>NC_142357.1:22054228-22365591 GCF_059441175.1 Urocampus carinirostris
TTTACCGTTCGATTACGTTCACAACAAAAACAAAGACGGAAGGGTTTAAGTTGTATTACATTTCCAACAAATGCAAGACGAAGTGGTTTTGGTTTTATGTTCGCCATTACATTCCCTAAAAGTGAGATAAAACGAGGTAAAAGTGGTTGTAGTAGCGAGGGGATGCAAATCTCGGCAGGGATGCATTTCTCGGATAACACCGGGCTGTAGAAATCATAACCGCTCAAGACACAGTCCCGTGAAGATCAAGATTTCAAGCTATGGCATCATTTTTATTTTATTATCTTGAAAATAAATGTCAAGAAATAAAAATGGATTAAGACGACGTCACTGCGCTGACGGGGATCCATGTTCACCCCCTTGACGTCTCGAGCACAACTGACGTGTGCTCGGCAAATCGCGCTGAATATACGCGGAGAAAGGCGTTTGACTGTCACACGCGTAACACGCTAATTTCACGTAATAACACCGCGATACAGGCGCAGAACATGCTATTACCATGCTCCACCCACGATTACCCGCTGAAATTTCCCGTCCTACCCATGTGTAACCACGCCCTGGCCGCGGCCAGAGCACGTCGTTCCGCGTCATTTCCGCGTCATTACCTCGTGTTGACCACGTGTGCAGCACGCGGTTTAACACGTGCTCAAACTTTTGAGCAGCTCAAAAGTTTTGCGCGCGGCCAACCACGTGTGAATTTCCGACCGCGAGTAAAGCACTGCTGTATCTCGTCTATATGGCGGTCTCAAAACGTCCAACAGCGCCCAACAGCATCCGCTTCACGGCCAGAAATATCTCGTCTGCATTGCGATCTCAAAGCGTCCAATAGCGTCCGCCTCACAGGCAGAAATTTCTGGCCGTGATTCAGCCGCAAGTGTCTGTGTGACCGGCCCCTTACACAAGATTCACTTTTCACGGCCTTGCTACCTCACTGGTTTGCATCATGATTTACGTTCTGTATTCCGAGTGGCTTAATAGTCAGTTCACATTGATGGCTACAATTATCATTTCACCGTGGTGTAGTTATATTTAAAATAAACAATAATAACGTTTATTCAGAACTTTTTTGGAGTAGAGAAAAAGAGACAAGGAAAGAGTAAGAGAGCAAAAGAGAAGCAAAAATTAGAAAGACAGAAAAAAAGAAAGAGAAAAGAAAGAGAAAAGAAAGAGAAAAGAATTAGAGAGAAAGCGAGTAAAAGAGAGAAAAACAGACAGAAAATTAAGGGAAAGAAATAGAAACAGAAAAAAAATAAGTCTGTGAAGCCCTTTGAGACTCTTTGTGATTAAGGGCTAAACAAATCAACATGACTTGACTTCACTTGGCTTGACTTACAGTACTGCTCATCAAAATATGCTGTAAATGTCTGAAAAAAAGAACAAAAAACCTACTGTCAACAACAGGTCGGGTCTGTACCATCACCAGGTAAGTTGTATCGTTCAAGGATGCATAACCCTAAAAAGGAATAAAATAGAATAAATTATGTTCAACATATGTATGTTTCTACACTTCAGAGTTCAACCGAAGCAACCTAATCATATTTGTATTGAAACCCCATTTCTGTCACGGTTGTCATGGCGCCCAATTGGCCCCGCCCGTGTGGCGCCAGCTGCGGCTCATCGACGGATTGGTTTTCTGTCTATTTAAACTTAGTGCTCTCACTCTTCGTTTGTCAGTCCGTCAACGAACCTCTGTCCCGTGAGATGTGGGTTTTGACTCGGTCCTGTTTCCTGTTGGCATTTCCTGTCCGGTATTGTTCCCGTTCATTCTTGTCTTGTTTAATATTGGTTTCCAGTTTCGTTCCCGTCTATTTTTGTCCTGTTTATTATCTTCTCCAGTTTTCGTTCCTGTCTAGTTTGTCCTGTTTTATTTCGATATCCTGTTTCATTATCAATCCTGTCTGTCCCGCCCTGTCCGGTATCGACCCCATCTGTCTGATATCTACTCGGGCAATTGGTATCTATCTCATCGGCCTCTAGCTTCCTATCATTTCACGCCAGACTACTACCTAATTTCCCGTAAAATAAAACGCTTGTGAGAGAAACGTCACGCGTTTGGGTCCTGATCCTGTTCTGAACTGAGTCTGCTGACCTCGGAATGATACTTCATTTAAAAAGAATATAAGAAAATTCTCAAACCAATGCAATTTATTTAGTTTTTTCTCAATCATCGACGACACCACAGTAATTCTGGCAAAAAAAGAAGACTTTTCTTTCACCTTGTTGACGACGGCGCTGAGGTCTGTTTTTAACACCTCATTCATCTTCACCAGCTGAGAGTTCACATTAGGAAGCTGAAACAATCCAAAATAAGTGAGATTCATATTAATTAAATTGTATTAGAAGACAATACAGTAATCCGTCACTGTATCATGGTTTACTATTCACGGTTTTGTTGCTTCGCAGATTTTTACTGTGAATTTTGTTTAGCATTCTGATTGGCTAAACAGTTGTCACGCCCATTTTCTGCCTGCGCATGCCCGTGTGTCAATAACGTTGCCATTGTTGGTTACATATGTAAAATAGCTTAAAAAACCCATGTTATGTAACGTAGTATTAACATTGTGACAACCTGGTAACATGATATTTTGTTATTTTAGAAAAGCATATAACACTGGGTACCCTTTGCTCTAATTAGTAACAAAAAGTAGCACTAAATTTGAAAAAAAGTTTGATCTAGAGAAAGTTAAAAGCAGTTTTCCATAATGTCCACATGATGGCGACAGAATATCATCTGAAGTAGACAAGTGAGTAGTGCCTTGAATTAATTTCCCCCCCTTTTTGGAATTAATAGTGAAATATAGCAGCAAAATGATTTTTAAAGGTGTAATTTGACAGTGAATGTGTTATTTGTAAAAGGAAAAAAAACGTTTATTAAATACAGTTACTTTATTTGTTAAACACTTGAGCCTGTAAATATGTTTTTTTAATGGGTATTAATACACAAAAAAATTTATATCCTTTAGATATGAACAATTAATTAGTATTCTAAAGATATGTATTTCCCTATATAAACTCACAAGCAGAAAATTTGTATACAAAAAGAAAGAAATTGTAATCTGGTAGAGACTGTTACCCAAAATATGCTTCAGCCTGTTTGGCAGGAGCTGGATTACCGAATTGACGCATGCCGTGTCATAACACCTATTGAACATTCATGAAATGCTTACATATTCCACATGCTTTTGAATTTCTCATTTAGGTTTTAATGAATACATTTTATCACTTTTAACATTTATCCTTTATTGATTTAATTTACCTTAATAATGTACTTTCTGTGATATATATAAAAAATATAAAATAATTTGAAACATCCTGTATAATAGAATATTTTTTAAATGAACAAAAAAAACCTCTCTACTTTGTGGATTTCGACTATCACGGGTCTTTTTTGAAACACAAACCCAGCGAAAAAAATGAAGTACTCTACTGTATTGGGGCCATTGATACAAAAAACAACTGTGTATGTAAAAGCGTGTATGCAAAGTGTAGTACCCGAGTGAAATTGGCGCTGACGTAAAGTTGCTCAAGCGACTGTCGGATGTTCCGACACAACTGAGCCGAGGTTGCATCCGACTCCTCGTCATGGCAACCGGGGTCATTGAGCGAGGACTTGATGTTGGCCCGGACTAGACTCAGGTTGAAGTCCAGCTTGCCTGTGGCCTCCTGCAGGACTTGCAGGGACACGCTCACGTTTTCCAGCGCCTCCTTGGTTTCGCGCATGGCTAAGAAATGACAACAACCTGTTAGCATGCAGCACATATAACCCTACAAGAAAAGTTGCCTGTTTAAATAGCTTGTAGGATCTAATCTTCCAACCTTTTTATGAATTACAAGAACTTACCACTAAATATACATTTTAAATACAACTAATCATTCTGTTTTCTATTTTTCACAATATAAAAAGAAATGCTGCAGCTACTGAGCTAGTTGGTGATGATCATCTGAATTAGCTGTACTTCAGCTAGGTTGCTAGCAACTGTTAATTGTCTCAATATCTTTAAATTGTGTTTGTATAAATAAAAGTATTTTCTTCTATGGTAAAGATATTTATAGCTCGTTATCGTTCTGTCTGTCGGTCTGTCGGCCTGTCTGTCTGTCTGTCTGTCTGTCTGTCTGTCTGCCTGCCTGCCTGCCTGTCTGCCTGTCTGTCTGTCTGTCTGTCTGTCTGGCCGCTCGCCCGCCTATCCAGCTGGTCGTCCGTCCGTCCGCATGTACATCCACCCATCTACCCAAAGCTAGCCAGATAACTGGTTCGATAGCTAGTAGATAACTTAGGTGGTAGCTGTCCAGCCAACTTAGTCTATAGCTAGCCAGCAAACTTAGTCTACAGCTAGCCAGCTAATTTAGTCTATAGCTACTCAGATGAAATTAGCAGAGAGCTAGTTGGATAGCTTAGCAGAGGGCTAGCTAGATAATTTCGCAGAGAGTCATGCCGATTACTTTGCAGAGAGCTAGCTGTACAGCCAGATAACTAGCCAGACTTATAAGTGATGGATTTGATGCGTTTTAAATTTCTAAATACAATAATCTGAATTCTTACAAAATAATAATATCTCCACATGTAAATAAATCACAAATCCACCCAGTAACAGCTTGAATGTTTGGCCAATAAAGACCAAATACTCTTTGGACAATAACATATTAGTAGCCTTTAAATGAAATGCAGATCTTTATTCTTAAAGTTGCACAAAAGACACATTTACAAGCACTGGGGGATGCAACAAACGAACAAAGAGGCAGGAAAATGACAAAATGGCCCCTTGGCGGGCATTTCGAAAAGGGATTGGAGCGTGCAAGAGTCCTTTTGCATCTTGAATGCATTGAAGATGCAGGGGAAGAGTAAAATACTTTGATTCAGCAATCAAAAATGTGGATTAAAACTGCACATAAGCAGGAAGCCACCCTCTACAGTCTGACTAGTCATTTTTCAATTTCCCGTTAGGGCCAATTGGACATAAAGATGCTAAAAAACAACTCTATTAAGCATTTAGCAATCTTCTTGAAACACAAAAAGCTGCCCAAACCCTACTGGGAGCTATCAAACTTGGAATATGAGCTATCAAAAAGCTAACGTAGCAGTTTTCAGCGTCACAAAGTTGATGCCAACTCCAAGTGATAGCTCTGTCAAAATTGGAGCTAGCTAAAAGCTAATTGTAGACTGCATACTTGTAAAAGTGGGTGTTTTTATCAGCTACACAAACAAGTCTGAAATTAGATGGGTTTTTTGTTTCGTTTTGTGCAGTTTTAATCTTCCACGTAGTACTCAATACTTAATAAAAGGATCAATACGGGGGCCGAATACTTTGGGGTCTCGGTAGGGCTCACCACCAGATACAAACACAAATCAAAGTCGCAGTCTAATTCCGTTTACCTTTAATGGCTCTGTCGATTTTCACTTCACAAAAACCCACCAAAAGGAAAGAAAAAGTGAAGACAAGCTGAACTATGATAGCATTGAACCGACGTTGCAAAATCGTCAACAGATTTCAATTTCCGGATATCAGAAAAATACATTATATAGTCCCAATATTTGCCCTTGTTTCTGCATTTTTTATAATCTTGCCTATAACAATTCTGAATTGTATTACAACTTAAGTTCCCTCTATTTTACCTTTGTCGTATTTTTATGCCCATAAGGCGCGCATAAAAGTCTCAGATTTCGTTCCAGTGAAGGGTGCGCCCTGTCGGGCAGTGCGCCCTGTCTATGATGCAGAGCAGCAGATGGAGACCAGCTCGGTGGTCTTGGGGTTGGGTGCTTGCTCCCGAGAATGGGAGGTCACAGATTCTAGCCTTGGTCGAGTTAAAACTTTCTATGTTTTCGTCAGATCGTTCCCATTTCCAACTAAATGTGACTTCTATACTTCTCCTGTGACTTTTAGTAGTCTCTTGTTTAATTGCCATCATATACTGCTTGTGGAAGAGAGTTCTCCCCGAAATATGAATAATCATGAAAGCTCACTTTCCCTCCATTAAATGCCCTCAGTGTTTTTATCCGCCATAGTGTGTTGATTTCTACGCTATGCGGAAGAACATGGAAACCCAGCAGCCGTAAGAGAATTATAGAATAATTAATCGCAGGTTCGCAAGTTGAAGGTAGCTGAAAAACAACTCTGACACGTCTTATCCAATTGTTTTGCTTTGTCATCAATACTTAAATCATCCACAGCAAAACTCAGTTTTGGTCCCGCTGTATTTTCTAAATACGCACACTTGTATGCTGGGATGTGTGGTGGTAAGGGCGTCGCGCAGCATTCTCACCCAAAGAGCCGGTCGGTGCGCCATATCAGTCGATAAATAAAGAAATAGAACCAGCTTTGGGCGTGAAAATACTGTAACTTAAATACAACTCTTTAATTACCTTGATTTGTCACTCTTAGACATTTCTATCTATCTACATCAGGGGTCTCTAAGCTTTTTCCATCCGAGGGCAACTTTTTGTTACTAATAAGCGCAAAGGGCACCCAGTTTGATATGCATTTCTAAAATAACAACTTATCATGTTATTACTAAGTTGTTGCTATGTTATTGCCAGATTAATTTTTGGAAGTAGGGATAAATAGACTCAGTCAACCACTAAATAGTCGTTTTACTAGAAAGTCACAATAAACTAGCACTGGTGAGGTCCACGGGAACCTCAGCTGCCCTAAGGGAGCAACCCTGGGCACCATGTTGGTAACCCCTGATATAGATATTTTCATATTTTTCCAATACTCTTAATTTTTTTTTCTTTTCATTTTTTTAAAATTAGATTTACTACTGTGTGTTACTCTTCTTTATTATTATCATTTCACCAAAGTTATGTAGTAATTATTTCCGTACCATTATTATTGCCTGAAATAGTATATAGACTGTGAATGCTCTCACAGATTGTGTTGATTTAAAAAAAAATATTTTATTGGATGCTTTTTTATTGTCAACACATACAAATGTTTCCAGTATGTTCATAGTTTTCTATCTTTTATCATAATTTACTCTCATTACTTATTATTTATTATTTATTTAATTAATTATTTTTTTAGGGTATTGGTACTCGTGATCCCCGCGACCCTACTGAGGATAAGCGGTGCAGCTAATGAGATGAGATGAGGTGAGGTACTCGTGATAGTGGCCACAAAACAATCAGGAACTTGGAAATAGAGGATTAATAAATGAATTATTATTTATTATTTATTTTCATTATTTAGACTGCCCACACTCATTTCGCACGATTTCTATTCCTCATTTTACTGGATTTACTGGTTTTATTTTTGCTTTAAATGAGTTGGAATTCAATAGTGATTTACTTCACATTTGTATATGTTATTTTTCCCTTTTAAAATATGTTGTGTAATTATATGATGAAACATAAAATATAATTCATTATGTTAATCTCATCAGATATATTAGGTACTGTGAAAACATATCTTGTGACTTTTTTTTTTTTTTTTTTTCTCGATTGTTCCTGCTGACTGTTATTGCCCAAAACTGTGAAAATGTATACTTTGTGACTTATTGTGTTTTTTATGTTGCTGCTAAATGTTATTGCACTTCTTTTCATTACGCTATTGTTACGATTCTTTTTCATTCACGGACATTGCACTATTATCATGACTTGTCTCTAATTAGGCCGGTAGGAGTGTGTTCCCTGAACCACTCGGGTTGTAGGGGCTCTATTGTCATGGCCAAGTACAGCCTGGTGGCGCCCATCCTTCTCCAGGCCCAAAAAATGTTTCCACCGTTGTAAATACAGACGGTCCCTTACTTACAACCATTCGACTTACGAAAAAAAAAAACGGTAAATTCTATCATTTTCATCGAATGTCAAAAAATATCCAGACATTGCTGTAAGTTAGATTTAGTATTGTGTGCACCTTTTTCCGAGTAGAGGACATTTCTGTAGCTACCGGCGTGTGGTGGCGCTGTGAGAGGTCACCCAGCATCCACGCCGAAGAAGGCACCCGCTTCCTTTTCCTAGTTCGTGTGTAAGCATTCTATACTGTATCTCCAGCGCGCTAAGAACTTTGACATTTTTATTGTTTAATATCTCGTGCATCCATTCAATAAGGTTGGTGTAAAGTGTAAAGAAGAGGCGAGCCGTTTCATTTGAACTGAAAGTGGAATATGGAAGCTTGATGCTGTTAAGAAAATGGTTGGATAACTTTTTTTCGGCCACTTTCTACTACTACGGAGGAAGTAGCCTAACTCTTGACGCCCGTCTTCCAAAAGTAAGTTAAACTTAACTTTATTTATCTATATAGATTATATTATTTTATGAAATGTTGATTTTTTAGTACAAAACAATACAGGTTACTTATACAAGCCTTAAACATACTTATGTTAACCCTAAGCATACAAAATATAGCACTGAAGCAACTTACGAACAATGTCAACTTATCTCGTTAGTAAGTAGGGCAGCGTCAGTATAGTTTTCCTGTCTTTATGCCAGATAGTCTTTCCTTTTTTCCCCTCTTTATTACATGTTTACACTGGAGAGCTGGAGTGCCGTGTCCAATCTCATTGCATACAATATTTCACAACAATGCAATCAATGACAAAAAACACAATTCCATTATATATGATGTTAATATTATAGTATAAAATTGATATAAAATAGAAATAGATATACAGACACTAAAATTTATAAAAAATATAGATTAAAATACCGTATCTCTATGATATTGGCTTTTAGGTCATATGTTATTTCTTTTTTCCAACAACCCCCAATAACCATAAAATGACTTTTTGGTTTTGCTATCGTGACAGGATATTAAACGCACCTCCTGTCATTTTCAACACGTCGTCCAAAGCCGGGTGCACCTCCTTATCCAAAGCGTTGCGTATCCTTCCCCCTAAAAGCGGACCTATGTCTGTGCAGCGAGACAAGATAAACAAATATTAAAAGATAAGACATGGAAAATTACTCGACCACAACACCAAATGTCATTGTGCAGTGCATACAAAAACAAAACAAGTATTGGCCTTCCTTGACTTTCATATCTCTAGGTCAGATAAATTAACATGTTCATAAAAGTGTGGCTTTTGTTTGGGTGAGATGAATAATTTTGTCTGGAACCATAGATCAAAATCAAAGAATTTGTCAATTGTTAGAAGAGTACTAATGGAGTCAATGCAATGGGTTGTAACAAAATTCGCCACTGGCGGGTGAAGGACTTACTTTCGAGGTCGTAGAGTACCTGGTTCTTGGCAGTGGCGTACTGAGAGGTGAGGTAATCAATTTGCTGTGGTAGGAAACAAAAAACAGTTAATATACATCTCACTATTTATAAAATATCTCCTGCTGCTGTAACACAGAAATTACTACAGTCATCCCTTGCTACTTCGCGCTTCGGTTATCGCTGGTTCACTGCTTCGTAGATTTTTAATTGAATTGTCATTGATATTAATGTATCATGCATTATGTTCTGAGGGGACAGCACACAGCAAACAGGGGCCGGTTAGGGTGGGCTTTGTGTGTTGGGTGTGCGTGACCATCTGTGTGCGCAACCGTGACGGACCGGTAAATTAGATCGGAAAGGAAGAAGGGCGCAAAGAAATGCCGAGCACAAGAAAGTGCCCCGTGGATTATTATCGGGTCTGGGTAGAGACAGAAGACCTCCAATTTTGTGTATTTTTGTATCATGGCAAAAAGACCATTTATTCAATTGTGTTCTGTGTTTTTATTTGTAAATCTTTAGTTGTCAGTAAGGACGTCATCTCGAGGTATGTTTGACCCCCGGAGGCTTTGATGAAGGTGCGATGCTACTTCACAGATTTTCACATTTTGCGGGGGGTTCTGGTCCCCAGTAACATTGATAACCAAGGGATCACTGTAGTTGCAAGAGGACATACGATAAAGCAATGTCAACGTGAGTCATCTGATTTGGTTTTGCTGCAATATTGAAACATGTCACTGTATACTTTTTTCTCTCCCCAAGGAGACCCTCAGACAAGAAGCGACGTTATATTGGCAGTCATATTGGTTCAGTCGAGTTAGATTTTTTTCATTGAGCCATTGCATTATCACTATCACAAGCCATCTGCTTCCGTTGTTCTGCCACCGACCCCATCGTCTGTAAAATTCCAAAGATACCCTTTTGTTGAAAGATATTTTTGATGAACAGAGACACCTCATTAGTTCGCGCTTCGGTTATCGCTGGTTCACTGCTTCGCAAACTTTCATTGAGCGTTGTTTTCTGCATTCTGATTGGCTAAAGAGAGGAACATGCTTTCTATCACCAAAAAGTTGCACCTCTCCACCCGCTAAACCTGCTCAGGAGCCACATGTAGGTCCCTGTTGACTGCCTGGCATTATTTCAAAAATGTTTAATTTCTGTAGGACAAGCTGGAAGGTAAATGTAGTTTTCCATAAAGGCCACACGATGGCGGAAAAGTGTCATGTAACGTGAAGTGAAGTACTTAATTCATTTAAGTTTTGCAATAAAACACCAACATTTTTTAAAAAAATTATAATTTGACAGTGCACAAGTAATTTTACAAAATGTTTATAAAGTAAATTACTTTTATTTGTGAAACTACTTCAGCCTGTCATTTGGGTTCGTTATTGAGTAATAAATAAATACATAAACCAATAAAGGTATCTACTTAGCATATTTAAACATTTTGCCTTCGTTAACCTTCATGTTCTCTTTGCAAGCTCTGAGCTTATTGATTGCTTCTCTCCTTTTTGGAGTGTCTACTAAACTATAAACATATCAATCATGAAAAGTGTAGAAAAAAATGGGGCAGCTTCTCGCCTTACCATTGGTGTGTCATTGGCGAAAGCGTGGAGGTCCCTCATGTTGCTGTTGACCAACCGTCGGACGTTCTTGACTTGAGTGCTCAGGTTCTGGTTTGCGGCGTAGGCGCATATCACGCCGATCCTGCCGAAGCAAAGTCAAGTAACATTTATTTGTGAAGCTCTTAATCACAAAAAGTCTGCACAGGCTGCACAGGCCAGTGACTTTAAGGTTTTGTTACTAACATAAAAATGGTTCTTTGGACTTTTACCGTCTTAACTTTCTGATTTATGGCCCCCTCGGTTCCTACTTGGAAAATGCTGGTCTTGTGACTTCAAGAGCCAAGAAGAAATCTACAGGGTTTGAGAGTGTTCTCCATTCGGCCTTATAAAACACACTTTGCGTTGGCATGGGTGACAATAACCCTCATCCAAATTGTAAAATGCAGAGTCAGCATTTTTCCTGGATCAAAGCACATATCTATCATCACTGTAAGGTATTCAAATGAACCGGCAGACCCGAGCGGCTCGTCTCAGGCTTAATTAGCCCGGGTAACATCAAGGCGACAGCAGCCAGAATATTAAGCTGCTTCCGTGACTCACCCTCAATCCCGGCAGGATTGCCAGCGAAGCAGCTCGCAGCCAGTATGAGAAATGTATTTTCATTTGAAACACAATTGCGTTTTGCCAATGCTCGACTTTGATGGTCGTGAATCTTCATGAGTGATGGAAACCTGATTGTAGTTTTTCTCTATGGAGATGAATGCAAAATGCAAAGCGAGACCCATTCTTCTGCACTAATGCGTTATCAAGGTTCATTAAATATTTTACAGTCATGGGATGAAGGTTTATAATCCCATTAATCTAACCTGTATAATCCTGTATTTGTTGCTGACATTGACTAAAGGAGATGAATTGAAACCAAACAAGTGCCTTTGTAGCTCAGACTCAAATGCTGATTAAATAATTGCAAAAGAGATGTAAAGAAAATATAAAAAACAAAAACAATAAATAAAATGGGGATTATACAATAACGCCATGAGGCCATTTGTAGCTTTCCAACCAATGTAATTTAGAGTACTGATGGTATCGGCATGTAAAATACGTATGAGGAATCAGTATCTATGGTGCGCTCAAAGTTGAGGTATCAGTCTGAGGAAATGTGGTATTACAATCCCTACAAAAATGGATACTTCCCCCTAAAACGCATTCACTATAAGTCTAGTAAAAATTACTGATGAATGAAGTATTTAAAGATGTACACTAAACTTTCCATAAAATTGATCATTTTTGTAATGTTCGAAACCAGGAATCTCCAAACAGCAATGGGTCGTATTTCTTAGTAGATTTGACTTTTAAGTGACCTGATAATTTAGTGGTTGACTTGACTTCCAATAATTACTTCCTGGTAATAACATATTAACAAAATAGTAATAACATAAAATGTTATTTGATAAATTTGTATCAAAATGAATGTAAACCACTTTGCTCAAATCTGCAACAATAAGTCAGTCAAGTCAAGTCAAGTCATATTTATTTGTATAGCCCTTAATCACAACAATGTCTCAAAGGACTGCACAGGATTGCAATTACACCGTCGCCTGATCTTAAACCAACATGTGGGCAAGGAAAAAACTCAAAACCTCAATAAAAAGTTCTCATGTTCAAAAAGTTTGGTGACACCTGCTCTTAACTATCCATCTATCCATCCATCCATCCATTATCAGCACCGCTTATCCTCAGTAAGGTCGCGGGGGTGCTGGAGCCCATCCCAGCTATCTTCGGGCTGTGGGCAGGGGATACCCTGAACTGGTGGCCAGCCAATCGCAGAGCACACAGGGACAGAGAATTTGTTCGCTCATTCACACTTAGGGACAATTTGGACTGGCCAATTAACTTAACATGCATGTTTTTGGAATGTGGGAGGAAAGCGGAGAGCCCGGAGGAAACCCAAACAAGCACGGAGAGAACATGCAAACTCCACACGGGAAGTTCAATTTCATGACTTCAGAACTGTGCCGCACACGCGCTAACCACTGCGCCCCGTAGTGCCCTGTTCTAAACTAACCTTGTAAAAAAACTACCTTTATATTTTGATGTACATGGTAAGTAATACCTAAAACCTAAAAAATAAATGAGTACTTGTATCCTTCAATTTGCTTGTTGCCTTTCGGGAAAAACCTTTGGATATGTAATGAAAAGGGAAAATAGTTTTGTTCAAAACAACTCCATTTATTTATGTCGTATTTCAGAAGTTAATAACAACTTCAACCATTTCACACTTTTATAGTGATAATATATAAAGGTAACTTAAAGGGACAGTCATGTTACTGTTTGTGTTGTGCAACCGAAGAGAGTGCTTTTTTCTCCAGCCTCTCGCAATAATTTTGGTTTAAGGGTACCCCCTTCTCAAGGTTTCTTTTTTCCTCACGCTGAGTTTTTCCTTGCCCGCATGTTGGTTTAAGATCAGGTAATGGTGTAATTGTAGTCCTGTGCAGTCCTTTGAGACATTTTTGTGATTAAGGGCTATATAAATAAATGTGACTTGACTTGACCATAGCACCAAGATGGAGGACTATTATGTCCGTTCTCTCTAGGTAAAAAAAAAGTGATTTTCTCGACTTACAAGTATTTGTAAAATGCATGTTTATATGATAGTTCATTTATTTTCACTTTTTTTATATTAATATTGCTTTTTTACGTGTATAATGTCTTTATTTGCCACTAAACAAGGCTAAATAATACACAATGTCCCTTTAAAGTTTAAATTCCTTATACTGTATAGGGTTCCTACAGCTTAGGGCAAGTTAAATTCAAGACTTTTCAGGACTTTTTTATTACCAATACGACAAAAACAGAACAAAAACCCCAACAAAATGTAAACAAAATAAACAGCAAAACACAAATATTTCACACAACACATGGTGCCTTGTACACATTACCTGGCACAGTTTTTGGCCATGGCAAAAAACAACAGCCACTTTTCATTAAATGGACACTTTCCCAGGGTCCGAAGTAAACGTCTCTGTCCGAAGTTGCTATGTGTATTGTAGGTAGACCTAAGACACACATCTACTCGAAAGGCCCGACTGAAACCACATCACCGTTTGATAGTTCCGTTATTGTGGTCATACTGTGTTTCAAAAAATGTAAAACGGTGAAATGTTAAGAAAGACAAAGATTGATAAAGGTTACTAAATTGTTTTAGTTCAAACAAATATAAATCTTATTAATGTGTTCACATTTTAAGACATTTTAAGGCCAATAAAGGCCTGCCTTATTTTTAGAATAATGAAATCAGTGCCTTTCAAGACTTTTCAAGGATCCACAAAAACCCTGTTAAAAAGTTATGCACAAAAGTCATTCTCAACTCTGCAGGGTCTGTGTGTTAAAGAGCCTTCTAAGGGATACACAAAGTGCCCACTAGAGGGGGCAACTTCAAGCACCGCTCAATTGAATTCCTGTTTGAATCCGAGCCAACGTGTATGAAACTCGGCCAGTTTGAACAAACCAAGAGAAAGAAGGCGTCCATCGAATGTAGGCCACTATCGGGGCTTGACACGGTCTGCCGGTTCCATAGCCCGTAGGAGCTCTGACAATGGGTCGCATTCAGCCGCCGGGCTCCCCTCCCGCTTCCACGAGAGCGCGGGCGAGCCTCCATCATCGTTTCCCGCAGGACAACAACACAATAACATGCACAACCACACGGACAGTGCGGGCCTCTCACAAAGACACATTTTCAACAATAACCCCCCCTATGAGAAGATAAGATCTTGGTCAAAGGCTTGAATTTCACCCTCAAGAAAGGATCAGACCCATGGTCCAATCATGATGTCCCTGAAGGGGGACCAATCCTGTCATTTGTAGAAATATCCATCCATCCATCCATCCATCCATTATCTGCACCACTTATCCTCAGTAGGGTTGCGGGGGTGCTGGAGCCCATCCCAGCCATCTCCGGGCAGTGGACAGGGGCGCACCCTGAACTGGTTGCCAGCCAGTCGCAGGGCACACAGGGACAGAAAATTTGCTCGCTCATTCACACCCAGGGACAATTTGGACCGGCCAATTAACCTGACATGCTTGTTTTTGGAATGTGGGAAGAAACCGGAGTGCCCGGAGGAAACCCACGAAAGCACGGGGAGAACATGCAAACTCCGCACAGGAACGTTGGTAGCTGGATTTGAACCCATGACCTCAGAACTGTGCCGCACACGCGCTAACCACAGCGCTGCCGTGCTGCCCTTGAAGAAATATATGTTCAGATAAAAAAAAAAACACATAGATTCTGTTATACCTAGTATAATGCAACATGATTGCCCCCCCCAAGAACTAGTAGTTCAGGAGGTAAAGTGCTCGACCTGGGATCACAAGGTCGCAAGTTCGATTCCCGGCTTCTCCGTGATATATGCCTTGAAAAAGACACTGAATCCCTAATGCCCACGATAAGAAGGTAGTTGCCTTGCTTGCATTGCTGATGCTGTAATCGGTGTGTGAGTGTGTGTGAATGGGTAAGTGTAAAGCTTCGGGAGGCCTTCATTGACTTGAAAAGAGCTATTTAAATGCAGCCCATTTACATTTACATTGTCATATTTCAGGCCATAAACTTATAGATAAAAACTTCAAAATATTTTGTCAGAATCAACAACAAGTAAGACACAATCGTGAGACAAAACCAAAGTAACTTATCATTTTATATTTTGTTAACAAATACAAAATTGAAAAGTATACGTTGTAAAAATATTGGCCCCCTTTGAGTTAATACTTTGTACTGTACAACCTCCTTTTACTGCATTCACAGCCACAAGTCTTTTTGTGTATATCTCTATAAGTTTTTTACATCTTGAAACGGAAATATTAGCCCAGTCTTCCTTACAAAACAGCTCAAGTTCCTAAGATTTGATGGTGATTGTTTGTGCACAATATTTTTGAGATATTTCAACAAATGCTCAAGTCATTTATTTCTATATTTGGCAGGATCAATCCTCCATTGTCCTTGGGAAAAACTAGTAACCTCAGATCCTTTTTTCATTTTAAGTATATGCACTTTAAATGCAAGGCCACTTTCGTCTTGCTCACTTATCTTCTGTGTTTAAGTTGTCAAGTAAAGTCAAGTCAGATCTATTTGTATAGCCCTTACTTAGAAACTGTCACAAAGGACTGCACAAGTCACAATTACACCCTCCCTGATCATAAACCAACATGCGGGCAATGGAAAAACTGAAAACCTTCCTTCTTTACTCTTTAAAAAGGTGAAAAAAGACCATTACCTCTGTGTGCAAAGGCTCACACAGCTTTACTTTATACTTAATAAGTTTGTTTTACAAATTTATATGTCTTAATTTTCTTGCATGCTTTCCAAACTGTGTTCATATATCAGTTTCCATTGCTACGCAGATGACACTCAACTTTATCTTCCGATGGAGGAATCTGCCCCCCTAACATGTGGAAATATGGAGGCCTGCCTCACTGAGATAACTCAACTTCTTGCACCTTAACTCTGAAAAGGCCAAAATGTTAGTTATTGGTCCATCTAAATGCTGTGACTTGTTCTCAAAAACTGCTCCGAACATTGACAAATGTAATATCGCTCAAAGTGACTCAGTCAAAAATGTAGATGTCATATTTGACCCCAATCCGTCCTTCCAAACCCAGGTTAAGAATATTATTAGAACAGCTTTTTTCCATCTTCGCAACATAGCTAAAATTCGCCCTATGCTGTCCCAGTCTGATCCGAATGCGTTTGTTACCTCTCGATTACCGTCTCGATTACTGTATTGTACTACTCTCAAGAGCCTGCAACTGGTACAAAATGCTGCAGCAAGGCTTTTAACAAAGACAAAAAAGTTTGATCACATTACCCCGATTTTAGCTAACCTGCATTGGCTCCCTGTTATCTTAAGATGTGATTTTCAGGTTCTGTTGGTATTAGACAAAATCATGCATGGACTTGCTTCATCATATCTTTCAGATTTAATTTCCCCCTATGTTCTGGTCCGGAGCCTTTGCTCTGAAAATGGTCTCCTAGTGTACCCAAGAGCCAAGAAGAGATCTGCAGGTTCGAGAGCGTTCTCCATTCGGGCCCCTGTGCTGTGGAATGCTCTGCCCCCTGAGATGTGATCCGCAACCTCAGTGGAATTGTTTAAATCTAGGCTTAAAACACATTTCTATTTCATAGCTTATCATTGACCTATATTTCCTGTTGATGATATCTGTGTATTAATTGTTATTGCAACATCCATTGCAGTCATCCTGAAAGGGGGATTACCTCATGTGCAGTCCAGGTCCCTTCTCAAGTTTTCCTCATTTTCCTCATGTTGAGGTTTTTATATTTTTCTTTGCCCTCATGTAGGTTTTAGATCACAGGATGGTGTAATAATAGTCTGTGATTTGCAATAATCTGTGGTCTGTGCAGCCCTTTGAGACTCCTTTTGATTAAGGGCTCTACAAATAAACATGACTTGACTTGACTTCATTTTGGGTTATTTTAGTTAAAGAATACATTTTGTCGTACAAGGAGTCATGATGAATTATTGCACTACATGCAATGATTGACAAGTACAGTGAACTACATCAGTGATTTTCAACCACTGTGCCGAGGCACACTAGTGCGCCTTGAGAGATCGTCAGGCGTGCCGTGAGAAGTTATACAATGTCACTTTTTAAAATTTTAAATTTTACAAAACATTTACGAATCATTTTCTGCAAATATAATGTCATTGTCAAGTGTCTGTGCTGTAAAAACTGGGGGGAATTATAAATTACATTGTAATTAAACATACTGTTCAGTGTCATTTAAAAAAAATTTTGGTTAGTGGTGTGCCGCAAAATGTTTCCAATGTAAAAAACGTCCCCTGGCTCAAAAAAGGTTGAAAAACACTCAACTACACAATTAAACAAACACATTTAAAGGAGAACTACCTGTACTCGTTTAGTCCCTTTCTAAAGTGTTGCGTCTTTAAAAACAAGCGCAGTCAGTTCCTTTGAAGAAAAGGGAAAATATCGAAAAGTAATCCCCGAAAGAAAAGGATTGAGAGATGGAAGAAAAGCGCAGCAGTCAAAGCGGCTTTTTTTTGTTCCGGGCTTCGCTTAAAAAAAAAAAGCTGGGATCAATGGAGAGTATCTTCTATAGCGAAACTATTAATAGATGGTGAAATCCTCCCAGCCCGAAGAGATGAAAGATCACCATGTGAGCTGTCACCTACCGGGTGGCGCTCTCATGTTCCTATTGGATTTTGTGAAATGTAATGGACTGTTAATTTTAATGTATTTTTGTGGCTGAAACCGTTCATTGTTTTGTAGTCAAATAGAATTAATTAATCCTTGATGAAGGCGATTAATGAATAAAGAGAATTGTTATCAGGGCTTTGAAATTATGAATAAATATGTCTAAGGAAAATGTATTATGTATAACGTCTATTAATCATAAAATACCGAAGTGCTTGCTTTTTATTTCTTGTTTTCTAAAAAGTATAGGGGTCTTTTATTGTCTTTAAAGCTGAAAAACAGAGCCAATTTTCTCTATGGCCACGCTTTGCTATATTACTAATCAGAAAATTACATTTTTTTCTCTGCCAAAAACGAGTTCCTGCTTCTTTTACACCCAATATCAGGATCTTCTTTTTTGCTTACACACCAAAAACCAGCTTCTTCTACTATACAAGAAGTCCTTTTTTAGACCAAATACCAGATTCTTTATTTGAGCTGAAAACTAGCTACTATTACGCTGGATTTAGCGTGTGTGGGCGGCCCCCGAAAGACTAACCCATTCTTTTTCATCCAAAAACCAGCTTTTTCTTCTATGGCCAAAATCAACTTCTTCAATGTCAAACAGTAGCTTTTTTATCTACAGTGAAAACCAAAATTATTTTCGATGCCAAAAACTCACATTTTTAACGTCAAAAAACAACTAATTTTATGCAAAAACTTCTATTCTGAAACATAGCTTCCTTTTCTACACCAGGTGTTTCCAACGTGATGCCCGCAGGCACCAGGGTGTCCCCCTCCAGGTCAGTGGACCTGCTCTGAAAATGGCTCACCAATGGGGGTTGTTGTGATTTTCCAGAAAATAATTCCCTTTGTGGTTGACTGAGTTTATTTAACCATCTTTCCAATAATTAACCTGGTAATAACATAGTAATAACATATTGACAACTTAGTAGTAACATCGTAATAAGTTGTTATTTTAGAATCGCATATGAAACTGGGTGCCTTTTGCTCTAATAACTAAAACAAAGTAAATGTTCTACATCGACAAATAGTTTCTTCTACGTCAGAAATGATCCTATTTTCATTGCCATAAATGTATCTTTCTTTTCTGTGTCAAATGATAACAGTTATTTTTGTAATTGCATTAAACTGCAGTCAACTTAGAAACTGCGTTATTAGATACTTAACCTCTCCACAGATGCACAATGTAGTAAATGCAGGTACCAATCACCAATCGAAGCACGACTCCATTCATTGATTGCTTTGATTGCCAACACTCCAGTTTCTGCGTCAAGGTTTTGTCCAGTTGTTACACGGTAAGGCTATGTGTGCTATTTTAGAAAGCAACATTTACACTTGTCTGCTTTCACCACTCTGTAGGAGACGTTTTTGTAGAGCGGCTGAGCCTTGAAGGAGGTCTGTGCTATGCATTGCTAAGTAAACCCAGCATTCAAACTGTCAACACCGGCCCTTTTTAAATGTTACTCTATGTATGTATTTCTGCCTTTACTTGGTCGCCCGGCGGGCGTCGTTTAGTAGATTTCAGCGCTACTGTTAGTCACCTTATGGTAGCATGAGTCACTGAGAAGCGTTTTCTTTTCAGTGGGCATTGCACTGCCCCTCTGCCTCTAATTATATAGCATTTTTTTCCATTAAATGATGCACAGACAGTACATATTGTGGACAATTAAGTAGTTCATTGCCAGACATTTCTCTCAAATGGGAATGACGAATGCTAGCCAGTTTTTGCCATTTTGACTCGTTTTTGAATGCCTATGTAAAACTCATATTTATAGCTATATTAAAAGCAAAGCTTGAACCCGCATCTTTCATGAGACCTAAATCTGTTTTTAGCTTCTATCATTGTTTAGTAAACAACAGTTGAGCATGCTTGTTTCCAAGAAATTGCTTTTCATGAAAGGATACATTTCAAGCAGATCTTTAACTTTGGTGCTTTTTTTTTATGATTGCATTTGTGCCTTTCCATGAACACAGAGCAATTTGCTTGGAAAATAACATTATTGCAAGAACACTAAACTTATATATACTTCCTCCAGGCACTCCAGTTTCCTCCCACATTCCCAAAAACATGCATGTCAGGGTAATTGGCCGGTTTGAGCGAGTGCCTCTGTCTCTGTGTGCCCTGCGACTGGCTGGCAACCAGTTCAGGGCTGGGATGGGCTTCAGCACACCCGCGACCCAACTGAGGTGCAGATAATAGACGTATATATATATATATATATATATATATATATATATATATATATATATATATATATATATATATATATATATATATATATATATATATATATACAGTGGGACATCGCTACTTTACTACTACTACTGGGCGAGTGACTTGTGTGCCCTGTGCCGGTGACTTTTTTTTTTTTTTTTTTTTAAGGTGCGCCGCTACTTCGCGGATTTTCACTTATCGCGGGTGGTTTTGGTCCCCATTAACCGCGATAACCGAGGTCTTACTGTATATGTATAAATACACAGAGAAAAGTCCCTGGTTCGAGACCGGGTGGAAAATATATTTGCTTGGAGATGGGCGCAACCAGGCTGTACTTACCCAAGACAGACCACATATGTTTTTACATTTTGGCACTCAGGGACTATGCTTCTGAAAACTAATTGAAACATTATGGCACTGAATGAGACAATTATTATATAATTTAGATTTATAAACTGCATAAGCATTCATAGATTGTAGAAAAAAATACTAAAAGGAGTATTGTACTGCTTGTCTTAGATTACGACTTCTGTTTCCAAGCGGGGCATTTAATAGATTTGAGGTTGTGTGGGTGGCGTCAACATTATCATTAATTAGACACCCCCCCGCGGGATTGTCTCGGCGCTTAGGGGTTGCCGAGCTCGTCATGTTGCGACCTTTTGCGCTAATGGTGTTAGACAGCCCGTGACGAAAATAGAGCGGGGAAATGCATGCTGGGTAACAACATGAGACAAGTTGTCTTTTTGGCGCTATTGCAAAAATGACGATAACGTTTGTCTCATTGCAGTTCATTTTGTTAGTACGATCATATATACGATCGTACCGCTTATCCTTATTAGGGTCGCGGGGGGGTTGGAGCCCATCCCAGCCATCTCCGGCCGGGGATGGGCTAGGATGGAGATGAGAGTATATAGGGGAGATGAGAGTATATATATATATATATATATATATATATATATATATATATATATATATATATATATATATATATATATATATATATATATATATATATATATATACATATATACATATATATATATATATACATACTATATGTATATGGCAAAAATTGGCTATTTATATGTGTGTTTGTGTGTAAAATATCCTTAGGCTGTCTTTTAAATATGTAAATCTGGGATTTCAAACTCATTTTAGCTTGCGGCCACATGGTAGAAGACACACTTACAGTATGAGGGCCAGGCTCGTCGTGTAGAGAGAAAGAAAGAGAGAGAGATAAGGAAAGAAAGGGAGAGAGAGATAAAGAAAGACAGAGAAGGACCCCCAATAAATACCAACACAATAGATAAATATCTGCTTTGTATACTAGAGCTACATGTAGCCATCTGGCTCTTTGGCATTCCCTAGTGGTTCTCTGGCGCTTTTTCAGCAAACCACAGCCCCAATAATCTCACCCAAGTAGAAATGGCCAACAACGCCAAGTCTAGCAATTCCGGGCCATCTTAACTTTAAACTTTAGTAGACACTCAAAATAAAGAGCGAAGATGTGAATGGATTTTGAACTTGCCAGGAGAAACAGGGAATACTTCTATTTACTGTTCTGCCTTTCACCCCTGAGCATTTTAATTAAATCTTCAAGGTTACAAATGCTGGTCCCTTCGTGATTCCAAGAGCCAAGAAGAAATCCCCAGGCTCAAGAGCATTGTCCATTCGCTCCCCAGTGCTGTGGGATGCCCTTCCCTCTGAGAAAGGATCTGCAACCTAAGTGGAAAAGTTAAGACAAAGTTTTCTTCTATCCATAGCTTATGAGTGATGTTAACTTCATACTCTCGTCTTCTTGTCCTTGAGGGAGGATGGGCCTGGTTGTTGCATGGTGCATGCATTTCGAGCTATCGTTCAGGCACTTGGGTCTAATGCATGCTATCATCTATGCAGGCCTTTTTGACTTTTTGTAATAAAGGGCTATACAAATGAACATGACTTGACAAAAAACAGATCAGCCCCAAGAGGTGTGTTTATCAAAGAACAGCAACATGAATGTCGTCAATGATGTTAAAACAACATAATAATAGTTAAAATAAGGAACTGGTGTCCTTTGAAATCTCCTTTGTATTTCTCCAATTTTAATAAGAGAACAAACCTATGAATCACCTATAACGGGAGCTGACACAATTGTCTGCGATATTGCTGCTATGGATATCCCAAAAACAAATACCTTGCTAAAAGGTTCCGCAAATGTTACGGCTACTTTGAGTCTCCATAGATTATACTCTTCCTTTTGCTTTTTATAACTCGTTTTCAGTTGGACTGAAAACTCCGGTGACGTCTGGTGCTCAAGTAATACACACTGTACCTTTAACGGGCGGTGTCTAAGGTAACAACTCTTAGCCTGAAAAACAGGCTCCGCCTCCATCATGTGTACATATTCTGCATGGTGTGTTTTATCAGTGGGAAAAGAGAACGTTGCCACAGTGACCCAGCAGGGGTGTATTTACTTCGACGGGAGCAGACTATTGTCGGTGAGTGGAATGAGTCGGACTTATTGGAAAATTCCAAAGCAGGACGCGCAGACACTAGGGAGCGATCTGACTTATTAAATCTCCCCAGTGACCTGAGTAGAACCCTCAATGAAATGAGGACCAAAACAAACCTCATCACCCTAACTTGACTTTAAGAAAAGTTAAGTTGTTTTTTAATCCAGGAACACTTAGGACACTTAAGTTAAACTCAGGTGGAACAAGAATGAGATGGGTGAAATTAGAAAGGAAAAAAAAAGGGAAAAAACGTTTTAAGAGGGGCATTGTTGTTATTATTAATATAAGGAGGGGGCGGTTGTCTACTTCACAGATTTTAGCATGTTGTGGGGGTTCTGGTCTCTATTAATCGCAATAGACGAGGGATAACAGAAGTCATTAAAGTTGAACTTTTTTTAAATGGGAATTTAAACATTTTTTTCCAATTTGTTGTTATTTCCAATGATTGATTTTAACTTACAAATATTAAATTTAAATTAGTAAAACAAAAAACACAAAAAAACACTTCCGACACAGTATTCTTGGAGGCTTTACTACATGTTTGCCATCTCTTCTTCCTGTTCTGTCAATTGTCACTGTCCGGATTGAGTTTGAGAGGGACAATATCTCTTTTTATTTTAATTTTCGTGTTTTATTGTCTTTTTACCTCGTAATAATGGGTTCCAAAAAAGTTAGTGATAAGGAAAAGTGTAAAATAAGGAAATGAGTGCAAAATACAAAAATTGTGTACAAATGTGCTGCTTAGGGCTACAGTAAATTGTTTCACATTAATTTATATTAATTATCAATATAGTAATCTTTATTATACTGTATATACTTTTGAATAATAATCGGTACGCAGCCCCGCTGCAAGGACAGCTTCCGGCTTCCTGCCCTGCTTGCGAGGAGAGCCCCCGGCTGCTACGGGGCTCCCTGTTTTGGCTGGAAACTGTGTTACTGTCTTCATGATAATTTTTTGGGGTCCATCTGGTCTCTGGCCCTTGAGGGGGAGGTAATGTCAAAATTCGGCATGCCACTTTCCCACAAAAGGTGCCAACCAAGTGTGGAGCAAGACACAACTGTCCCTAATCTCTCAACATCTGGTTTTGATTACCGTAACCCTTTATAAGGACTGGTTAAACAACACACTGTGTTTAACCTTTACCACTATGTCTTACAGTTTCATCCTGGTTCCACCTCTACGTGAGGTTTGGTTTTTGTTCCTGGATCGGAAGGTTTCGTTGTCTTTTAGACCATTTGTTTGTAACTTTGTTCCTATGCTTTGCGATTGAAAGTCATCCTTTATCCTCTACTCATGCATGCCTGCATTTGTGTCCACCTTAAACTGTGACAAAAAACCTGTTACGTATCGTATTACGCGATTTCAGGCACACTCACGTAATGACCAGCGAAGTGGAGAAAAGCAGCGTTCCAAGCAGGCCACGGCGACAGTCTGCGTTCTTCCGCTGCCGCTGATGCATCTCGCCACCGCAGTTGTCACAACAGCGACAAAGACAGAAAAAGAAGCCCACCACTGGCACCAGGATGGTGAATAAGATACCAAGGGCCGCACAGACCAGGAAGCCCACCTCATAGTAGACCGCCTGTGGGGAAAGGCAGGGATGTGAAGCAGTGTTGTGTGATTTGATCAATAAATACAAGTACGTATATGAGGATGGTTACATTTAGGGCTTCAGCGATCGATAGTAGAAACAGTTGACAATGAATTCCACTGTCGATTATCGTCGCCAGACACGTTTTTTCGAACAGAGTGAGGCATCTTTACACGTATGTAATGTCTGCTGAGAGTCGCTAATGCGCAGTAGCGTCTCTGTCTGAAGCTCGAACATGCAAAAACGGTGGTGTCAACATCAAGTACAAATAAGAAAACTTTTAAGGTTTGTGGTTATTTCAGCCTGGATACGGCGAATAAAATGACAAAGTTTGCAGAGCAGACTTGCGTATCATGGCAGTACCTTGGTGACGCGCGAATATTTAAAGAGCACGTACAACAATTGAATAAAACAGAGTCTGACTGGCCTCAGTTAAATTCAAGTAACATTCAAGCCAATACAGTTTTGATGACATGCAGTGTACATTTTATGCGCATATATTTTATTATAAAAGAGTTCTTGTGCTTTAAGCCAGATTGTGCCTCAAACGTCTTTGAAATAAAATGGTTGCCGGTAAAAAACGACAGACCTCAGTTGTTAAAAACGTTTAATTTCTGTTGGGAATCGTTAAGTTGTTGAATGTATTTCAAAAAACGCACATTGTCACGGTTGCCCATTGCCCTTAGTTGGCCCGCCCATTTGGCGCCAGCTGCGGCTTGTTGCCTGACTGTCTTCCCTCCTATTTAAGCTCAGTGCTCTCACTCACCCCGTGCCAGTCCGTCAACGAACCTCTGCACCCGCAAGGCGTGTGTTTTGACTCTGTCCAGTATCCTGCTTGTGTAATCTGTCCGGTATCCATCCCGTCTATCTCGTCCTGTTTGATATCTGACTCCAGTCCCCAGTGTTTGGTATCGATCTCGTCATTCTCCTCCTGCCGGTATCTTTCTCCAGTCTCCATTATCCGATATCGATCCCGTCTATCTCGTCCTGTTTGATATCTGACTCCAGTCCCCAGTGTCTGGTATCGATCTCGTCTACCTCCTCCTGCCCGGTATCTTCCTCTAGTCTCCAGTATCCGATATCGATCCCGCCTGTCTCGTCCTGTCTGATATCTGACTCCAGTCTCCAGTATCTGGTATCGATCCTGTCTGTCCTGTCCGGTATTGATCCCGTCTGTCCGGTATCTTTTCGTGTATCTGGTATCGATCCTGGCTGTCCCGTGCTGTCCAGTATCTACTCGTATATCTGGCATCGATCCTGTCTGTCCCGTCCTGTCCGGTATCAACCCCGTCTGTCTGGTGTCTGCTGAAGACTTTTTTCTTACTTCTTCTGCCCAGCGATCGCCGAATACTGGCATTTATGTTCACGCGCATGACTGCCCCATTCCCGTAAAATAAAGCTTGAGTGAAAACGTTACGCATCTGGGTCCTCCTCCAGTTCTGGATCTGACACACATACTATTTGTTGTATTTACTGTTCTTTTGCTTTTCACGAGCCTGTTCTTGGTTTACAGGGATAACAAACGTTAACCTGATGTAATTTTGTTATTTAATTGCCTGTCCCTAAAAAATGGACAGAGGTTTATTCATGGATTAATGTCTGTACTGAACCAATAACACTGTGCCTAATTGGTTTAAGATAGGGCTTTTTAATTAATTTTGTACGAATCCTCAGAATGTTAAAAAAGAAGTGTACCCATTTTTCTTGTGTTAATTTTATTTCCCTTTTTTAAATGTTCATGCTAAATTCAAGAAATACATTAATTACTCGATTATTCGACTAATTGTTTCAATAGTTGGTGAGTAGTTGACAATCAAAATAGTCGTCTGTTGCAGCCCTAGTTACATTACTCTTATACCTTTGATTTTTTAAGCACAATTACAGACAGTTTATAAAATGCAAATCGGCAAACAAGTTACTTGTGTCCAAATTAGACTTGTGAACACAACAAACAGTAAAAATGTTGCTGAAACTAATTATGAAGCATTGGATGGGGGTTATTAAATAGGATCAATGCTGTGGAAAGCAAATTACTGCTGGCCTCACAAATCAGAGCGCGCGTCCCTATGGAGTTGCCGCATCGCTAACGAAGGCGGGAAGACGGAATCCTTCATCAAAGCGCTGAATTCCAATTGAGCAATACCAGAGAAAGTTGGACTTTGTTCACTATCCAAGGCTTTAAAAAATGGAAAGTTCATCGGATGGATTGTATTTTACATCATCATCATCTAAAATAGGGGTGGGCAATTGTTTGTAGTCGGGGGCCGCGTTGGGTTCAAAAATTTGGTCAAGGGACTGACCCAATCTTTTTTATATATGAAAAAATACACATGCAGACATCTACACGCTATCTTTCTTTTTTGATTTGTTTTTAGGAAACCCACACAAGCACGGGAAGAACATGCAAACTCTGCACAGGAAGGCTGGAAGCTGGATTTAAACTAATGACCTCAGAACTGTGCCGCGAACGCGCTAACCACTCCGCTTCCGTGCTGCGAAACACTAAAAATTAAAGCCAAATAATATATTAGGTCACTGTTTTACACACTTAATTTGATATTTAGTTTTGTAGTATTACTGCAGTTGTATTTTTTTGTGTTTTGTAGTAGTTCTGCAGTCTGATTCTTGTAATAATTCTGTAGTAATTTTGTTGTATTACCATTGTTGCATATTTGTATTACTTTTGAAAGTTTTTTGTCGTAGTATTTTTGTAGTATTTGCATCGTTTTGTATGATATCTGCAGAATTTTTGTAGTATTACTGTAGTTGTATTTTTGTAGTGTTTCCATTGTAATATTACTGTAGTAGTATGTGTGTATTGTAGTATTACTGTAGTGTATTTCTGTACAAGAATTTTTGAAGTTTTTCCATCCGTAGTATTTTTGTAGTATTACTGTAGTTGAGTTTCTGTAGTATGTCTGTAGTAGTTTTGCAGTATTTCCATAGTATTATTTGTATTGTATTTCTGTAGTATTTTTGTATTACTGAAGTTTTATCTTAATAGTATTTTGTTGTAATATTTCTGTAGTAGTCATTTTGTATTATAGTAGTATACTATTATAGTATTTTTGGGAGTATTTCTATTGTATTTTTTTCTTTTCAAATTGAAAGAAAAAAAATATTTATTAGGTCCATGTTGTCAAGCACTAAATTCTATATATAGTTTTGTATTATTTTTTTTGCAATATTTCTGTAGTAGTGCTTTAGTTGTTGACACTTAGAGGGAGAGTGGGGACCAAGTGAGCACAAAAAAACCCAACTTTTTTTAATAACACCACATTATTTACAATTTTTTAAATTGTCATTACATTCTAACCATTTTCGTTTGGCGGGGCGGATGAAAAAGCTGTATGTGGCCGGTGGGTTGTAGTTTGCCTGGCCTTGTTCTAAAATCTGCATTCCCACCTCTGTCTCATCTTGTCATAATAAAAAAAGGAAAATTCTCTTTTTTTCCCCCTCCACTCTGTGACTTAGAACCGGTACTATTTTTGGAGGACGGCTTTGTTTTGGCGAGAGCCGGGAGGAAGAATGTGACCTTCCGCGAAGATGAGGTGGCGGCGTGTCGCTGTAGTTAAGATGTTCAAAAATCAGCAAAACAGCCTGCGGGGCAACCTCAGGACGGAAGAAGGTTCCAGGCTCCGTGCTTGGAGAGAACTCGGCATGAATTCAACTTCGCTTTATTACGTTTTGGTTAATATGAACACATTTAAATAAAGCAGCTCTACCTGTTATCATGCTTAAATGGTTTAAGAAATCTTTTGACCTGCAAAATTGAGTAGATATGAGCGTTGATATTTAGGATTTAAAGGATTTATCCACCGGAAAAGGCAAATCCACAACTAAAAAAAACCACATATTTCTCAAAGTTTTATGAGCATAAATGCATATTACATTTCTATCCAGAAGGCGCCAACCAAGTGTGGAGCATGACACAACTGTCCCTAACCTCTCAACACCTGGTTTTGATTTTTATAGTAGAAATCAAGATTTACACCAACAATTTATGCAAAAAATGTGGAGGTATATGGTAAATAAATCTCCATATGAATTTTTTAGCATATTTGGACATTTTGGGAATAATTTAAGACCATAAGAGACATCCATCCATCCATTATCTGCAACGCTTATCCTCAGTAGAGTTGCTGGGGTGCTGGAGCCCATCCCAGCAGTCTTCGGGCACTGGGCAGGGGACACCCTGAACTGGTTGCCAGCCAGTCGCACGGCACACGGAGACAGACAACTCACTCGCTCATTCACACCTAGGGATAATTTGGACCAGCCAATTAACCTGACATCCATGTTTTGGGGATCTAGGAGGACACCGGCATGCCCAAAGGAAACCGACACAAGCACGGTGAGAACATGCAAACTTCGCACTGGAAGGCTGGAAGCTGGATTTGATCCCATGACCTCAGAACTGTGCCACGGACGCGCTAACCAATCATTCACCATACCGAACCCATGAGAGACAATGATGAGACATTTTATTAAAATTATGGAATATTTTTGAACCTAAGAGCTTTAAGCAACTAGTTTACATTCTTAAATGTTTACTGCCAGACTAAAATTTTGAATATGCATTCATTCCTCTCAAAATCTCAAAGCACAAATACAGATCATTGTCATTTTAAAGAAGTGTTTTCCAGAATTTATTATTTTTATTCAGAAGGATGAAATCACACTATTAATCTGCCACAAAGTTAATTTCTGAGATTGTTTTTACGCTAAAGTAAGAATACATTGAATATTGACGTGTTTAGAAAGCAATTACTTTTAAAATATTTATTTCACAAACCACCCTGGGATGATTTTGCTAAAAAAAAAAATTGTCCGTGATAAAGTTCGTGTACTTGAAGCCAACAATATTCAGAAAAACTTAGATGCAAAGTAAATTCCATTTTTAATGGGTTTAGCACAAAAAAGTAATCACAGGTATTTTATTATTCATTCATTATCTGCGCCGCTTATCCTCAGTAGGGTCACGGGGGTGCTGGGGCCCATCCCAGCTATCTTCAGGTAGTGGGCAGGGGACACCCTGAACTTGTTGCCAGCCAGTCACAGGGCAGACAGAGACAGACAACTCAGTCGCTCATTCACACCTAGGGACAATTTGGACCGGCAAATCAAACTGACATGCATGTTTTTGGAATGCAGGAGGAAACTGGAGTGCCCGTGGGAAACCCACGCAAGCACGGGGAGAACATGCAAACTCCACACAGAAAGGTTGGATCTCATGACCTCAGCACTGTGCCGCACACGTGCTAACTACTGCCCCGCTGTGGTGCCCCGGTACTTCATTAAACATTTTGAAATACTTTTAAATCAGAAAGTTATTATCCTAATATCAGTGTGGGAATTTAACGGGCAGACATTATCAGACGGTTCAGCACTAATGTCAAATGTTACATAGCATGTACAGCAATTTCAAATGCTGAAAACATTAAATGATTCAACTCCAAAGACGACTATACACGTCAAAATTATAGTGTACTGTATACTGTAGCAGGACTGGCCAAAATATAAATAATAGTGTGGCAAATAATCTTTGTGCAATGCAGTACTACCTCAGTATTGTGCAATTTGTACTTCTAGGCCTCGTGGCTCGCAGGTAGAAACATTTTCCGCGATTATCCCCAATTGCATATTGCTGTGAGCAGGGCTGTTAGAGCACACTTTGGTGGCGGCTCTTTGTTTCTATTCTATCCACCAAAAAGTGAACTGAACTTGAACGGCTGCAATCCATTATAGCGATCGCATATTGCTGCTAGCAGGGACCAGCAAAGAGCACTTTTGTCGGGCCTGGCTATCATTTTTTTTGCCATTACAGTATTTCCGCCTAAAATGAACTGCACTCGTGCGGGCTATGTCCATTATTGCCAAACCCATATTGTTGTGAGCAGGGAACAGAAGCCACTTTTGTCATTCCGGCCCGCCTAAAATGAAGTGCACGTTTTTAGCTGTGATCCATAATACCGGGTTGATTGTTGCTGAGTTCAGTGTCCAGCAGAGGGACTGTTTTGCCCGTTCCTGTCCTTTCTTTTTACAATGAACAGCTCCTTGGTGTCCGCGATCCATCATGGCTGGTGGACTATTGTTGCGAGTGAGGGATTTGTCGGGATTATGGTCCCCTTTAACCACAATAAACGACAGTAGTCGTTAAAGTTTAAATTTACAATAATGATCGTTTTTAAATGTGGATTTATACATTGCATTCAATTAGGGTGGTTAATTATAGCCTATGAATATTATATTTTAAATAGTAAAAAAATCACTTCACAGTTTTTTTGAATCTCTATTTCAGGGGTGGCCAACCTGGTCCTCAGGAGCTGCATGTCCTGCATGTTATGGAGGTTCCTCTTCTCCAACTCAGGTAATGCAAATTTTCAGCTAGTTAGCAAGCTGTGTGGGAGTTTGATAGTGATCCAGTTGGTTGGAATAAGGCTCTTGAGGACCACGTTGGCCACCCCTGCTGTACTACATATTTGCAAAAACAGATATCAGCAAAATCATGGGAGTACTTTTGTGGCGAAGAGGGTTGAGGTTTATTTGGGACTTTCGGTCTTTACCTGTAGACTCAGCACAACGTTCTCAGGCTGAAGGCGATACCAGATGATTTCACGAGAAGTAGAAGGGCAAGAAGAAGTTGCATGCAGAAGACAAAGCATCAAAACACAAGCGTCAAAGAAAGAGCAGGAGCAAAAGCAAACCAAATCCCAAGAGAATTCATCAAAACAAAGAGAAACATGCAGCATGCATTTAGGAATCAACAATCAACGTCTGGGACTTTTTATGTAGGGTGAGAAAAAACTGGAATGTCATGTGACTTCTTTGAATTGACATCCATTTACCTTTTGATATTCTGTCTGCAGGGCGCCAAATTTGTCCTTGGCCAGCCTGATAAGGAGATCTGAAAGACATCAGAAGAGAGATTGGTCATCGACTTTGATGCAGGCTGCTGCTCGTTCAAAAGGTCATGACTCAAACATAAAAACAAAAGGATATTTATTTTCTGGTGCATTAAAAAACGATTTGAAATTTTGTATAAATTCACAGCTTAGACTAAATGACGTCATTTTATGAATATTTGAAACCACAACTCATCTTGAGTCATTGAGATCACAACAGATACCAGTACTGATATCATTAGTTCATAAAACTGGCCTACTTCCAAAAGTATTTTTTAAGAAACGTTTTCAAATTCCAATTTATTTTCTTGGTCTACGAGTTTAATCAAGGGCAATTCTATCCACGGATTTTCAGTACTGGGTTCCATACTGTTGCTGTCATTGGCACCGATACCCGTTATCAGTGCTCGCCTTCTCTGATGTTTTGGGCAGAGCTATTTCAAACTAAAAGAAGAGAGCCTTGTAAAAGAAAGAATAAATATTGGTGTTCATGTTTGCACACTTTAAGAAGCATTCCTTGTGCCAAACAGTGACGTAATGTCTGACAGGGAACAGCTTCGCAGAGAAAAGCACTTTAATGTAGTAACTGAAACTTTGCCAAACCAAATAAACAGACAACTTATATATAAACGCCAACCGGGTTTAGAACTGTATATATATATATATATATATATATATATATATATTTTTTTTTTTTTTTTAATTAGTATTATTTTTATTGTCATTAAAAACAACATATCAACTCCAGGTACTCCAGGATAAACAAGTGACACAACACTTAAAACACTCGTTTGTGCTTGCTTAGGGTAGTAATGGCTCTGGGGAGGAAACTGTCTCTGAAAATATTTGCTTTGGTTTTAATGACAGGGTGAGAGGAGTCCCTTATAACTGTTGTCGTGTCTGCTATATTATCGTGAATCGGCAATGTCCTCCAGAATAGGCAGCGAGCAGCTGCTGATTTTTTTTTGGCTGTATTAATTACTTTTTGTTGTTGGAAATTCTTTAGAATGGCTCTGCACAAAAAGCTAAGGGGAAAGGTGAGCACTGATAACAGGTATGGGTTCTTAGGATCTGGTCTACCACCTTTCACGAGAGAACGCCAACCGGGTTTAGAATTGGACACAGGTGTGTCCAATCATTACACATCTGTCCCTAATTAATTTGACCCTTTATAACGACATTTTGGACAGCACAGGTCGTCTGGTCATTTAATTTCATTTCCACTGATTTGATTTTTGTTTCCTGTTTCTAGTTTGAATTTTTTTTTAGTTTTTTTGCACCTACTTGTTTATTTGTTTTGTTTTTTTGCATTTCCGGTTTTGACTTAGTTTTGTTTGGAAATGTCATTTGTTTTGTACCCTTTCTTCGTTTGTTACTTTGTTCCTGGTTTTGTCGATAAATACCATCCATATTTTGAGCATCCCTGCTGCAGTTTGCTTCCCCTTCACATCTGTCCATCACCCCCAAAAAGCATAACATCGATGCCAATACCAGCCTTTTATTAATGTATCTGGTCTGGCAACAGTTCGGAAGCAGCACTTGGGATAAGTTTAAGCTGTTTTTGATATTGCACACCTGCAAAGGAAATTGCATAGAAGGCCAGTTGGTTTATTTTGACTATTGGTGCATACGATCGTTTGTTGTTTACACTGGTATCCAGTTTGTCACCATCTGCTGATCTTTACCACGACCATTTGGGTGAATCTGCTTTTATAATTTAAGAGACTTAGTGAAGAGGGCTTAGGGAATGGCTTTTAGAACAGGTTGAAATTCCTTATCTGAGGTTTGGGCTCTCCCCTGTTCTTGCAAATTCCATACTATTTTATGTCTTCTCTCCTTATTTTATAAACCTGGAAATAAATGGGATACGTTGCAATTGATTATACTGAAACTTCCAAAAATTAATTTTCCTTTTTGTATGATTTTTGGTTTTACTTATGTTCAGGGTTCATACACCTTTTCAAGGCCAAATTCAAGCACTTTTTGAGGACTTTCAAAGGTAATTTTCCAATTTCTCCAATCCCATTAAAAAAAGAATCCGGTGTGAATCATGCGTTTACAGAGCCACAAATATGTCTGCGTTTTACATGTGCAATTTTCAATCTTGTACTTGGATTTATAAATAAATACATAAATAAATAGCAAATATATTAGTTTTTTTTAGATAAATCTCGCCGCCTTTAGGTAGTGAGTAAAAGCAAAGTCAAATCTAGCTTACATTTTCAGCAGTAGTAACATCCTCCTATTACAATTTGCCTTTGGGAAACGCTATAGAAAATTTCTGCATGGCCCATAATTGATAGGTAATCCTTGCACAAATATTGTAAAATTCGGACTATAAGCTGCGACCTTTTCCCAAGCTTTCATTCCTGCGGCTTATGTAACGATGCGGCTAATTTATGTATTTTTTCATTGGCTGACAGGGGCGCCAGGGCAGTAAAGGTGAGATTGAGACAGGTGGAATATATGTGTCTAAGAAGACGCAAGTGTAATGTAATTTTGCGCTTTGTGCATGAATAAAACCTGCATGAACAGACCCTCATCGTGCTGTAAATCGAAAGGGGAGCACTAACTACCATATTGGGAATAATTTCACGAGTCATTTTATTTGTAAACGGTAATAATGTGGCGAAATGAAGATATTACAAGAAGCAACATCCAATGTTTTAGGGGTATTCCTATTTATCTGTTAGCATTATCGTGTGTTTTGGAGTAAATATTTTAAACGGTTGGACTTTATATTTCTCTGATGAGAACATCATGAATCCCAAGGGTTTAAGTTTTCCACTGATATGTGGCATGCCATGTCTTAGTGACTGGTGTCACCGTACAGACATGTATTTGTTTATCAAATGGCTAGGTGCCCCCTGGCGGGCTGTCGGAACGTTAAGGGTTAAGGTATCGTATATTATTATCTCTTTCTGCGTACCATCTTCCTTTGTAAATAGCTTATGTTTTAATGTAGGCACATGCGGCTTCTAGTAAGATGCAGCCTATGTATGTAAAAAAAGTTTTTTTCCATTAACATTTATAATCTAATAATATGCATGTCAGGTTAATTGGCCGGTCGAAATGGTTCCTAGGTGTGAATGATAGAGTGAGTTGTTTGTCTCTGTTTGCCCTGCGACTGGCTGGCAATCAGTTCAGGGTGTCCACTGCCCAAAGATGGTTGGGATGGGCTCCAGCATCCCCTGCGACCCTACTGAGGACAAGAGGTTCAGATAATGGGTGGATGGATGATGCAATGTTCAATTAAAAAGGATTTTAAAAATGTAAGATCATTTTTGTTAAAACGGTCTCAAGGCGTGGGCAACAGAGTTCTGAGGCCATGGGTTCAAATCCAGTTACCAGCCTTCCTGTGCGGAGTTTCTATATTGTCCTCCGGACACTCCGGTTTCCTCCCACATTCCAAAAACATGCATGTCAGGTTAATTGACCGATTACAATTATCCCTAGGTGTAAATGAGCGAGTGAGTTGTCTGCCTCAGTGTACCCTGTAACTTATATCAACCAGTTCAGGGTGTTCCCTGCCCACTGGCCGAAGATAGCTGGGATAGACACTGGCACCCCTGCGACCCTACTAAGGATAGGAGGTGCAGATAATGGATGGATAGTCTTGAGGTGCCCTCTGCTGGACTAAAATAGTACTACATCACTCATCTTCACAAGGAAGTTCAATGCACTTATTTGCATTAATTTAACGTGCTAATTGCTCATAAAAAAAGCGATACAATGAAGCGATGATTTTATTGATTCGTTGTTGCAGCCCTACTTATGACCGACATTATCATAGTCGTAAAGGCAACAGAGTATAAATCCCAAAACAAAAGAATCAATCTGATCCAAGTACTCGCTCACCATCAATAATAACAATATTTTCATTGATCCACCCACCCTTTGATTCAACTGCTTTTCTGCCTTTAGAACATTGATGGACCACGATCCTGTGCTGTGATTTATTCACTTCTTTCTTATGGTGTGGTTTACTTCTAAATAGTGCGAGACGTGATCTCATTCTTTGTGATGTTACGGGAAAAAAAAAAGAGTGAAGGGCAAGCCGGTCGTCTGTTTACAGTAAGCAAACATCTGATGTCTCTGTCAGCAAGCAACGCTTGGGAAAGGTCAGCGTGTTCTGCTGTATATGGCAGCTCTTTTGTGACTTCGTATGCTTTTTGTCAGAGTCTTTTGTGGCTTTTCCGTACAGATGTAAAATGATCCTGGCTTTGGGACGGATAGCACAACGGAGAGAGACAATCTTTGAGACTTTTATGTGAGGTCGCTTTTCCCCGAGAGAGAGAGATAACAATGACAGTATTACCTGAGTTGCGTAACATCTATTAAGAAGGCAAAGCGAGGCAGCTTTATTCAAATTGCAAGTTTCACACACGTTGTCACTCTTTGCTCGAGGAAAGTTATGACATTTAATGTCGTTTGGGAGAATAGCAGCGAAAAAGCAAGCGGCTTAGCAAAATAAAAAACACAAAAAAACCTCACCTGGTTTAACACAGTGGCTCTCAACTAGTCTGACTTCAGGACCAACCGTTCCAACTTAATAACAAGTTGCGACTCAAATTCTCAAATTTATCGAATGACAAGATTGTGCGGATTAAAGCAGAGGGAGTAGAGTATATTCGCCTTTTTTCCCCAATTAACAAAATGTCCAGCAAAAACAAAACGACTTCACGTACCATATATACTTGCATACCAGCTTTAAAATAGCCACTTAATATAAGAAATGTATACCCTAAATATTTATAAAACCTTTACCTAAACAACAATAATCTGTTACAGTCCTGCAGTCAAGCTTGATTTCCTCCTCACTGGTCCTTTACTTATTTGGTCACTCACTTCCTGGGTGTAATGTCCCATCCAATAATAAATAATAGAATATTAAAATAATTAAATACTAATAGTATAGATAGATAGACAAACAGACAGACAGACAGACAGACAGACAGACAGACAGACAGATAGATAGATAGATAGATAGATAGATAGATAGATAGATAGATAGATAGATAGATAGATAGATAGATAGATAGATAGATAGATAGATAGATAGATAGATAGATAGATAGATAGATAGATAGATAGATAGATAGATAGATAGATAGATAGATAAAAGGGTGATAATATTATGAAATACAATGTATATCAAGTTATAGAATTATAAATATAATGGCTGGAGCAAAAGAAACAAAGTAAAAAAAACATAATCAATCTACGCTAAACTAAGCTAAGCCTCAGCTTTGGCCTATTCCCTTTGGGTACATGTTTATGTATTATATTATTGTATTGTGCAGCTGTTGTGCAAATATTTATTTGTATACTTTTGCTGACTTAATCACGGACGAAAATATAAATAAAAAAATGAATAATTTGTTTTAATCATTAATAAATATGACATTTCAATTTAATAAAACAAAATTAATAGGATCAATGTTAATAGAAATCTAACCAGATCATTCCAAGAACATTTTTCTTTCTTTACTATATATTTTAAGCCTATCTTTATTTTATTCAAATGTATTAATTATTCTTAAAGTTAACAAAATCTTGTAGCAACGCAGATTATTTTTCTTACTTATAAATAGTTATTTAATGAACAACTTTAAAAGTTACCTGATCTATTAGTCAATTTAGCTCGTACTTTCTTATAATATTCAATTTTTTTGTGGAAAAACGCTTTTTTTCTGCAGAACAAGAATTATTAATTCAAGTCAAGTCGATTTGTATACCCCTTAATAATAAGTCTCAAAGGGCTGTAAATAATAGAGAAAAAAGAAAAACAAGAAAAAGAAAGAGAAATAAAAATAAAGAGAAAGAGTGAGAAAAATAAAGAAATTGAGGGATAGAGAAAAATAATTACAGAAGAGAAAAAGAAAGAAAGACAAAGGGATTAAGTAAATTAGCAAAACGATCTGCTACTTGAGCAAGATGGATTTGTTTTTTTAATGTTTGCAGTGTTTATTGCTGAATGCCTGAAATCATGCTATGTACAAACGATAAAGAATGAAAAACGAGTAAAATGGAGTATTTATTTTTTGGGTGGGGTAAGAATTTATTGACATATATTCCGTCAACAGGAGTTAATAAGTGGTCGATATTGTTCCTTTGCATGTCCCTAGATAAAAAGCCACAAGCAGACAAACAACGCACTTAGGACGTACATATTGACCCCAATCCACATCCATTGTTTTCCTGACAACATGATTGAGCCATGTATCCAGATTTTTTTCAAGTCAAGCCCGACTTTGGAATCTGTAGGCCAACTGGAGCTAGAATACGAAATTAGCATCGCGCGTTTCTAAGCGCCGAACGTGGCTCTCCGGTGTCAGGCCCGGAGCTTATCCTCTCGTCTTATGACTTGCTCTGCATTAGCGGCGAGGAGCTAAAAGGCTGAAAGTCTGCAGAATAAAATGTATAGGAGTAAAGCAGACGAGTGTGACAGAAAGAAGAAAAAAAATCTGCGAAATGAATACAAAAGTGCCGAACGGCAGATGAAAAAATACAGAAGTGACACAGTAGTTAAAAGTGACGTGAATGAACGGAGGGTGGAAAAACTAATCAAATTGCTCTAAACAGCAACCGACTGTAATATCGGCCTGGTCTCTAAGCTCCGTGCTAACCGGCTTATGGAACTAAATGTGTATTGGAGAAGAAATATGGAATATGTAAGCCAGGCCGGGACACAAATTTCATTCAGCCTCACGCCGCTTGTACAACCACAAAGCAAACAGCCGCTCAGGGATTTGGGCTGCCACCTTATCTCCGAATTTGAGGCTCTCAATGGCCACCCATGCGGAATCGGAATGTAGGAACGTTTGCTGATGCGCTTGAATTTTCTACATTCTGAGAGACACATTTCCAAAAAGTGCAAATTCGAAGGTAAGGGAGATTAGCTTTTGGTTGTTTCGTTTTTTGGTTGATCCCAAAACTTTGGTTCAAATGCAGTGTGAGTTAACTTAAACCAGAAGTGCTCATTGTGTCGATCTCAATCTACCGGTAGATCGTAGAGGTAGTACTGGTGGATCTCGGGGAATGTGTATTCTGTCACGACCGGTACGAGCAGTGGACTCAAATGCGTAACGTTTAACACAATGCTTTATTGAGGGAAGTCAGGGCGAGAGGAAAAAAACAACAGCGATCCGGTGCTCGCTGGGCAGGAGGAGTAGGAAGCCCTCGCAAACGAAGCGTGGTCGGGAATTGGAAGCAAGTCAGGCAGCCGGGACGGGAGAACGGAGCGTGGTCGGAGATTGGACGCAAGTCAGGCAGCCGGCACAGGAGAACGGAGCGTGGTCGGAGATTGGACGCAAGTCAGGCAGCCGGGATGGGAGAATGCAGCGTGGTCAGAGATTCGAAGCAAGTCGGGTAACCGGAGACGATCGGGAAGCCAGGGACAGACGAGCAGTATACAGGACAGCACGGGACAGACATGAGCCAGAGTCAAAAAGTGCTTGACTTGCAGGTGCTGAGGTTTGTTGACGGACTGATAGGGAGTGAACGAGAATGACGTGTTTAAGTGGGAAAACTAATTATGGAATGAGTGGCACCCTGGGCTAAACGAGTGCGCGCAGGTGAGGGCAATTGGCAAATCATGACATATTCAGTGCTTTGTATTTGTTTGGACATACTGCTACATAATGTTCAAGTGCAGCATGTCAGTATGAACATTAAAGGTGATGTTCTACTTGCTGACGCCATCTTCTGGCTATGTGAAATTCAGAGACATGCTCCTAAAATCTCTTCCTTTTTCATCTTTTTGAGTTTTGGTTGGCATTTGGACTGTATTTGAAACAGTCCTTTTCTTACTTTCACCTGCTTCATCCCAGACTAAAAGAAAACCTAAAGCACGGTGTATTTTGCATGAAAATGACCTAATTAACCCCTTAATACTACGACGGCCCGCCAGCGGGCTGCTGGACTTTTGATGAGCAAATACGTGTCTGTACCATGTCACCAGTCACTCAACTATGTTATCCCACATATCATTGGAAAGCCTTAACTACCACTACTTAGGTATGTTTTTCCTATTTTACTAAAAATAAGTATTGAAATAGGGCAGCACGGCGGCACAGTGGTTAGCGCATGTGCGGCACAGTTCTAAGGTCTTGGGAACCTCCTGTGTGGGTTTAAATCCAGCTATCGGACTTACTGTGCGGAGTTTGTATGTTCTCCCCGTGCTTGCGTGGGTTTCCTCCGGGCACTCCGGTTTCCTCCCACATTCCAAAGACATGCATTTCAGGTGGATTGGCCGGTCCAAATTGTCCCTAGGTGTGAATGAGCGAGCGAGTTGTCTGTCCCTGTGTGCCCTGCGATTGGCTGGCAACCAGTTCAGGGTGTCCCCTGCCCACTGCCCGATGATTGCTGGGGCGGGCTCCAGCACCCCCGCGACCCTACTGAGGATAAGCGGTGCAGCTAATGAGATGAGATGAGAAGTATTAAAATAGAACGTAAAATGTTGTTCCTTTTACATATTGTTGTCGTTTTTGACTAAAAGTAATTTTTAGAATATATTGTAAAATGTGGCTTGAGTTAAGTGTTGTTCATCGTATCTTACCGGAAAAAAAAAAATCATAAAATAAATGGTAAAATGTTGTTATTTTTTAAGTGTATTTTATAACATAACAATAACATTTTACTGAAAATGGATCTTGAAATTGGGCAGCACGGCGGGGCAGTGGTTAGCGAGATGTGTGAGATGTCCCCTGTCCACTGCCGAAGACAGCTGGGATGGGCTCCAGCACCCCCTCGACCCTACTGAGGATAGGCGGTGCAGATAATGGATGGATGGATCTTGAAATTTAATGTAAAAGGTTGTCTCTTTCAAGTATTATACAAAAAGGCTCCTTTTTTTTCTTTTAAATTATTCTTTTTTTTTTTATTAAATCTACTGGCAGAAAAATAAACTTTTACTATTAGAGAGGATTAAAAATAGATATTTTACAAATTTACTTTTTGTCGCCAGTAGATAAAGAATGAATATTTGCTTTGGCACACGCCTAAATAAAAGTGGTATTGAATAACTAATGAATGTTTACTTACATAATTAAGAAGTAAACTCGCTCAGAGCTAAATCGACAATGTGAAGCAACACTTTGCGACCATTAATTCAAATGTGTTGTGTGCGTTGCAATATTCTTCCTCCTCTTGATAAGCCAGTTGTAAAACAAACACCTCCACACTGGGTCAGAACTGTTACCATAGAATCCGTTTCTATGGAGAATCTATTTTTTTTTTGTAACGCCACTTGGGTTGAGTACTTCCCTTCCGACACTCACATGTACTCTGTTTGATGGCCAGATGCATCCTGCCTAAGGAAAAAATGCTTGTATGTGCAGCTGCTAGTACGCTCGACTAACTGTATGAGTATTAAAAAAAAATGGAAGAACCGTGGCATGTTTGCAGCATGACAACTTTCCCCTCAAGTTGGAATTGTGTTGAAGGGAAGCGTGCACACAAACGTACACAGACATACAAAAACAGAGCATTCTGGTTTTAGGGATCGCTGTGTGGTATGCTGAGGCCAAGGGAGCAGACAGGAAAAACACACAGAATAATGAACCCTGCTAAAAGATCATTGGCTGCTCTCTGCCCAAGACATTGCCGGTTTGCGATACCATAGCAGAACCATCAATATTATAAAAGACACACCCCACTCCAGCCACCACCTCTTTGACCTGTTGCTGTCTGGCAGTCCCTGCAGGTCCCTCAAAACAAGGACGAACAGGCTCAGGGACAGCTTCTTCCCCAGGGCCATTACAACCCTAAACGAGTGCACCAAACTGTATAAACATATCTTTCAACTTTTTGTCCTTTATTCTTTTTGGTTGATGCTTAATGTTATTGCATGGAACTGTGAAAGCATGTAAGTTGTGACTAATTTTCATTTATTTTTTGGTGCTAGTAATGTTATTGCATTTCTTTTCATTGCAGTGGTCTTCAAGCCAGTCTCTATTTTCTGCTTTTTACCCTGATAGTCTTTTATCTGTTTTTCTCTTAAAAAAATCCATTACATGTTTGCCCTGGAGTCCCATGTCCATTCTCATGCCATACAATGTTTCACAATGTTGATATCATTGACAATAAAGACAGTTCAATCTAATTCAGTACAAACACACATAAACAAACACAAACACAGAGACAAGGTGCCTTCGCGTCAGCGAATCTGAATCGAAATCAATGTGTTGGTTCGTGACATGAGTGTGAGGTGACACATAGTAGTAGCTGCAAGTCACGTGATGTGAGATTACACATCAACACAACATTGAATGTACCAAGGCGCCTCAGTGCAGCGCCATGCCAACACACAGACTAACAGATGCGGACAGAAGTGGGATCACCAAATACGTGGTTATGGCAGAATGGTCAAGAAATCAGTACTTTTCAAACAAATAGTATCAGGTTTAAGGTAATACAGATACTCACAAGGAATAGACCCATGAATGGCTTCTCATGTTTCAAAACAGGGAACTTTGAAGGTGTGGTTAACCGCCTTCGGTAAACTTGTTACCCAAACATTTCTTCCCCATGGTTTCTGAAGTTGTATCCAAGTTTTTTTCTGTGCCGGACTGCAAGAGCAACATTCTACAATAAAAGTGTCAGGAATGGGATTATCAGTGGTGAGAAATCTCTGTGGACCTCAATTCTGAAGGTGGCTAGCTTAATACTTGGCCTCATTGTCAGGTAAACTCAGGTTCAACTGCAGGTTGATTTTACTCAGTGCACATAACAGCCAGGGTCAAAAGTGGGGGTTGGCAACCAGGCTCATTAGCCACACAGACACAAGTATTTTTCCCCTAGCCATGAACTGCCCTGTAACATCTCCCCAAATTAAAACTTTGAATACTTCAATCCTAGGTAGTGTGGCTGAGTGGTCAATGGTGTTGAAGCCAAACTCCAGTCTCTGTGGAGGTATGAGTTTGAATCCTACCACTGCCAGCTGGACTTGAATTCAAGATTGTAACAAGCTTTTTCAAAAGACTATGCGTTTCCATGCTGCCACTGCACCACTCTGTGAGATAAAAAGGCTCTTCTAGCTTGTACACTTATTGCTCAGCAAAGATCGGGACCAGACAAATGTTGTCCTAATGTTTCATCTTTCTATTCAGGAGTCTTTATTACATCAAGTACAAGGTTAAGCAATACAGATGAAGATGTGCACACCCAGGAGTTTGAAGGAGTGGACTCTCTCCACACAGTCTCAATGTATGATAAGTGGGGGCGGGTTGCATCTTGGATCCAGGAAACCTATTTGGAGAGGATGATTTTGATACATCAATCTTTAGGTTGAACACCCAGCCGTTTACCATTCTCCTCAGATCATGAACTCTCATAGACCAACAAAAACTGAGAACAGTACTGATGTTTCCCCTTTGATCCAAGGGACTTTATTACTTCAAGCACAAGGTTAAGTAAGACAATCATCAGGATGTCTCGTTCTCGGACGTACTACAAACCACCAAACTTCATTACTAAAAGGTATGATCTCTCCAACCAATCCTGACATCTGACTGAAATCTTTGCAAAAGATGTTCAGAGCAATTCCACTCTTATCACAATTTTGAGAAAGTACAGAACTAACATGACAATGAAAAAAGCTAAGACTTTGCTGTGCCAGAGACACAAAAACCTCCGACTAGCAAAGAATGGTTTCAATACATCAACCTCTGGGTTATAGGCCTAGCATTTGCCGCTGCACCACATGACTAGATCCTCCCTAGATCGTGAACTCTCATGGACCAACTAAAATCAGGATCCAACTTACTTTATTAGATCAAACATAATGGACAGGACAGACCTACATCATGACTGTAAACAGTAAACTCAGTGTAACTTATTAAGGAGGTTGGAATTTAGCATGACAGAAGATTTTAGGCTCACAAAGTCCGTGTGTCTAAAGAGGAAACGATCTTGTGGGCAGGGATGAGTCGGTCATTTAGGGTCCGGGGGCTGCGGAGAGGAGGCATGGCCGCCAACCGAGCGGAACAAAGGAAGCGAGGAACGCATGACTTGCACCAATAGTTTGCCTGCGCCTCCTCGCTTCTCTTCTGATGACCCGGATACTACGCACCCCTTACGTCGCCCCCCACTGATGAGACGCATCCCCGGCAGCACTCGGAGGAAGCGTCCGATCATTCCGCCGTTTTGAACGCATCCGTTAATTGAGATGTCCCTTGCCTGGCCTTCCTATCTCTGACGCCGAGTTCGAAATGTCGTGCGTGTTCTGATGCCCTTGTGTTTGCTTTTAACTGGGCTTGACCTAAGTGAATTCTTTGGATTACAATATTGAACAAATATTGATATTCATGTGTCTTCTTTAATAACATAGTGACATCTATACCGAAACATAAAAACAAAACACGCTTGAATTCCCAGTTGGCAGCGCCGCTCTTGTGAAGCATTGCCAAAACAGCCTTTAGCGATAGCACATCGCTACTGGTGAAAGGGATCCCAATCTGGGATTCAACTGTCGCACGAACACACACACAAAGACGGGCTCATGTTTAGCAGTATTATTGAAAATGCAAGGAAAATAATGGAACATCAAGTAACTAAAATCCTTTTTGGAAAAAAAAGTTTCGTTATACAAGACAAGAATAAAAGTAAACATTCTCTGGACTTAACATTACATTAATTGGATATTAAAACTCTTAATTCAGAGATACGTTCACATGTCTCAAGCTAACAATGTTCTTTGAGCGCTAGCGTTGTCTTTTTTTTTTTTTATAAAGTTAATACTGTATTAGTCATCTTTTTCTGCTTGGAAAGCTTAAAATTAGCTTCTTTTTCTATGCTGAAAACTGCCATTGTCTTTTCTAGCTAATTTTGCATTTTTGAATGGGATAAATTCAAATCATTCTCTGCGATAAAATTCAATTTAGTTTTCCCCGCCAAAATATTGTTGTCTTCTTGTACACCCAAACCAGGCATAGTCTAATGATTTTTTTTGTTTTAGTCTATGCCAGGGGTCGGCCACCTATGGCTCGTAAGCAATATATGGCTCTTCTCATGAGTACATTGGGCTCGGACGTAAAATGAAACTCATACATATCTCAACTATAGCGTTCCAAATCTATTGGGAGCGGGATCGAGTCTAGTGCGCATAGCTGATGTAGCACTATGGTCTTGTTGTACGCTGAATGCTTTTACACCGCACTTTGAGTGGCAGTTTATTGCATGAAAAGTGCTTTAATATATAAATTAATTGGAAATAAATAGAAACTGCCTTCCTGTGCATAATTGTCTAACTGCAACTACAAAAATATTGCGTCAATGCCCGGCAGGTAGTCGCAATCAGATCAGCTAAAAGGTCGACGCCATAAAAACACCGGCTCTTGGACGCCGCTTCCTCTATCTGATTGCACCTCACCGCAGGAGTTGGTTTGAGAGAATGGTATCGAAATGTCAACGCTCGCTCGTCTGATTGCTGCGAGCGGCACGTCTCCGTTCCCAGAAAAGGTCTCTTTGTGTTTGCTGTTTAGAGCTGAAACAGAATAGTTTGGGATATATTTGACATATGACTTGAGTATTGCTAAGTAAGTAGAAATGGTTGACAATAGCATCCATCCATTCATTACCTGCACCGCTTATCCTCAGTAAGGACGCGGGGGTGCTGGAGCCCATCCCAGCCATCTTCAGGCAGTGGGCAGTGGACACCCTGAACATAGACATACAACCACTCTCATTCACACCTAGGAACAATATGACCCAGTTAATTAACCTAACATGCATGTTTTAGGATTGTGGGAGGAAACCAGAGTGCCTGGAGGAAACCCACACAAAAATGGGGAGAACATGCAAACTCTGCACAGGAAGGATGGTAACTGGACTTGTTCCCATGACCACAGAACTGATTTCATGATCGTCTTTGCATGAAAATAGTGAAAGAAAGGAAAGGCCTTTTTCAAGTACAGTCCAAAGGTCAACGAAAATAAATAAATCTTCGTCAGGCATTCACATTAATCGACATATGAGACACAATTGTAAAGAGAAACAAAATGTATTCAACATTATTAATTGTATACCACTTAAAAGTAGGTGTGGCAAAAACATAACCTTGTTTTACTGCGATCACAGCCTTAAGTCTGTTTGGGTATGTCTGTATAAGTTTTGCACATCTTAAAAAAGAATTATGTGCCCGTAATTCCTACAAATTAGCATACGTTTCTTAAAGTTTGATGGCGATTGTTTGCGCACAGACTTTTTCAGATCTTTCCACAAATCCTCTTTAAGATTGAGGTTTGGACATAGGCTTGGCCATTCTACCGTATTTTCCGATCATTTTTATCATTTAGGGGCTTGCATAGGCTAAAGGGACAAAACAAAGCCTGCAATTGGCCGAAAAAGATGAATGTGAATAGCAAGTTTGGTTGGTTGTATACGACATAGAGAAAGCATGTTTTACTATTCTGTATTTGTAAATATTTTATTCTCCTGGATTTACTACACTCACGGATATAAGAGGACCATGGTTGCACATTATTATTGAACACACCGACTTCGGTGAGCTACTCCGGCTATATATTTTCCAAGTATCTTGTTTCAGAGTGATATCAATGTTTCTGTGATGTTTTTTTTTTTTTAAATTAAACTCAATTCCAAGTGTTTATTATCATATGCACAGTAAAGTTGCGAGCGAAAAAGAAAATAGAAACTAAGGAATGGTTTGCATTTCTTGAATCCCAAGACTTTAACCTTCCGAATGATATTTGGAACGGTGCATTTGAGTGACATCGTACGGACACCGCATACGCACGTGTCTACGACACGTATTTGCTTCTTTGCAAGCTTTCGCAATGTTAAGGGGGTAATAAGTTTGACTGAACTATCTGACTGTTTTGTCGACGTTCCCATTGTAGCGCCTTATAATCCGGTGCGCCTTATCAATGGAAGATATAGGACCAAAAACTATTTTTTGGGGGTGCGCCCTATAACCCGGTGCGCCCTATAGTGCGGAAAATACGGTACTTCATATAATTGGTTTTAAACCATTCCGTTGGAGATTTTGCTTTATGTCAGTCGCTGGTCTGTTGGAAGGTGAACCTCTGTCCGATTCTCAGCTCTTTTCCAGGCCCTGTAATTGGCTCCATTCATCTTCCCATCAACTCAAACGATCTTCCTAACCCCTGCTGAAGTAACCCCGGGGCATGATGCTACCACCACCATGTTTGACTGTGGGGATGTTTTTTTTTTCAATGTAATGTGCAGTGTTATTTTTACGCCAAAACGTGCCTTTTTACAGTATTTTTTCAGAAATGGCTTTCTTCTTGTCACTCTTCCATAATGGACAGATTTATACAGAGTACAACTAATAGTTGTCTTACGCACAGATTGTCCCACCTCAGCTGAGTATGCCCGCAGGTCATCCGATGAGATCATGGGCCTTTTGGTTGTTCTCTGATAAGTTTTCTTTTCGTTTGGGCCCAAAGTTTGGAGGGACGGCCAGGTCTTGGTAGGTTTGCTGCGACTTTATGCTCTCTCCATCTTGATAGAATTTCTCGCACGGTAATCTGGGAGATGTGTAAATGTTCCTGTATACCAGGGGTCGGGAACCTATGGCTCGCGAGCCATATATGGCTCTTTCTATGAGTATCTGTGGCTCAGAGACAAATTTGATTGCATGCAAAATTTCTCCATCTTGTTCAAAACTTGAGTTGTTTATCCTATTCAGGCACACGCAAAGCCAAACCATAACTAAATAACAGGATATTACTTCGCAGTATATATAGGGCACGTTTTATACTACAATTTACAGTCAAGGTGTCACACAAAAAAAGGGGGGAAAAAAACTCGTTTTGGCTGTACAACGCTAAAGAATCCTTTATATAAAAGTTCACTATATAATCTGTGTTCAGTGTTCAGATACCTTATGATGAATCCACAGAACTGTAAATACGCCAAAACACCGGAAGAGAACTTAGTCATTTGATTGGGTGAGTGGGAGAGATGGGTGGAGCTATGCAAAAAGTGCAAGCACTCCCTCCCATCTCTCGCCCTACGACATCTGCGCCAAAAGTGAGCTCATCAGGCTCCCTATTTGCAGAATGTTGTGACGTTTTTACACAATAACTGCTTGCATCTGGTTTTGAAAGCAATATGTATGAAAAAAAGGGTCAAAAGGAGTTTAACCGATCTTGAGTAATTGCAAGAAAGAGACAAGTTTAAAGTGGTATGTTTGTTGATTTTGGGACAGGGGCTCTGGCATTATTCTCTTTTCATAATTTTTATCAAATCATCAAAAATAAATGTGCTGAAGACTAAGCTTTTGTCTGGGGCGCGGGTTTAGCAATTTAGTAAATTTGTCTCATAATATATGGTGTGGCTCTTTCCCAAAATAAAATTAATATTTTTTGCTTTTATGGCTCTTTGAGTCAAAAAGGTTCCCGACCCCTGCTGTATACCATTCCTGCTTTGAACTTTTCCCACAACTTTATATGCTTGGTGGGTTATTTGGTCTTCATATTGCTGTCTGTTATCCAGTGACTCCTTTCACAAACCTCTGAGCCCATCACAGACCAAGTGCATTTGAACTGAGACTTAATGAATCATGGGTGCACTCTTGTTTGTCATTGTTAGGTATTTTTATTCATTAGTCATTTCATGGAACTTGTGGAGTGAGTTGTAAAAGCTGAGAGAACAGTAGGCCAATATTTTTGCAACACCTACAATTCAGTTTTTTTCAGTGTAAATATAATGTAATATGTTGTTGATTATGATAAAATTATTTTCAGTTTTTTAGCATTACGTTTGAATAGAAATTGTACAAAAATGTCAAGCAGTTCTTTGGGTGGCCAATACCTCCGAGAGGCATCGCACTTGCTCTCACATCATGACCGGGCTAAGTCTGCAATCATGACTTTAAGGCAGTAGAAGGCAGCCAAGAGTTAAAAAGTTCAACATTCTGTACAACTTCTTCAAAGATATATACATTTTTTAGAGTTTTAGCTATTGATATGGTTTTTGAACACCATAATCACAAACAAAACTCTGTAGATTTCAGGCTTGAGGGCAGTCTTGCATTCAAACAAAATGTTCTACATGAATCAATACAAGACTCACCCTCCTTGAGCTAGCGTTTGCTTTATGAAAAAAGGATGAAAAACAGATAAGTTGATGAATTATTTGTTGTTGGCTTGAATTATTTACAGCAAGTTGCTAAGAGTTGATTAGAAGTCACCCAATGACTGATTGACTTCTTGGATTCATAGTCTCAGCTCTAAAATCTGCAGCCATCAAACTTTCTGTGGGGGTACAATACATTACAATATCGGTATCGGTCATAAATATAAACATACATTTTGATAAAATTTCTATATTTCTGTACTGTTCCTTTATGAATAAACTGTAATAAAGACAGAATATCATTTTGGGGTTCAAGTTTCAATTTTTAAAGAAAGTTAAAGGTATGCATTACAACTGTTGTTATTGTTAAAATATGTTGGATATTAATATAAAATTCTATTGAATTTATATTGTACCCATTGAGAATGATATGAGGTAAATCGATACCAATATAATCACTGATATACCTACTGCCTTTACAGGAGCTGCACTGAAGCAGACAGAGGGAAGGTGTAGAGCACAGGTGTCAAACAGGTGGCCCGCGGGCCAGTTCAGGCCCAGCAATGGTTCAAATCCGGCCCGCAAGACAACAGTGAGAGAAGCGCAAGAGGAAAATAAGCTGTAGTTTAAAATATTTCCACTGGATGTCACCAAAGCCAGTTAACACTTGCAAAACAATTGTGGTTGTATTTCTCCATTTCTTTGACCCACTTCTTTATTATTTATTTCTCCCTCTTTTTCTTTCTAATGTTCACTCTCTCTTTCCCTCTCTTTTCTCTATTTATCTCTCACTCTCTAGCTCTTTCTTTTTCTCTGTCTTGCTCTCTTTCAATTTTCTCTCTAATTTACACTTTAATTCTCTTTCTATTTTTGTCTTTCTTTCTCACCCGCTTTTTCTCCCTTTTTCGACCTCTCTCTCTCTCACCTCACTTTGTCTCTTTTTCTCCTGCTGACTCTTTTTCTTTCTGTCGTTTCACTTCTCTTATTCTTTTCATCTCTCTTTTTTCCCTTTCTTTTTCTCTCTCTATTCATTTCCCCCTTCTTTTCCCTTCATATCTCTATTCTGCTCTCTCTTTTTCTCTCACCGTTACTCTGTCTCCCTAGTTCTCCCTATCTGTTTATCACTCTCTCTTTCCCTCTCTCTTTCTCTGTCTTTTTCTCTCTCTCTCTTTCTCTTAAACTTACTAGTCCGGCCCCCGTGAGATTTTTTTATAGCATTTGTGGCCCCCAGCTAAAACCAGTTTGACACCCCTGGTGTAGAGGATGGTGAAAGCAGCACAGTGCATAATTGCCCGCCCTCTCCCTTCCATGGTTCACATCTACTCGACAAGGTGACTAAGCAGAGGCCACAACATTATCAATGACAGGTTAAATCCAGGTGTCCATGTTACCTGCTGCCCTCTAAAAGGCCCTACAGTTGCATCAGGGCAGGAACAAACAGAACGAGGAACAGCTTCTTCCCAAAAGCCATTATCACTCTGAAGTCCCATCTACAGCATTCATGAGCATAATGTTTCGTACAACTGCCATTGTGACTATGCAAATATTGATTATTTCAATAATACATTGTTTTTAACTGAAAGGAGAAGCTCTCTGATTTTGTTAGACAATAACTTCTCACTGTATTGTGGTTTACTTTTTACGGTTTGATACCTTACAGATTTTTTGAGTATTGTGCATTGTGTTCTACTGCAGACAACGCACAGCAAATGCTATCACGTGATGGGTTGGAGGTTTGGTTTGCCAAAGGCTCTGTGTTTTTGTGTGTGTGTGTGTGTGACTTAATATTTAATCTAAAAAGTAATTTGATTTTCGGGTCCGGGAAGACATCGAGGCGGTGTTGGGAGAGAAAGCATTAGCCGGGCCATGGATCCGACTTTCTGCTAAGTCACCCATGCTGAGCCTGTATCTCACCAAGGCTACATCCTTTACCCATGAAACGGATGACCTGGAGCTACAACTCATGGTAAACAGTTACAGTTGGGACGCTTGTATTTTAACAGAGACCAGGGTCAGTCCAAAGATCCCAGATGCTAGCGTGTAGCTAGCTGGCCGCTCTCTCCATAGCTTCCTTTTACTGAAATGAGAAGCCCTCGAATTTTGTTGTACTATTGTACAATGAAAATGAAGATCACTCATTTAACTGCAATTCTGTGTTCTGTGTTTTTATTTGTAGATCTATAGTTGTTATTTCGTGACAGTTGTACGTATGATATGTTACTGATATCTAATAAATAAATGTTTGTACTCTGTGGGTTTTGAGTATCGCAGGACTTTTCTGGAACATGACTGTACATGTACAATGACAGTAAATGCCATTTATTCATTCATTGTATATGGATAATAATATCTCCTTATGTTTCAAAGAGCTTCAGGGATATCCACACGCTACGTATTGATATCATCGTTCGACACCACTGTACTGATCCGGAGTCGTTTTGAGTGTGGAATGAGTAAGCTGCTTTCCGATGACGGCGGACAGAAAAGCCCCAGGCAACGTGGGGACGGGTAAAGGAAAATTTGGGCTCATTCCACTCAGCCGCACTTGTCTCCTAGTGGAACATTGTGAGTGCTATTCAAGGATAGAGGCGGCAGACAACAACTCTAGTGCTCGTTTCGTAAAACAAAACCACAAGCGGCCATTGTCATCGAAAGCTAAGTGTTGAGTGGCTTCCCGCGGTTGCACATCCATTAGCAAACACACACATAGTATTAGAAAACACAAACCAGAGAATAAATACTATCCCCATCCAAGTACGGAAGAATGATCCTGCCTTATGCGGAAATATTTTATTCATTTGTGCATAACGCGAACTCGTGTATTATCCGCACTTCTAATTTTTGATTAAAAATTTGTAACATATTTTGTTTCCTCTTTTCTCAGCTCAAACTAAGCATTGTAAGTGACAAACCATAAATACGTGCCCCCATGATTAAGCACAATACCAACATGAAATTTACAATGTACCACCCTCCCCTCGCTTCAGACTGTCAAGAACCAGAACCGCTGTTTCTCACACAAGCCTTTTAATTTACGAGAAATGGGGAGTCATGCACGTTAGGCAGCAGTCTGGCGTGAAATGATAGGAAGCCAAAGGCCGATGAGATCCACACCAATTGCCCGAGTAGATATCGAACAGATGGGGTCGATACAGGACGGGCCAGACAGGATTGATAATGAATCAGGATATCGAAATAAAACAGGACAAACTAGACGGGAACGAAAACTGGAAAGAATAATAAACAGGACAAAAATAGACGGGAACGAAACTGGAAACCAATATTAAACAGAACAAAAATAAACGGGTAGAACACCGGACAGGAAATGCCAACAGGAAACAGGACCGTGTCAAAACCCACGTCTTGCGGGGCAGAGGTTGGTTGCTTAAATAGACAGAAATCCAATCTGTCAATGAGCCATAGCTGGCGCCACACGGGCGGGGCCAATAAGGCGCCATGGCGACAGACATCATCTCAGCTTCTTCCCAATAGCTTACATGCTTTACACACTTTTTTTCTGCTTATTGGCCAAATCTTTCATTATTTGCAACTTGTAATCTGCAGAATTTTTTTTCGGTGCCATTTTGTGAAGTTTCACTTGCAAGACAACAATATGATTTTAATTTAATATTTTTTTTGCCAATCTTAAAGTGACATTGTTTACTACTATAGAGTAGAAAACTACTGATTGGAATAATTATCAAAAATCAACTATTATAAACGTGCATTTACTGCAAAAAAATACTTGGGACTAACAAAGTACAAAAGAACGATTTCCTGATCACGTTGTTAAAAACATTTTTGTTACTACATGGTGCATTACAGCGTTACAGGATCTTAATTGTCTCTTTGGGGGGCAGTAGTTCAGGAGGTAAAGCGCTCGTCTTAGGATAAATAGGTCGCAGGATTGATTCCCGGCTTCTGTTATGTGTCGAAGCGTCCTTGGGCAAGACACTGAATCCCTAATGCCCCCGATAAGCAGATAGTTGCCTTGTATGGCTGACGCTTCTATCAGTGTGTGAATGGGTAAGTGTGAAGCAAATTGTAAAGTGATTTGGGAGGTCTTCAGTGACCTGAAATGTGCTATACAAATGCAGACCATTTTCATTTATTTTCACGTCACAGAGATGCGCACTTTGACGCTAAACCGTTCATTTTGCCGCTGTGCATGCAGTGCACACTTGATTTGAGGGACTCTGCCCCAAGTAAAGCCCAAGCTGCGTAGCTCAGCCAAAACACACAGTTTGGTGCTGAAGTATACACAGCCGGAGTAAAGCTCCGTGTTTACTTTGGCGGCAAACTTAAATTTCGGGTTTATTTCGGGCTCGTTTATCAAATTGAGTAATCCGTCGGGTTCGGGCGGGTTCAGGTTTATATACCCGCGACTCGGGCCGGGTCGGGCTGAATTTTAAGGCCCGATCTTACCTCTACTCTCACGTAAAAGGTAAAGACCCAATAATGCTTGGAATAATGGATATGATATTCTCGGGAAATCAAATGGATCAGTATTGATGCTGTGCTTATTAACTGGAAGCAACTATGATACTATATAATACAAAGCACATTACCATTGCATTAATGCTGTAAACTGAAAGACAATGAAAGACTATGTTACAGGCTTGAGGCGTCGTTGCTGTCATGCACTTTGCGGACAAATTTCAACATGTTGCCCAGTGTTCTCTTTTATTGATGTTTACTTTGTGTGTGTACTGTTACCCAATGCTAAATCTATTCCACCCTGGTCATGTCTAGAAGGGGGATTACCATTTTTGAGGCCCGATCTCAAGGTTTCTTTTTTACTCATACTTGACTTGACCTGGCTTCAAAGACAATGACATTATTCTGTGCGATAAATTTCCATCGTATGCTATCAGTTGTTGGTTCAAAGATCCATCATGGTATCAATATGAAATGCCGGTTAACAATGACCAAATTGGTAATACTGTGTATAGCAAGGGTGGGAAACCAAGATCTAGGGACCACATGCAGGCTTTTTCATCCAGCTGGCTCAACTAAAATGTTAAAATATACAATAATAATAATAATAATAATAATAATGTGTATTAACTTTTTTTAAAAAGTACTACTAATGAAAATGTGTAGATTTGGTACCACTCTTGTCCTAAACCTTTAAATAGCTGGCTAAATTTTCTTTGTCATGTCTATTTATCAAGATATTTATCAAATTTAATGAAAGAAACAGAGTTATCTGTATTGCATTTTGTCATGATTACCGATTAGTATCACCAGTGCCCGCTCATTTGGCGCCAGCGGCTATGGGCTACCTGATTGGTTCCCTGTCCTTTTTTAAGCCCAGTCCTGTCACTCTCCGCTTGCCAGTCCGTCAGCAAACCTCTGTTGTTACATGGCTAGCATTTTGACCCTGACTCCCGCCTGTCCCGTTTTGGCAACCATTTTTCCACCCGTCCGTTCCTGATCTCCCTGTTTGTCTCCGGCTCTGACCTGTTTTTGATTCCGACCACGTTTGCTCTCCCGTACTGGATTACGACCCGTTCTTGATCCCGACCACGTTTTTGCTCTGCTGTCCCGGCTATCGACCTGTTTTTCCATCATTGACACTGCCATCTCCCGCTACAGAAGAGCCACTTCCGTATTCGGATCACGATCGATTGCATGAGCAGCTTGCTTCCCACGTCCAGCGAGCACCGGATCGTGGGCGCTGCCCTTCCTCTTTCTATCAATAAACTTGTGGTTAATGCTACGCATTTGGGTCCTGATTCCATTCTGGTCGTGACACATTTGAAGTAACCCAATGCATAGTATCAAATTTAGTGTTTTAAAAGGGACATAATTTATTACTTTGCTTTAGTTTTTTGGCTGTTCAAACTAAATCCGATGAAACAGTTTATTTATTTATCGACTAAAGAAATGTAATATTCACATGTGAATGTTTGTTTATTCATAAACGCAAACTATTGCTGCTTTTCTAAAAATACCTGTCATTTTTTGGGTCATTTTTATGTTTTAATCTGAATGGAATATGCAAAAAAAAATGCAAAAACTGTTTTTTGTTACGTTGCCAATATATAGAGGTACGTCTTTTTGAAATGGCAGCTACTATATGAGAACAATTAAGTCGGCCTAAATTATCTTTTTCCCTCATGTATTGCTGAAGTATCGGATTCGAGACTGTATCATTAGTAGATACAAAAAATAAAATCTATATTTTTCCCGCCAGCCTTTTTGACAAAATTTTGACCCCATGCAGCCTGTGACTCTATTTGAGTTTGCCCACCCCTGGTATATAATGATATACAGTACTCTATCAAAAACATATTTCAGTTATCAGTTATTATTCGACCTCCATCACAATGTGAGTGTAGTTTGTGTTGCGCTTGCATGGAAGAGAGACTTTAAACGGCATATGGTGCAAGGCATTATGGGATTTAGCCAGTTAACAAGGTGACTCACCGAGCCGTTAATCTGCAAAATGTCCTGTAGACTTAGACGAGGAAGGCGTCCTCGCACATCCCGAGACCCCCGTTGTACACAAACACACGGACGAACACACTTGCGGCACCATTAAACGTACTCTCACACAGAGAGTGTGTGCATTTAAGTGCATTAATCGCTAACTAATTCCATCAACAACAAAAAGGGTGTTGGAATGGAGGCACATTTTGATGGTGGAAACAAATTTTTCAGGCTAGTCAATAGTTTGAAACAGTAAACTAATGTTAGGATTATGTTATTATTCGTCCATTCAAACTTTTACACCGTTTTTTAAATATTTTTCAGCTTTTCATCCTGCTAGTATTTATCTTTTACTTCCTCTTTAGAATCTGAATTGCATGCTTACCAAAGAGTGCCGTGTCCAATCTCATTGCACACCATGATTCACAATGTTGGTATCAATGACAATAAAGACAATTCAATTCTTAGCTGTTCATAAATGGTGTCTATGCTAATGAAAAGCTAACATAGAGAATAGATACTATGCTAAACTTTTATTCATGTTGAGTATCCATCCATCCATCCATTATCTGCACCTCTTATCCTCAGTAGGGTCGCGGGGGTGCTGGAGCCCATCCCAGCTATCTTCAGGCAGTGGGCAGGGGACATCCTGAACGGGTTACCAGCCAATCGCAGGGCACACAGGGACAGACAACTTGCTCGCTCATTCACACCTAGGGACAATTTGGACCACCTGACATGTATGTTTTTGGAATGTGGGAGAAAACCAAAGTGCCCGGAGGAAATCCATGCAAGCACAGGGAGAACATGCAAACTCCACAGAGGAGGTTCGATCTCATGACTTTAGAACTGTGCCGCACACACGCTAACCACTGCGCCGCTGTGCTGCTGTGCTGCCCATGTTGTTATAATAAAGTGTGGCAAACGGTTCTAATAACAGTTAGCAAAAAGAATGTTACTTTTTTGTGATCGCTCCTCTGAGTAGACGCTAATGCTAAGATAACAGAGTCCTCAAAGGTTAATGGGACACTAGGTAATATTTAGCCATTAGTATTGTGTGGCTCAATCGAAAACAAGTGCTACAAAACACATGGAACTTTACAAACTATGGAAACTGCACCATTTTTCTTCTCATTTATTTGCCCAGCCTTTCACAGTTTTGGGTTTTTGGAGGTACGTAGAAGCAAGATGGCAGACAATCATGTCAGCTCCCTCTAAATGAGCCTCAGAAATACATAAATAATACATAAATACAAATGTCTCGACCTACGAATAATTAAGAAATGCGTATTTTTATGATAGTTTATGCGATTTTGCTTATTATTCAATCTTTAGTTATTTCTTTTAACAGATAGGAGGCGCTAAATAATACACCATGACCTTTTAGGCACAAATATTACTATGGCAAATTTCACATTGGCCCCAATATATAATTTGTGCTAATCTTCCACTTCCATGTGTCATTTTCCATAAGAAAAGCTTAGTAGCTTGTATCATTGCTAGATAAGATAACATGAAGTATAACTTAAAAATGAAAAATGTGTCAAAAGTATTTCTGTATTTTATGTTAAACCGCTAAAACAACTTTGCTTAAAGTATTACTGTAGTTAATTCTTGTCGTATTTTTGTCGTATTTCCATCGTAGAATTTTTGTAGAATTTCTGTTGTAATACCTTTGGAGTAGTATTTCTGTAGTAATGTTTTTCTGGTAGTGTTTTGTGTTATAGTATTACGAAGTGGTATTTTTTAAGTATTTCTGTAGAAGTATTTTTATGTACGGTAATCCCTCGGTTATCGCGGTTAATGGGGACCAAAACCACCCGCGAAAAGTGAAAATCCGCAAAGAAGCGACGCCCCCTCAAAAATGCTTAAAAAAATAAAAAATATCTCATCTCATCTCATCTCATCTCATTAGCCGTACCGCTTATCCTCATTAGGGTCGCGGGGGGGCTGGAGCCCATCCCAGCCATCTCCGGGCAGTGGGCAGGGGACACCCTGAACTGGTTGCCAGCCAATCGCAGGGCACACAGGGACAGACAACTCATTCGCTCATTCACACTTAGGGACAATTTGGACCGGCCAATTAACCTGAAAATGCATGTTTTTGGAACGTGGGAGGAAACCGGAGTGCCCGGAGGAAACCCACGCAAGCACGGGGAGAACATACAAACTCTGCACAGGATGTCTGGAGCTGGATTTGAACCCACGACAGGTTCCCATGACATGAACTGTGCCGCACAAGCGCTAACCACTGCGCCGCCGTGCTGCCATAAAAAAAAAAAAAAAAATATATATATATATATTTTTAGACCTGCGAAGCTCTGAACCCGCAAACGTGGAACCACGAAGTAGCGACGCCCCTTCAAGAATGCTTTAAAAAAAAAGTATTGTTTTGTATTCATATAGTGTTGTTTTGTCATATATCTTCAGTATTTTTGAAATATACTGTAGTTGGGTTTTTATAGTAATTCGGGGTAAAATTTCTGTAGTATTTCTGTAGTATTTTTATCCTATTTCTTTTTTCCGAATGAAAGCAAAATAATATAAGACGTCCCTGTTCTTAAACATTATATTTGGTATTTAGTCTTGTAGTGCTTTTGTAATATTTCTGTAGAAGGTTTTTTGTTGTATACACACAAAAGTGACAATGGGGGCAAAGTTTGCTCAAAAACAGTTAACCGCTCTTTAGGGCCCCCTAGTGGTCGCGGGGCCCTAAGCAGCTGCTTAGTTCGCTTATGTCTGAATATGTTGACATTAGATTATCCGTTTTGATGTTATTTTTCGGACTAAGATGCGGCTAATGCTAACTTAGCATAGTTTTTAAAGGCCGAAGCTAACAAAACAAAATAAAAACACTTAACCTTCCAACACATATTTGCTATGGTTACTAATATGCACTTCCCTTTTTTTATTAAAGTTACGGTAAAAAAAAAAAAAAAATCAATGATGAACTATACTGTGAGTTATACTGAGCAAGCAAGAGAAGATTTCTTAGCTGATTTGTGGTGAGGTAAAGCTAGCTAGGAAAAATAAATGAATTGGGATGTGCAAGTAACAGGAATTGGTATGCTACCTTTTTAGTAACCGTGAAGAATCGGAAATTAGAGGAACAATGTATTGCCCTTATACAAATGTAATATTTAAAGAACAGTGTGTATTTTTAGCAACTCCCAGTATGTATGTTCTCCCCGTGCTTGCGTGGGTTTCGTCCGGGCACTCCGGTTTCCTCCCACATTCCAAAGACATGCATTTCAGGTGAATTGGCCGGTCCAAATTGTCCCTAGGTGTGACTGAGCGAGTGAGTTGTCTGTCCCCATGTGCCCTGCGATTGGCTGGCAACCAGTTCAGGGTGTCCCCTGACCACTGCCCGGAGATGGCTGGGATGGGCTACACCCCCCCCCCCCCCCCCCCCCCCGCGCGACCCTAATAAGGATAAGCAGTACAGCTAATGAGATGAGATGAGATATTTATGTATTTACTCTTAATGAATCAACCAATGAGTGGTTAAATATTTTTTTACTCTAAATAGCAACAGTACAGAGGTTTTTGAGGTTTTCCTTGCCCTTATGTACGTTTCAGATCAGGGTAATTCTAGTTTGTGCAGCCCTTTGAGACTTTTAGTGATTTGGGGCTACACAAATAAACATGACTTGATCTGGTTAACTTTTTGTTATTAATTATAGGCAAAACGTTTACAAACCCTTGCTTAAGTCATTTAAATAAAGGTGGATGGATGGCTGGATGGATGGATGGATGGATGGATGGATGGATGGATGGATGGATGGAAGAGTGTGCTTTGCTTACCTTGCGGGAAGTCATTTGGTTGCACAGCGCTCAGAAAAGTGTGCACCAAGTGGAAGAGAATCCCTATGGGTCCCGGTTCATGGTGGGCCACCGTCTCGTAGACTCCGGCGGGCACGTAGCCGAAGTCCAACTTGGCCGGCGGGGGTGCGTGCAGCCTCGTCGGCTGCGCTTCTTGGAGCTCCCCGGAGCTCAGCAGCATGAAAAGCACGACCAGGATTCCGATCTTGCCCATTGCGATATTGCAGGTGGTCGAGGTGCAAGAGGGGCTTTAAAAGTGTCCGAGTGGGAAGCGCCTGCTACCGGCGATGGGGCATGGTCGTGGCTCGCCCCCTCTCCTCCAGTTGTGGCCTGCCCCCTCCACGAAGGGAGATCCTTTCTGCGCGGTCTCCGCTCAGCGAACACTCCACACTCGCTGTGGTAGGCGCGCGTGCACGTCTTCTCCGCCCAGCAGCATCCTTGCGGGAGCGCGCGGGTAAGTGAAAAAGGGCGTCCCCTGCTGTTATTAAAGAACAACACTTAGTTATTCGGGAGACATTTATGTGTTTCTCAATAACGTTACATGCACCACTGTTCAAACGCATAGTTGGTAATATGACCCCCCCTAAAAGACTACTCGAAAGGGTTGGGGATGGACAACATACGGCCAGCGACCTGGATCAGGTCCGCCAACGGATTTGATCCGGTCCGGTCTGTGCAATAGAGCTGGGAGAGGCACGGGGAGAATGAGTCGCCAAACCAGGGGTGTCAAACTCATTTAAGCTCGGGGGCCACACGATAGAACAAACATCCTCTCGGGGCCGGAAAAAGAAAAAAAGAGAAAGAAATAAGAGAAAGATAGGGAGAGAAAGGTAAAGAGGGAGGGACAAAAAAGAGAAAGACAGACAGGCAGAGAAAGAGAGAGAGAGAGAGAGAGAGAGAGAGAGAGAGAGAGAGAGAGAGAGAGAGAGAGAGAGAGAGAGAGAGAGCGTGAGGAAACAAGAGATAACAACAGAAATAGTGAGAGAGGGGGAAAGAAAGAGAAAGAATAAAATCCAAAGAGAAAAAGAAAGAGATAAAAAGAGGAGAGAAGAGAGAAGGAGAGAAAGAGAGAGAGGGGAAAGACAGAAGGGGAAAGCAAGAGAGAGAGTAATGGAAAAAATGAAGACAGAGCAAAAGAAGTTAAAAAGTCATAGAGAGAAAGAGACAAAAAGGAACAAAGAATGAGAAAAGGAGACAGAGAGAGTCAAAGAGAGAGATAGAGAGAGTGAAAGTAAAATGGAGGAAGAGAGAGAGAGAGAGAGATTAGAGAGAGAGAAATACCAGTGCAGTGTTTGTGAGAGGCACATCAAGTGGACCTATTTCAACCTACAGCTCTTTCTCTTGCGCTTCTCTGAGCGTTGTCTCGCGGGCCGGATCCAATCCCCTAGCGGGCCTGATCTGGCCCGCAGGCCGCCTGTTTGACACATGAGTGCCAAACGAGAATCAGGAGAGTTTAAATATTTGGGAGACGGGCCGAACCAGTAAGAAAAAAAATGATCAGTTTGATTATTTGTATCTGCCGATACATAGTCTCGAAACCGATAGAATACGAAGGGACACTAGGGACAAGAGTGACACCAGAAGAACAGAACTTCATTTACCATTGATTATAATTATATCATCATCATTTTTCTTTGGCAGGCGAGGTTTATGAGCCCGATGAGCCGCATGTGGCCCGCGGCGCGTAGTTTGCTCGCCCCTGACCTATCAAGAGTTGACATAATTGTCCACCATCTTGCTGCTGCGGGCACCTGAAAATCCAAAACTTTGCCAAAGCCCAGGCAAAACATATGATGAAAAATGACGTGGTCTGGCCATTTTAAGTCTCCGTACTATGTATTCTTCCTTGTGCTTTTTAGCAAAGATATTTGGTTACATGACACAATACAGTGAACTCTAGTACTCAAATAATACACAATGTCCCTTTAATTAAGTTTCATGGGAATGACAATCCCACTCAATCCCTCATCTTAATTTCAAAGTTATCACACTAACTTCTGTGGAATAAATACCGGATTAGAAACTGGATCGCTTCAGAATTTCCATCAAATTTTACTTAAAGAACCTTTTTTCCAGGGGGTCCCTGACCTCCAAGGACCGGACAATGATGTCATTGTGGCACGTCAGCAGGTATTGGATGTCCATACCTTACCTTTGGCCAGAAAGAGACGAGACTAAGGAGACCATGGAAAAGTGGGTCATTATAGAACAAATATATACTTTGTCAAACTTGAAATCAGTGGTGTTTAATGTCCAGATTGTCCTGAAAATATTTTTTATAACATCTTGAGAATTGCACATAACAACATAATGATAATAATACAATAATAATGATAATTGTTGTGATTACAAAAAGTGCAAAAAATGCGTGCCTTCAAAATTTTATGTTGGATACAGTTTTATTGAAACATATTTTTTAGGAAACTCAAGGTATCTGAACAGTGATCTTTTGTCATAGTATCATTGCTCCTTTAAAAATATATATATTTGCATGTACAAATCTTCAATAAAATGTGTTCATTCTTGTGTAATTTCAACCCCCAGCTGTCGAGAGTAGTCGAACCAGCAGAGGGGATGAGCAAATGTATCTTAACTTTCCTATGTTTTAACCTTTAATGTAAAATAAGCATTATTTTATTAGAAAAAGGAAAATACACATATACACTGTTTACACTTTTTGTATTCATGAAAACCAAGCAGAAAATAAGACAGTATTTTTATTTCAATTTATATTACTGTACAAACCTTTCATTTGATTCTGTTGAACACAGCCTCAATCGGATAAGTCAAGTCATGTTTATTTTTGTGTAGCCCTTAATCACAAAGAGTCTCAAAGAGCTGCACAGAACACAGATTATTGTAAACTACAGAGTGTGATTACACCATCCCCTGATCTAAAACCTACATGAGAAAAACTCAAAACCTCAGCATGAGTAAAATCAAGAAACCTAGAGAAAAGACCACAAATGAGTTAATCCCCCTTCCAGGATGACCAGGCCAAAATGGATGTTTCAAAAACAAATAATACACAGATATTGTCAACATGAAATATAGGTCATTCATAAGCTACTGAATAGAAGTGTGTTTTGAGCCTAGATTTAAACAGTTCCACTGACATTGCAGATCAAATCTCAGGAGGCAGAACATTCCACAACATCGGGGCCTGAATGGAGAATGCTCTCGAACCTGCAGATCTCTTCTTGGCTCTTGGGATCACGAATAGACCAGCATTTTCAGAGCGAAGGCTCCGGACCGGAACACAGGGGGAAATTAAATCTGAAATATATGAGGGAGCAAGTACATGCATGATTTTGTAAACGACCAACAGAACCTTAAAATCACAACTTAAGCTAATAGGTTAGCTAAAATCTGGGTAATGTGATCAAACTTTCTTGTGTTTGTTAAAAGCCTCGCTGCAGCATTTTGTACCAGCTGCAGGCTCTTGATCTTGAACTTTGGGAGACGGAAGAGTATAGTACATTACTGTCATCGAGACAGGAGAAAACAAACGCATGAATTATAATCCCCGCATCGGACTGAGACAGTATTGGGCAAATTTTAGCAATGTTGCGAAGATGGAAAAAAGCTGTTCTGGTAATATTCTTAACATATGTTTGGAAGGACAGATTGGGGTCAAATGTGACACCTAAATTCGGATAACCGTGAACATAAGATGTTGCTTCTTTTTCAAGCATTTGGCATCGCAATTTGGTAGGCTAGGAGCAGGGCAGTGGGCAGGAAAACCTTACAGATTCAACAAAGCCCAAAAATCATTGGTCGGCAGTAGCTCAGGAGGTAGAGCGATCGTTTTAGGATTAAGCGATCACAGTTCAAATCCCGGCTTGTCCGTGTTACATGCCAAAGTGTCCTTGGGTAAGACACTGAACCCCCAATACCCCCAATAAGCAGGTTAGCGCCTTACATGGCTGCACAGATCACGGCCGCTATTGGGAAATGTGAAGCACAATGTAAAGCGCTTTGGGAAGTCATTGACTTGAAAAGCGCTATATAAATGCACACATTTTATTTCATTTCATTGGGTGCTTTCTGCCTAGCCTGGAGTTCATAGCCGGCATGCGATACCGCAACAGAGCTCTTTATAAAAGACTCCGCTCATCTCGGTCACCACCTCTGTGACCTGCTACTCTGATAAGCGCTGTAGGTTCCTAGAACAGGAGGCTCAGAGACAGTTTGTCCAAGGCCATCACCATCCTAAACAAGCATACAAAAGTCTGAAAAAAGTATATCTTACTTTTTTATTGAAATTAGTATTCCTTTTTTATTCCTTGATTTTTTGGGGAAGTGTTAAATGTCATTGCACAACTTTCCATTGGACTATTGTTCTGATGCACTCACAAATTGGGCCAGTCGCCAAGGACTACCTTGTAAACATGTTTGCCTATTTATCCCAACTTTTCCTCATATAAATCTTTATTACATGTTTATTCTGCAGAGCCACGCCTAATTTGGGCGGCAGTAGCTCAGGAGGTAGAGCGATCGTTTTAGGATTAAGGGATCTCAGTTCGAATCCCGGCTTGTCCGTGTTACATGCCGAAGTGTCCTTGGGTAAGACACTGAAACCCCAATAAGCAGGTTAGCGCCTTACAGGGCTGCACAGATCACGGCCGCTATTGGGAAATGTGAAGCACAATGTAAAGCGCTTTGGGAAGTCATTGACTTGAAAAGCGCTATATGAATGCAGATCATTTCATTTCATTTCATAATTTTGTTGTAAACAAGGGTCACTACGTTGTTACCAATGACAATAAAAACAATTTTATTTCTAATGCTGAAATGATTCAAACTTGTTGGTGACCTACGTGCCTTTTTAAGTGTTAGTGACCCAAGTGCGTCTCGTCCGTAAGCGTCCTTTCATAAGCAGCTTATGAAAGTGTAAGCGTACAGCGAGACACACAAATTGGCCTCTAGGACAGGTGAGGTCATCTGCGGGGTAAATCTCAGCTTACTGGCGCCCGTTGAAAAGAAACAAAGCTGGTTTCTACTGACACCGATACATGACGTAAATGTCGCCTTTAAAAAAATTCCATTACGAAAGGAAACAGGGAGGAGCAATATATTTATTCTTGTGAAATATCTGTGAGGGAAGAGGAGGGCCATTTACAATAAAAAAGCCCTAGTCAAATAGTGAGATTTAAAGGGTTTGCTGGTTACCTGTGTGTATAAATCTGGTAGAAAACATGTAAAGGAAGTACATTTGGCAGAATGTACTTTTTCTGAATGCTACCGTCATCTTACTGGGCCTCTGAATAAAGTGATTATACTGTAACCCCTCGTTTATCGGGTTTAACAGGCACCAGAACCCCCCGGGATATCCGAAAATCCATAAAATAGCACGCCCCGTTTTGAACATGAACTCTGGCAGCCATCGCGTACAGCAATATTCGACCGGGGATGATGGATAGTGGTCGCACGGCTGCTGTTCATTTTAGACGAAAGGAACGGAAAACATACACAAAACGCATAATACAAATTTGCTCTCTCGGCCCTGGCTCGTAGCAATGGTTGACAGTGGATAATGGATCTTGGCCTCACAAAAGCTGTTAATTTTAGGGAAAAGAAACGAAAAAAAAAATCGCGCATGACACAGATTTGCTCTTGGCCACAATCACAACAGTAGTTGACAGGTGATAATGGATCACGGCCAAAATAGTACAGTACATTTATAACAGGCCACAAAGGCAAGCTTCAGCAGCCCGAACTGAAAAAAATAAAATAAAAAAAAAGCCGGGCAACAACTCTGTATTTCGTTTTAGACTGTCCAGAATGCCACGCCTCCTGACAATAGCGCCTTCTGCCAGTCCCCATCGCAATATGGAAGGGGATAATGGATTGCGGCCACATGAGTGCAGTTAACTTTAGATGTAAACACTGTTAAATGCATTCGGCCGACCCCTAATCGCAGCACTATACAATTTCCTATAATGTATTCCTGAATATTTTCCGTTTGATGCTAAGAGTGCAAAGTAGCGAGGGATTATAGTATTGCATACCATATTCATGATACACCTGTTCTGCTAGTGTGTGGACAAATGAAATAACCCATCTGTGTGAATTTTACAAACTTTACACAATGAACGGACTGAATCAACATGAGTGAAAACATTAGATTACTACTTGTTGGAAATAGGTAACTTTGCAAGTATGCACAAATAATTGTGTTCTGTGAAAAACAGCAACACTGCACAATTGTATTAATGTGAAGAAAGGTAATACATTTGCAAGGTATTTCTGGGTGTTACTGCGAAAGCACATGCAAAAATGTTGCTGTGTCTCAGTATTAAAACGGGTAGAGCTGATCCTTTAGTTTTCACATTAAAACATTTGGACACATAAGGAGGGATGATTCTTGCATTGTGTTTGTTTAAATAAGCAAATCTCCCAGGTCTCAGATATGGATTCTGCAGTTCCTCATTGTGAAATGCAGGAGTTTTACAAAAAAAAAGTAAATGGCAGAAAGCAAATATTTTGTAGAGTTTTGCTTGTTATTTATCTCAGGAAGACAGGATATTTTCCAGGTCGGCACACAAATGAGGTTTTGCAGGGTATCCGTGTTAAACAGGTAGATTCTCATATAGATTTCTTGTGGTTACAGTTTACGAATGTGTGGCCTACATTTGGGCAAAAATGATAGATCTATTAGGTGTTTTATCATGTATAACTTTGAGAAAGTACTTAATACACACTCAAGCATCTTTGGGACTTTTGTAGACTCAAAAATAATAAACAAGGTAGAGAACACGCATGCAATGAAAGATGACAGGTTAGGCAGAATCCTGTAGTTACATGACAAAAATATCATAACCATTGGTTTTGTGTGTTGTTTTTTAAAATCTAAACAGTATTCCGCGAATGGACATGAAAAAAGCTGGAGCCGAGATCATCACAAGTGGCACCACCGCAAAATTATTTATTGATTGCCATTATAACAACAGAAACAAACTACATCAAAACTCTGTATTATGCAATAATGCAACATCTCCTGCCCTGATATGGAAGGAAAGTTCCTTAAATAAATTTAAATAAATTATGATATACATGGCACATTTCATAGCAAATAAGAATATGACTTTTTTTCATATTTCTGCAAAAAAAAAAAAAAAAAACATCTCCTCATTGGTATTAAAGTCCATACGAATGCATTCCAGATCCGAAGGTTTCCATTGTGAAAAAAACTTCAGATTATGCAAATGACGTAAACATATCGAAGGCACCTCGCTATTTTGATGCATTGGTGGGGAAAACAACAACACATAAACAAAAGCATTAGGAGAGCAAGCAGGAGGTCTGAATTGAAGAAAATGTTAAGTGAGGACATAATTTTGTGGCAAATGAAGGTTTAATCGAAAGAGGACTTTATGTGATAAAAATGTTGGCAAACAGCTGTAAAATATTGCACAATGCCTGTGTGAAAGATTTTTTTTTTCCCGACCCCTCTGCAAGAAAGGCAGTCATATTAAAGAATGACTTTGAATTAGAAGGTAATTTCACATAATAGAGCTTTAAAAGAAATCATGAAATAGTACACTGGGGAGAAGAAAGTAATTTTGAATGGTTGCTGTGACACCGTCATTTTCTTAGCTATGCACAGCGTTCTAACTTTATAAGAAATGTCTGCGACAGAAGGAGACAATTTGCAGTAGTTCTTGAGCATATTTGCTCAAAATGGGCCACAATTCCAAAGGACTGAAAAAAAGGAGGAGTGCCTTTTGTGTGAAATAGGTAGGTCTTTCTATTGATACCGATAGTTCATTCACGATCACTGTGTGAGGGAATGACTCATCAGGCTCTTTGTCTAAAAAGACCCAGAAATGTTTCAGTAGAAAAGCTAACTAAGTATGGTCTCTATATAAAATTGGTAAGAGTTTTACAAGAAGTGAGAAAATTGTAATGCTCTCCGTGTGAAAATGTGGCAAATTCTGGGCCTGTTTGTGGAATAAGGTTGTAATGCAGCTGGATTAGGGTAAATAAGAAAAAACGGCTTGAGTTTGAGGGCTCTCTGTATGTTTATTATCCATTTGTTTGAAAAAGGCAGCAAAAATATATGGGATGTGAGTGAAAAAGATTAAATGTGTAAGGTGTAAAATGGATTTTGCAGGCTCTCTGTATGAAAGTCGTTTTCATTATGGAGGGTAATGTATGACAAAAGGTCTAACTAGACATTCGCCTTTGGTTTTAGGCAGGACTTTTGCAAGCTCTCTTTGCCAACCATGCTTTAAATGATCTGGGTCAGGCATCTCAAATATACGGCACACGGGCTATATCCAGCCCGCTGGATGATTTAATCAGGCCCGCCATACATTTCGTATGTAAAAAAGAAGCAAGTCTCTAGGTCATTTCAATTAAAGGTTATAATTTTTAAAATTAATTCAAACTAAATGCTCTTCCCAGCCAATAGAGGGCAGTGTTGGGTTTGTATAGCATGGTGAGTTTGTTCAGGAGTAAAACTTAATTCACCCATCAGCTAAAAAAACAGCTAACACATTCAATGCCAAACATGAAAACACTTTTTTTCAATTGTTTGTGAATAAATGTGTTGTTTAGAAAAGATCCACTGTCCTCGGTGGTTTAAATATGTAGGGTACATTTTACTATTGCAGGCTGAACGATAAAGCAAAATAATGAAAAGCAAAGCTAAAAAAATTCAGGTGACAGTCTTTTACTGATGTGGCCCGCCTGAGAACATGAACTTTGGATCCGGCCCCACAGTTTGACTTCCTGCTCTAGGTGAAATAGTAACCCATCTGGCATGATGTCTGTGGGAGTTTGGCTACATATAGCTGGAACATTAGCTTATCTTTCAATTTGAGTCACAAAAAAATAGGAACACATAATTATTGTAAATTGTTAAACAGAAAGCAAAAGCTTGACTTATCATCACTGGCTTGGGAATGCCGTAAACACCATCTGAGAAGTCTCCTGTGGAGGGAGAGTTCTTCATCCACTTTAGCGTGGATTCCTGCTGACCACTTCTGTACTTTGATAAGTGCTTCATTCAAATGCAGCTTCTGCACACAGGGATTATCAGCCTGTAAAATCTCCCTGTTGTGAATTGTCACAAAATATCAGGAAACTGGCGCACAGCGCCTCCAATGACGTTCACGTGTTTGTTGTCCCTCAGTCGATGCGATTGCCACAGATGGTGAAACGGTCGATCTCCAGAAGGTCTTTTTTGGGAGCTTTAGGCTTCCCTTCGGGCATGATGTCCTGTCCCACTTTGGAGGGCGAAGGTGCAGGCTGGTGGCATTCGGATGCAGGAGGCAATCGAACGCCAGGAGTGGGGGATGCTAGAGCTGAGGAAGAAGAGTCAGTGGGAGGTGGGGGGAAATCCCACCGCGGGCCTGGCTGACTTGTCACTGAAGAAGTTGAAGGTGAGGAGGAGGTGGGGAAAGTGGGTAGATTCAGGTTTGACTTGGCATCACCTAAGAAGAAAAAAAAACACAGTGATTGACAGAGAATTTGACTAAAAAATCACAATCGGCTGATATTCAGGGCACTTTTAAAAGTTGGGGTAATTTCCCATTATCTCTTTGTGAAAGAAGCAGTAGTTTAGAATCACAGTTTATGTTCACTGAAAAAGGGGAATACAGTAATCCTTCGGTTATCACGGTCAGCAGGGACCAGAAACCCCACGAAAAGTAAAAATCCACACATTTATAAGAGCCCCCAAGGGTCAAATTGACCTCGAGATGACATCCTTACAGAGCTTAACAAAATAACAACAATAGATCTACAAATAAAAAACAGAACACAAAAAGTGCAGTTGAATGAATGTACAAAAGTACAACAAACTAGAACAAGCTGGCTGCATCATAACATTGGGTTTCAGGTTTAGCCAGGTCTTCGCGCTGATTAAAACAACCGTCCTGTATGTAATGGTTTCCCATGAGTTTTAGCTCCAGGTCATCAGTTTATGGGTGATGGAACTGGCGTTAGTGAGATAAAAAATTGGCAGAAAGGCTTAACAGATTGTTACCCTAGCCATAGCACTAGGCCGGACCAGCAGCTTCGCTATTACCCTCACTCCCGACACTGGCTCAGTTACTTCCCGAACCCAATAATAATACAAGGAGGACACTACTGGTGATCACCGTTTCTTTGCGCTCTTCGAACTTTCCCAAGAGTCTAATTCAATAATGAATTTATTTTGTATGTAACGAGCCACTAAAGCTAGCTGTTGTCGTGCTTGTGACCCTAGTGAGGATAAGCGGCACAGAAAATGGATGGAGATACTTATAATAAAAAAAAGATTTACCAAAAAAATACAAAACTATACTTTTTATTTGACAATAGAAGTACTATAAATAAATTGATAAATGTATTTTGTTTTTAATATGGGACACTTACAAAGGACAAAGGGTAGGAGGCCAGTTCGTTGTTTTGACTATTATGCACTGTTTACATGATTGTCACTATCTGACAATTACCTTGTTGTTCTTTGATACCCACACCTTTTAGAGTGGATCTGCTTTTTGTAATTCATATTCAATAAAAAAGTGGCTCAGTGGGAGGCTTTCGGAAAATATTGGGAATTTGGAAGTTTTTTTGTACAGTCCTCTCCTGTTTTCCTTGTAATAAAAAAAATAATTAATGTCTTTTTCCCTGTATTTAAGGTTAATTAAGCTAAACACTTATCATAAACACATACGTAAAATGTATCTGCTAATTATGCTTAATCTTATTCTTCTCATTTTAAGAAATATTTTTAGTAAAATGAGAAAAATGAGCAAACCTGAAACAGGCCAAATTATCTTTCGGTAGTAGAATGAAAATGTAAGAAATAATAATAATAATAATAATAATTTCCTTTGTATTGTCATTCTTTGTAACAATGTACACAGAACGAAATGTTGATACACCTGACCCGTTGTAGCGAGTCGATGCAGCCGCAGCCAGAGGGCGCCGCCATTATACCAATTAGGTATGTCTCGGTCGAGGCGCGAACCAGCGACCTCCCAGTCTCAAAGCGGGCACACTACCATCTAGGCTACTGAGCTGGTAAATGACTGCTATTTCTAAATATTGATATTTTTGCTTTATGAAAACAAAATTTTGCATGCTGACATATTTTACAATTTCCATTTTAAGTATCAATTTAATTATGTTATGGGATTTTTTTTAATACTGCATTTTTAAAGTATATGTTTTAGTGTAGTAAAAAAAGCCACATGGGAAAAAGTTTATTATGTAGTACCTAAACATATAAATAACAGACTAATACCCAAAAATGATACTTAAAAAGTGTCGAGTAGTGAAACAAAAAGGTCTCTTTTACAGTTTTGGTAGGAATCTATATTGCTTAAGTCACAATAATAGTCTCAATGCTCAGCACTGTACAAATAAAAGGTGATAAAATCTAAAATTTTCTGAACCTTAATTCAATCCATGGAAAAATGAGAGGTAGTTTTTGTGCAGGGTCTCCATGTAAAATAGCCTAAACACAATGCGCTGTGTTACAACTTCCCATGTTATCTTGGCAATAATAGGCATAAGTTAAGATGCGGAAAGTAGTACATATAAAGCAGTCCGTGAATTTGGAGATTCTCTGTAATAAAGACTTTGTAATCGCTGTACTAGAAGTAACGCATAAGAGATAGATTGTTTATGTGCAAAGCAAATCTAGATGATTATAAAAAAACAAAGACAGGAATTTGAATATGATTATGCAGAGGTGTGGCACTTGAGTCAGCATGAGGTTGAAAGTGAGGCTAGTTAGCTGACGCAGAGGGTTAAAATCTCAGCTGAAAGACGAGGTGCCTTTGCCGCCTTTGTAAATCCAGATAAAGTCAACAGGAAGTGACATGTTGTAAGGATCTTTTGTCGCCTCAAAGTTCCCGTTGAGAGCTGTGGGCGGAACCGCGCGTGGAGGTGAGAGCGGAGAGGATTTGCATGCAAATGGCAGGAAAGCGCTGCCAGCTCCAGGAAAACGTGTGACTTGTGTGTTGACGCACGTATCTAAAAGTGTCCCGGCCCAAACTGAGTAATTTGTGAAGTTTCAGCAAACGTGGGCGCCCGCCTCGCTTTGATGTCATGGAAGCCGTGAGATGACATGCAACAATTGCCTCTGTATTTTACTTTGGCAAAATCTTCGCGATAAAGAGGAAAATAGGCTGAAGTTTTTTATAGAGAAAGATCGGCATCTTATTATGTAGGACCTTTGTCAAAGTGATGGTCAATTTAAGATTTTTTCTAAAGTTTGTGTGAAAGAAGCATGTATTTTTACCAATACATAGTGCATAAGGTAGAATACTTTTACAGTGGAACCTCGGTTCCGAACGCCTCTCAGTTCGAACAAATCGGAGTCCGACCAAAAATTTCGAGATATTCTTGCGTCGCTGTTCGGTCAAAAAATCAAAGTTCGAACGCCGGTAGTGCGTACGCTAGGGTGCGATGCTGAGCGGCGTACGGGTGTTTTAGCCCATTATTATGCTTTTGAAGAAAGTCAGTGCAAGCAGCAAATTTGCTACAGGTGAAAAAAGAAAAGTAGTCCGTACAACAATTGCATTTAAGAAAGAAATAATAGCAAAATATGAAGGAGGTGTGCGAGTGTCTGATCTTGCTAGGGAATACAGCATGGCTAAATCTACGATCAGTACGATACTAAAGAATAAGGAGGCTGTGAAATCTAGTGATGTGGCTAAGGGAGTGAGTGCTATAAGCAAGCAACGGCCGCAGTTTTGGAAGAGGTTGAAAAACTTTTGACAATTTTCCTCTCCCCACCGTCCACCTGCGCCTTCTGCTGACCACCACAAAGGTAAGAAATCCTATTCATAATTATTTTCTTTATCCTTTTTTTATTTTTACACGTTCATGTGAAATGATCTGCATTTATATAGCGCTTTTCAAGTCAATCACTTCCCAAAGCGCTTCACAATGTGCTCCACATTTCCCAATAGCGGCCTTGCAGCCATGTAAGGCGCTAACCTGCTTATTGGGGGTATTAGGGGTTCAGTGTCTTACCCAAGGACACTTCAACATGTAACACGGATGAGCCGGGATTCGAACTGGGATCCCTTGAACCCAAGACGAGCACTCTACCTACTGAGCTCCTGCCGCCATGTTAGCGTAATCTTTTGTACGGAAGACTAAGATAACGCGAATGTACGATTACCCTGGATTAGCTTTACGTTAAACATTCAAGGCAAACATTCAGGGTGTTGGAACGGATTAAAACGATTTGCATTATTCTTAATGGGAAAAATGATTTCGGTGATCGAACACATCGGTTTTCGAACAGGGTTCCGGAACGGATTATGGTCGAGAACCGAGGTTCCACTGTACTTGATATCTGTAAAAAAATGTTTAATTTGAAACGATCTCTGTATAAAATATCCAAGCAGAACTCTGAATGAAAGACCATCAACTCAGTGCCAAAACGTAAAACTGCATTTTTTTACATTTTATTTGAAAAACAATTATCAAGGTGCAGCTTAGCATTAGGTATCAAGCCTCTGGGATTTATTTCAGTAGCCCTCACTTGCTAGTCTTGCTTCTGGTATCCAGCAATAAAAGTGTAAAAGGCGCCCCCGTATGGCGAGTATTGGAGTAGTAAAGTAGTGTGGTCAGAGTAGCGAAGATATGGATAAGTAGAGTTAAGGGTTCAAGTTTCTTTCTCTCTAAAAAGGTGACGAAATCCCATCGTCATCATTGCGGCAAAGAGAATCAACGTTTTGTGCAGGTTGACAGGAACGGACGGGAAAGCCATGGTGACCGAAATCGTGTGATCAAGTAAGCGGAAAATTACGGTGCTGAAAAGTACTGGAAAAGTTCATGCATCATTGCATAAGTTCAGTGTTTTTGCAATAAAATGTTATTTTGCAAGCAAAGTGCCCTTGTGTATATGGAAAGCGTTGTTTAAATAATGGAGGTATCGGAAATGCCCCCGAAAGAGTCTAATTTCTGCTGGAACTGCATCTTTTCACAAAAAGACGTTTTTTTCAGTTTTCTTGGAAATGAGTACTTTCAAGAAATGTTAGCAATGTTTCACAGCTGTTTGAAAAACACTGGTAAAACGTAGAAACATACTTTTTTTAATCGAAAGATGAGGGTTCAAGCTTTCTTTTGATATGTCCCAAATTTTCTATAGGCCTTCAAAAATGTGTCAAAATGGGAAAAATTGGCTGGCTCTTCCCTTTTGAGAGAAATGTTGAATGAGTTCATGTTTTTCAGGGTCACTGACGCATGACTATAGTTTTAAGTGAAACTAAAAAACAAAACAATCAAATGATTTTGCAGGGTTACTGTGTGAAAGTCGGTAATTGTTACTACGTTTTTAAATTAAACTGCTGGTACACGGCCAAGCATTTAGACAAGTGTAGCAACATTAGTAAAATCATTTCGTAAATAATAGTCAGAATAATAATCGTTACCACAATAATGTTATTGCTCGCAGCAAATATTTTTTTCTTAATTATAGAATTAACTGTTTTTTTTTTCAATTTAGTTCAAGTCAAATGAAAAATGTCTTGAAAATGTTTGCACCATAGACTAATTTTACTCAAAAAATCCTTCAAACAAAATAAACAGTGGAACGTTTTTTGACAAGTAATTATAAATCAATCAAAATGTATTTGTTAAACACTTGCAATTCAAAGTGCTGTAAAAAAACCATCCCATGTACATAAAGAAAATGAAATCCCCCTTTTTTCCCCACCCAGCAACCCCAAATGCCAAATACAGACACGCAATGGTTAAAATAGACACCAAGAAATAACGTTATTTCCCGGACTATAAAGCCCACCAAAAACCCCAAATTGGCCAGAAATCTAAAGTGCGTTTTATAATCTGGTGCGCCTTATATATCAGAAATAAGGATAAAGGATAGATAATTGATGAGGTAATTACAGTCAGTGCACATTTAGTAGGATTTCATTATAAAACTGGTGCACGATTTTACCTGATTATGTTTGAAAATGAATTACAAAGGTAATACATGGACAGGATAACTGGATAATGTGACAATAATAGGCGGGATCTCTGTATGAAAAAAGAAACCTATTAAACATGCTTGTCTGTCTTTTCGGGATTTTAATGTAATAAAAGTAGTCACTTTGTAATATGTATCTCTTTGTTGATATCTAAATGAGGTGGTCATTTAGCATGATCTGTGAGGGTAATTTTCAGTATAATTATAAAACAATAATGTGCAAATGTCGTGATTGCTGATTTGGAGCACATGCAGCGGCTGGTTTGGCGCCAACAGCCCGGACAGCTGATTGGTGGACACTTCCTTTTTAAACCCCCGGCTTCCTCTTGGTGGCTGTCAGATCGTTGCGAACTGTTGCATTCCACTCAGTGAGCTTTCTCGTCCGACTCAGTTTGTGCTAAGCCTTTTACTGCCTGATCTTCGTTATTGACCGGTTTCTGGACCTGATTACGCCCGTTCTGCCTGTTACCTGACCTGTTTTGCACCGTTACCTGCCTGCCTCCTGCTAACGACCTCACTTACGAACACGACATCGCCTTTGATCTCTCTCTCGCTTTTCAAATAAAAACTGAGAAACGTGCGCTATTGAGTCCAGTGTCCGTTTCTGGTCTGTGACAGCAAAGGTAAAGTAGCTGTGCAAGGCAGTCATTTTATTTGACTGTTAAAAGCTAACGTGTCCCCACTGATGTTTGTTACCTGAAGGTGTGACGGGCGGCTCATGTTCAGCCGTGTTGCTGGAGGTTTTGGGTGAGGAGCCCGATCTTGCAGAGTTGGGCTTCTCGAACAATTTGCCCTCCATGTTGGCCCTCTTGACGTAAACGCACGACTTGCCCAATAGAACAATGCTGTTTAGCACCTTCAGTGTGACCAGTCTGCAGCAAAAGAATCACTTGTTTTATAGGCAAAGCAAAAATGTGTCAGATAGTAAGCAGGGGTTCCAAAGGTTTCACCTATAGAACAAAATTGGTTCTTGTATATCAATACAGTGCTTCTCAACATTTTTCGAGGTAAGGCACGATTTTTGTCATTAAATAAGGCACACCGTTCATCAAAAATGTTTAAAAATATATTCCCGGTGTTTGTTGTCTCAATTAAGATAGTGTTATCAATGCAACACTGAGTTCAAAGAGCCTTTATTATTTTTTTTCCCACTGCACCTATCTGCTTTTAGCAATGCTGTTCGGGAAGCGCAACACATTAGGAAGCAGGGGGATTACATGCTCGTCCTTGTGTTTTTTATTAGTGTAATATGAAAATAGTGAAAGTAAGAAAAGGCCTGTTCCAGGTACAGTCCGGGGCCAACCCAAAACCCCAAAAATATGAAAAAGAGAAGAAAACCATTCAAGCACACGTATTTGCATTCGCCACATAAGGAGCTTGACAGACGAAAAGTCTCAAATTTCGTACAGCACTTTTACATTGACAGTATACAATTTTATGGCTCAGGAGGTGATAGAAGCTATTCATAATTGTCACTAACTTTGCTGTAATTTTGGATTGTACTTCATATTGACTTCATATTTGTTTTTCAAGTTTCATTGTATTTTGCTCTTGCTTTTATAGAATAACAAAATTAATACTTAAAGTTCCAGTAAAGTAACCGGCTCGGTGGCCTTGGGGGTAGGGCGCCTGCCCCGAGACTGGGAGGTTGCTGGGTCAAGCCTCGGCCGGTTCATACCCAAGACTTACAACATTGGTACTCATTGCCTCCCTGCTTGGCGCTCGGCATTAGGGGTTGAATTGGGGGTTTGGCCACCTAATGACTCCCAACACATCAGTTGGGTTGAGCAAGGGGACTGGGAATCCCCTCCACTGTATCAATCTCCCAGAAGCAGTCAGAAATATGAATGTGTTCTTGACTCTAGCCACCTCCCACTAGGGGGATATGGCTATATATATATATATATATATATATATATATATATATATATATATATATATATATATATATATATATTTGATGTACAATATATATAATTTATCTGATTTATTTGATTATTCTTTGCAGTGCAATCGTAAACCGCTTCATCAAACATATGTAAATTATTAATTATACAAGATGTTTCAAATATTTTGATATCCCTTGATATGTACAGTAAACATTGCAGAATGTACATGATAAAGACAAATGGATGTATGAAAAAATTCAAAAGCATGTGGATTATGTAAACAATTTCACAAATGTTCAATATGCGCACCGCCTGAGACACAGCAAACGTCAAGTCAGTAATCCAGCTCCTGCCAAACACGATGAATCATATCTTGGTTAAGTGTCTCCAGCAGATTACTATTCTTTTTTTTCTTTTTGTATACAAATTATCTGCCCTGCATTTAGTAAAGAAAAATAAAATTATGTACAATACCTATTAATATTCAAAGGATATTAACATTTTTGAAATGCACTGTATTTCGCTGTACAACCTTATAAGCAGATAATTATTACATAAGGAGAAAATAAATTGTAATCTGCTGCAACAAGCTGATATGGATGAATGAATGATACAGACTAAAGTTACTCTAGTGATCACTGGATGACAGAAACTATACTGAAAAATTTGATGCTTTTTTTGCAAAGGTAAAATTGAGGAACCTTCTGCTGCACACTTCACCAGTATTTTTCAACTAGTAGGTCGTGAAATAAAGGTTGGTCACGGACCTGTTGTTAGTAGGTCGCAGGCCTATGCCTCGGCAAAATGATGGTCAAAAAAAGAAAAAAACATTCATACTCCCTAACATAAGATGTCGCTAATGCCCTGCTCAAGCTCTCCCTGTTCATCAATCGGCGTGTTTGAGAGGAACCACATCTTATTTTATTAAGATTTTTTTTTAATTTAATTTTATTGTTTTTAATTTTTCTGCCGAAAATAATGGGTCCCAAGAAATTACGTGATAAGGCGATGGAAAACTGAAAAGCTTTGACAGCAATCGAAATGAAAGAGGAAACGATTGCGAAATACCAAAATGGTGTATGAGTGTCTGCCATTGAAATGCTGCTGGAACGTACAATAAATGGTTTCAAAATGTTTAAGATTTTAATGAGTAAATTAACCTTTATTAACTACATCATTAAAGAATTAGCGATGTTAAGGTACACACATGCTAATATTTTGAATTTCTTTTTATATCTGGCTATTTTAAGGCAGTTTGGGGGGGGGGTCGCTTTTGCAGGATTATATACAAGTACTTGAAGTCGTTTAGGGTTTGATTTTATTTTTTATTTTTTTTTGGATAAAGATGAATATGGATTGCGTGGATGTATGTATTCTTATCTGCTTTAAACTGGACAATCCTTTGATTTGATACATTTGAGAAGTAGAAATGTTTTCTTGATTTGGGTCGAAGCTTATAATGCGCGAGGAATCGTGTGTCCTTAAGTCAGACCCAGTTTAGAACCACTACACTACAAAACATCTTACGGCACACTGGTTGAAAAACACTATTAACATATTAGTACTAATGGCAGTGGTGAGTCCAATAGCACTGTTTTTTTCTCTTTAGTCAATCCCACAACGTTTGTGCTATTTTCCCTGACTCAAATCGAGTCACCATGAGAGGCTTAAGGAAATATGTGATCTCTTGTGCAGTGGTGTGTAAAATTATCACTGGTGCATTGTGGTGCGTTAGCAGTCCAAGGGAGCCATCGTGAGGGCTGAGCGGGGATCATTGACGACAAGTAAACCAAATTAGGACTTAGAGAGCAGCCGCCTGCCTGCAACTGCATGTGATGAGGTGTTAAGAGCAAGCGAACGCCAGCTAACGCACTGAACTGTTGCCGGGGCACGGCAGTGCGCTCCGGCGAATGCTATTTTTAAAGCGCCCAGATGCCAGCCGAGATGACAACACGGTACTGTTGGCCCCGAGGGGGGAACTCTTCAATGGCGCCGGTCCGATGAGATACGGCAAACGAGCACGGGAGAAATGAGATGTTGGCGCTTACGTAACCGTGCTGCTCTTGTGTGTTGCGTGGGAATATGTGAGACAGCTTGCGTGACGTATGAGTGGCAAACATCGAATACAAATAGACGGGAATACAAAATGTGTCAACGGACAAGCTAAAGATGCAGATGGCTTAGAAATGTAGGATGGATCAGGGCTTGAAATAGAAAATGTCATTTCTGAGGCTCTTTGAGTGAAGAAGAGCTACTACATATTGTAATTTCTCCCATCTCATCTCATCTGCTACACCGCTTATCCTCAGTAGGGTCGCGAGGGTGCTGGAGCCAATCCCAGCAATCATCGGGCAGTGGGCAGGGGACACCCTGAACTGGTTGCCAGCCAATCGCAGGGCACACAGGGACAGACAACTCGCTCGCTCATTCACACCTAGGGACAATTTGGACCGGCCAATCCACCTGAAATGCATGTCTTTGGAATGTAGGAGGAAACTGGAGTGCAGGCACGGGGAGAACATTCAAACTCCGCACAGGAAGTCCCGTAGCTGGATTTGAACCCACACAGGAGGTTCCCAAGACCTCAGAACTGTGCCGCACACCCGCTAACCACTGCCCCGCCGTGCTGCCCATTGTAATTTCTACGTTGTGTTAATTTTGAAGGGTATTTTCTCTATCAAAGCTATGGTACTATTGAAGAATAACTCCTTTACGGAAAATGTCATCAACGGCATTGACTGCATTGGAGGGACCGTGTGTATAATTTGACCACTTGATGTCACTGTATTGTGTAGGGCAGGGGTCGGGAACCTATGGCTCGCGAGCCATATATGGCTCTTTCTATGAGTACCTATGGCTCAGAGACCAATTTGATTGCATGCAAAATTTCTCCATCTTGTTCAAAACCGGGGTCGTCTATCCTCTTCAGGTACACGTAAAGCCAAGCCAAAGCTAAATGCAAAGGAAACACTTCGCAGTATATATAGGGCACGTGTTTCACTACAATTTACAGTCAAGGTGTCACACAAAAAAAGGGGAAAAAAAAACTCGTTTTGGCTGTACAACGCTAAAGAATCCTTTATTTAAAAGTTCACTATATAATCTGTGTTCAGTGTTCAGATACTTTATGATGAATCCACAGAACTGTAAATACGCCAAAACACCGGAAGAGAACTTAGTCATTTGATTGGGTGAGTGGGAGGGATGGGTGGAGCTATGCAAAAAGTACAAGCATTCCCTCCCATCTCTCGCCAAAGGTAAGCACATAAGGCTCCCTATTCTCAGAATGTTGTGACGTTTTTACACAATAACTGCTTGCATCTGGTTTTGAAACCAAAATGTATGAAAAAAGGGTCAAAAGGAGTTTAACCGGTCTTGAGTAATTGCAAGAAAGAGACAAGTTTAAAGTGGTCTGTTTGTTGAATTTGGGACAGGGGCTCTGGCATTATTCTCTTTTCATAATTTTTATCAAATCATCAAAAATAAATGTGCTGAAGACTAAGCTTTTGTCTGGGGCGCGGGTTTAGCAATTTAGTAAATTTGTCTCATAATATATGGTGTGGCTCTTTTCCAAAATAAAATTAATATTTTTTGCTTTTATGGCTCTTTGAGTCAAAAAGGTTCCCGACCCCTGGTGTAGGGCAACTGAAGGTGCTAAAAAGCACAGGGAAGAATACACATTACAGATAATCAAAATGACCAAAACACACCATTTTATTTCTCCTTCCCTGCACAGCTCTTTGGGGTTTTGTGGGTAGTAGTGGCAGCAAGATGGCGAACAATTATGGCAGCTATCTATAGGTAAGTCTAGTGTCATGAAAAAAAACTTCAAAGTATTTTAAAAATTGCATATTGATATGACAGTTCATGTGTTTTTTAAGAAATTTAAATCAATATTTTATGTTTTTTAAATAAAATTAAATGTTGTACCGTTAGGAAATGCTAAATAACACAGACTGTCGCTTAAAATGTGTGGTCATGCAATGAGTCAAAGGGTTGGCTTTTTGTTTTTAAGGGTTTTGTCAGTAAGAGAATTACGTAATTTGTTGACCCTATCCTATGGGTACAGGATTTTTGAGAAAGAAAAACTATTACAATCAAGGGTTTCTATAACAACGTGGTCAATTTACAGAATCTCTGCAGAAAATAGAAGCACATTTTGCTCAGTAACTGTGCATCAGATGTGGACTTTCTTATGGCCTCTGTGTGAAAGAGGTGCAGCATTACAGCACGAAAGAGATTACACTCTAGTTGAATCCCCCCATGAAACGTGAGCAGCTGTTGTGAGATCTTAGTGTGATGTGTGGTAATTTTTCAGCATTCCCGTATCAAAGAGATACTGCTTCACAAGCTGTGTGAAAGGGATGTTTCTCAACATACATGTTTGTCAACATACAATTGCTGAAGTTGCTGTAAAGTAGTGGTTCTCAAATAGTGGGACGGGCCCCTTGGGGTGTGGGTGTTCTAAGTAGTGGAGTGTTTATGTTTACATTTAGCTTCCCCGCAGTGATTGAGCACAGAGTATAAGCATTGAGTATGAAGTGTAGACACAAATTGTAGCAGGCCCTCAAGTTACCCAATGAAAAAAAGATTAAACACGAATATATAGAGACAGGCAAAGAGAAACTGGGTAAAAAGACCAACAAAATTCTCCTCCTGTAGCAGTTCACTACGACCTTGGAGGGAGATGAGCAAATACTGCTTGCTATTTTAAAAATGTTGGCAGTGGACAGCAAGAAGCCAGATAAACTCAGCTGTCACTTAAAGACATTACAACCCAATCAAGCTGATAAAAAGTTTTTCTTAAGTGAAAATGTGCCAAAAGGCGTAGATTTGGCATGGACGGAGGTGGTGTGTTACCATCAATAGAGCAATCTTTGGTTTGTCCCCACCAATATTATGTGATCACATAAAAAAATAATAGATTTTGGGGAAGCACGAGATTATTGCTTCTTCTGAGGGGGGCTGTGACAGAGTATAATTGAGAAGCAGTGACTTATAGGATCTTCTAATAAGCGTGAGACGGAAAGTTTGCTGGAACTCTGTGTGAAAAAGGGTAAAATCAAGAGGTCTTCTACTTGAAAGTTAAAAGTTGAAAGTATCCAATTGTACTTTGTCAAGTGGTTGCCTAAAAAATAGTTACATCCAGATATAGTTTTTTTAAGTAAAGGATTACAGTATGTAAAATATCTATTTGGATTCCAATAGTTTTATAATGCACCGCCACTTGTCGAAATAAAATTGAGAACATTTGACAAAGCATTGCAAGTTCATTTTCTTTATTACTTTTTACAGAATATTACTTTTAAAATATGTCATTTTGCAGGTTACTGTGTGAAAATGAGAGTTTATCTTAAAAAAACAACAACTAGATTCAAATAAACTGTTCAAGTGCCTTATTGTTAAGTAGGCGTAAAGTAGGCATTTGCATTATGACTAGGCATGATGGTGTAATAATAGTCTGAAATAATAGTCTGTGCAATAACCTGTGGAGCCCTTTGAGACTCTTTGTGATTAAGGGCTATACAAATAAAAATGACTTGACTTGACTTGATTTGATTTAACCCTTGTGTTGTTCTTGTCTTACGACTCATTTTTGAACTTTTTCAAAAAGCTTACATGTGAATAAAAACAACATTTTTTTTTCTATTGTTGGGACCAATCTAGGATGTGTTATAACATTTAGAGATAAAGGTGCTGTCCTAAATTCGAAACTTTGTTACTCTCTGCCGCCCTCTCCTCATGATTGCGGCCACAGTTAGTTCATTCATCAAGTAGGTGCATATCTTAGACAGGCTCAAATGAACTCATCTGTTATCATCTTTTTGGGGGTTTAGGTTGTCGTTTGAACTGTATTCGAAAATGGTTTTATCTTACTTTTAACTTTCATGCAACACAAACAAAGAAACGGCGATGACGAGCATAGTCTCTCTCCAGCCTCTCACCTTTCCCCAACCTATCCTTCTACCTAACGTGTTCCGTGTCCCGGAACAGCATTACTAAGATAAAAGCTAATAGGCGTGGCAGATTTTTTTTTTTATAAAGGCTCTTTGAACTTGGATAAGCAATTATAACACATACCTAAAAATATTATTTAAGGACACCTCTAATACCAACTTTAAATACAATTTAATTTAGGCGATTTCTATCTGGGTTTTTAACAACAAAATGACCCGAAGACAATAGAAGGGTTAAAAGAAATGAAAAAAAAAAATAACCTTCAGTAAAAAGAATGAGGTCATACCCAAGATAAAAGAGGAAGAGGCACGTGTATGACAACGCTCCTCGCACCTTCACTGAACTCATGACCACTCGGATAAGCTGTACAAACACAAATTCAAAGGTGTTGACACCATGTGTTTGCAGGTAAACCACGTTTAAAGGGTGGGGCTTCTTACTAGCACGGCCAAAGGCAACGGGATGAAGCCCATCCGACGGGCCACCGAGTCGCTGTAGTCCGTATAAGCCTAAAACAGAATGCACTTGATGTCGCCAGGTAGAAGGGACACTTGTAAGAAGCCGTTACTTACATTCTTCTGTCGACTGCTGACGAGATCAAAGGCCAAGCTGGCTCTGTACTCGCTGTAAACCTGAAAGGAGACATGGAGGAGGTCAGAGGAAAGAAGATTAAAGAAGCAAAACACACACAGAAAAAAATATTTTTCAGTCCTTACATCTGCCGTGATGTCATTGAACTTGGTAATGAAGGCATGTTTGACAGCGTCAACGGCCACTTCAGAAGTAAGGACCATGAAGACGTCAGGAAACAAAACCCACAAGTGCTCTGCGGCAAACGAAACAAGGAAATGCAGCCACATAAGCTTAAATATAATCCACAAATTTTTGGTGCTCTAAATGTTATTGTACTATTTTTCATTACACTTCGGCCAGTCTCCAAGAAATACCTTGTAAATATTTTTGCCTACTCTACTTATTAGTGCATAATGCACAATTGTGTATAACGCACACCCCTATTTTCTTATTGAAAACATTATAAAATTTTGTTTCACCTTTTCCTCAGCTCGAACTAAGCAGTAAGAGAAACGTTTTTGATTAAGTGCGCTATGATTAAAATAATTTATTGACAAAGTAAACTATGAACACAATATCAGCATAAAAGTTACAATGTATATATTACCGGTAAGTCTTCCTCTAAGTGCAATTCATCATCAGATAACGGAATACATGCAAGTGCGTTATGTAATCAGGATACTGAAAAATGTAATAGTATCCCGTTACAGCTACAGAAAAAAAGACATAATCAAATTACACGTATATTTTGTGAAAATAAGGATTACTCTGCAGGATTAAATTGTTATTTTAATTTTTTTTTTATGTTGCACACTAAAGGGGACAACATCAAAAAATAAAAAGAGACATTGGGTTCTTGATGTGCTCAAAATATGAACTGAAACAAAGCCCAACTATTTGCCACGTGAAAGAGAAAGTTTTATTTTTGATCAGCGAAAGGCCGCCGCAGAAAAAAAATGTAAGGCTGGCCAACCTAAAAAACAAAAAAAACATTGAACAGCCAGGCTAACCAGGAACCATCAATGAAAAGCGGCAACGCGCAAACTGAGCAGGAAAGCCGTTGACACCTCCGATGCTAACGGGCAGCTAGCAGGACAAAATTATACCAAACAAAAACGTAAAGCCACAATCGCCTACCCAAAAAGAGGCAACTGTAGACAAGAAATGCACGCAGTAAAGGCGGAAAGTAAACCCACCGCAGCTTTTGGAGGTTGAAGCATGCAACTCCGATCAGTCACAGGGTAAGCATAATAAACTAAACATTGGCATTTATTTTAAAAAAGACTGACAACACACAAAATGTTTTTTGAAGCTCAGTCAGAGAAATGCTTCTTACACTAGCTTATCACAAGGAAATGTTGAGAAAAATGACTGATGGAGAAGGGGCTACAATGAGCGTGTTGGTGTCACGGCAGCTGACAGGGTGCGTCTGTCAGCCAGTGCTTGTGATTTTGCCTTCAGGAACGTCTTGAGGAAATGACGCTCGTCGCTGAGCTGTCAATCGAGCTGTCACTTCTCAAAACGACTCCCTCTGGAGGAGGAAACTGCTTGCAGCATGGTTGGATTGACCCAACTCTTAGAGACATTTGATGACTATGCGCAATTTCTCCGTGATATTTTCAGTTGGTGTGTGTGTTTGCGTGCATGGTAGCAGTGAGTATTGAATATGGTATGTAGTAATTTTCTGTATTGATAGAACTTTTGTCCTCTACAAAGGACTTTTGCAACAATGTAAGTATTTTCCTGAGGGATTAAATTCGATTAGGTCATTTGAGAAGTAAATCACACCTGCTTTCACATTTAACATCATAATCTCACATATACACAACTATACTCTCCTAGAGACAGTGCACCCATATATACATGCAAAACCATGTCTTTACTCTGACATGCTACTACACTCTCATACAGTCACTGCTATACTCTCTTACACTATACTTGCATACACTCACTACTACTCAACTCGCTCACATATACCATTATACTCTCATAAAAACACTAATATACTATTATACTCTCTCACACATACCACTATACTCTCATACACACTAGTATACTCACACACACACACACACTACTACGATGTCTCACAAATATACTATACTCAATCACATATACTATGATACTCACTCACACATATCAATTTGCTCTCATTCTCACACTACTATACTCTCTCCCACATACTACTATATTCTCTCCCACAAATACCTATACTCTGATACACACACAACAATGCTGTCACACAAATACTACTATACTCTGATACACACACAACAATGCTGTCACACAAATACTACTATACTCTGACACACACACACAACAATGCTGTCACACGAATACTACTACAGTGGGACCTCGGCTATCGCGGTTAATGGGGACCAAAACCACCCGCGATAAGTGAAAATCCGCGAAGTAGCGGCGCACCTAAAAAAAAAAAAAAATAATATATATATTTTTAATTTTTTTTATTTTATCATAATTTTTAGACCCGTTTAATGGGGACCAAAACCACCCACGAAAAGTGAAAATGTGCGAAGTAGCAACGCCCCTTCAAAAATGCTTAAAAAAAAATATATATATCTATATATATATATATATTTTTTTTTTTTCCAATTATTTTATTCTATTATTATTTTTTTTAGACCTGCGAAACCCTGAACCCGCGAACGTGGAACCACGAAGTAGCGACGCCACTTCAAAAAAAATACAAAAATAATATATATATATATATATATAATTTTTTTTTCTTTTTAATTATTTTATTATTATTATTGTTTAGACCTACGAAGCTCTGAACCACAAAGTAGCGACGCCCCTTCAAAAATGCTTTAAAAAAAAAAAATATATATATATATATATATATATATATATATATATATATATATATATTTTTTTTTTTTTTTTAATTTTTAAATTTTTTTTTAAATTTTATTATTATTTTTTAGGCCCGTGAAGCTCTGAATCCGCGAACGTTGAAGCGCGAAGTAGCGAGGTCCCACTGTATACTCTCTCACATATACTACTATACCCTCTAAAACATACTACTATACTGGGAGAAACTCCAGTTTGACAGTGAACTGTACAACATTTACACACAGATCAGCGTGCATTGCCTTGGTTACCAAAAGAAACCAAAGTAAAAAACACTGAGAGATGAGGTGATAATTACACTAAGTGTATAGTAATAGCAATTTCAATGGTGTGTGAGAAAGAATAGTGGTGTGTGTATGAGAGAGTATAAACGGTGGCTGTGAGAGTAGTAGTGTTTGTGTGTGTGAGTTATTATTGTGTGTGAGAGAGTAGTAAGGTAAGTGAGAGTCTATAGTTATGTGTACGTGGGAGTAGAGTAGTGTAAGTGAGCGATAATAATTGTGTATGTGTGGAGGTATAGAAGAATGTGTATGAGTGTCACTCATGGTTTTAGGCACAGGCGAGGCAAACAGCCGCACGGAGCAGCATTTTTACCATGAAACATGTGGGACAGTACGAGAACTTTCCCCAAAAATAAAACTAAGAAAAATAAATGTGTGGCGCAAAGCGGTTTTCTATTATCTGACAACATATTACTTTGCCTCTTGTCAAATGGGTGCCCCTTCGTTGCAACTTTGACACCCCTGCTTGCTGCAAGGGTGTGCAGAGACGAGAAAAAGCACACAGGAGGGGCGGCAAAGGGGACAGTTCACCTCTGACTGGGTCCCTCATAATGAACGGCTGGGAGGAGGATTCACTGTATTATTGTACATAAAATAATTAGTTGGCGGCTCCAAGCTTTAAAATAACGCACACTCATAACTTTGAAAAAACAAGCCAACTTGTGTGGATTTTTACACAATGTGTGAAATGGATAAAATATGTCAAATACCACCACAAGAAATTATGTGGATAACCGCCGCTGGAGACAGTATTGTAGTATTTGAGTGAAAGCAAAGTAATGTGTGTATGAGAGTATAATAGTAAATGTGAGTGTACAATGGCGTATGCATGAAAATATAAGAGAGAATAAGAGAGAATATAGTATAGTGTAGTAGTGTTTGTGCAAGGGTATGTATGACTGTGCCTGTATGAGAGTATAGTTGTATGTCATATGTGAGAGCAAGTACAGTTTACTTGAACTCAAACTGTCTCTCATAAAATTCAGATAATACTGATTGAAAATATGACAGCATGTTTTGCAACACGGCTTTCAAGATAATTACCCAAGTTCCATGAGAACTGCTCCATGTTCCTCAAACACACGATAAGCATGAGTACGTAGCTGGTGAAGCGCTCCTTAATATCTGCCGGGAGAAAAACACATGACACGTGAAACCGCGACAAGTTCCGCTAAACTCTAACAACGTGTCACGTCGCACTTGTCAAAAAACGACCGCCACTGTCATGAGCACACATTTTATCCATGGTTGTAATAATACTTTACGGTCAAAGCACATATTGCGTTTCACGTCATTGCAGATGGTCTGAAAGTCTCCGAAGAGGAGTTTTTATTTAAACGGGAAGCTTTCATAAGAAAAATACTTGCACACTTGCAACTTTTACACAGCAAAGTATATCCGGTTAACATAAACTGTTCTGGAGTTAAGACCTGTTGTTTACATAGAGAGAGCACAATTTACAAATGACACATTTCCTGTACAAAACTTCTTATAAAAACGGTTTACAGGCTTTGGTAGATGTTGCTGTTTTTGTTAGCAACGGCAGAAACTAAATGTATGTATGCATGTAACACATTTCAAGTAAATTTAGAGGAAAAGCATGCAGGGAAATGTACTTAGAATTAAAATGCCTTTCATAAGACAATTGTACTCAGATTGCTTTTAATAATATAACATTATATTCAAAGATATTTCCTCTACCAATGCGTGAGTTCCGATACCAGGCCTGGTATTGGCTTCCCCTTTAACAATTAACCAATGAAAAACACAATTATATATGGAAATGTTGTTTAAGGATTATAAAGTATTTTTGGCTTAGGGAAGGAATTACTATCAATACCTGACATTGATCTCAATGAGTACTCAACATGACTGAAAAACAAGGAAATGAAACATCACTAATTCGCTAAGCTTGTAGGAAAAAAAGATAGCATAACCGTTTTAGTTACTACACATTAGCCAATCCTCTCAACTAATCATAGAAAAGATAACACATTAAGTATCCTTATTCAGATGTTGAGGTCAAAATATGGAGGATATAAAACTACATCACAAGAGAAAATATCTGTATTTTTTTGCTAAGCAAATAAAATAGTCTTAGTACCTTGCATTGGTTACAAGGACTCAACTGTTGAGTATTGCTACACGTCTGAAAAAATGTAGTAATGAAGTGTGGCAATTTTCCAAGTTTGTAGGAAAACGGACAGAAGTATCAACATTTTTTGTTTTTATATATCATTTATGCTCCTCAACTATTATATTTCCTTATCCAAATTTCAGGTCAAAAATATTTGGAACAAATGTAAAAATGACCTAATAAAAAGAGATATCTTGGAAGCAAAAGAACAAGCACATTTTGCCCTGTTTATTCATCTTGGATACATTTGACTTTTTTTGTAATGTTATACCAATTTTTATCTGTTCACTTGTGATAAGATGAGGAAATAATCTTACCACTGTTGGACATTTGGAACAAGTTGTTCTTCTCAAATTTTTTGAAAACGCTGCCCTTGATCTCAACAAACTGTAAAATGAGAAGTGGTTACAGACAATAAAATAAATACTTTGATCTCACGCTATGATGCATGTGCTTGTGTACTTACATTACTGGACATCATGATGGTGAGCAGGGACTTGTTGTGCGAGTTGAAGGCCACGTTTAGCGTGGAGGCTTGAACCATGATGAGGATGGCGTGGAGGACTAGGTACGTGATGCTCAAGAAAATGTGAAGTTATCAAAACCACTTAACCAAATAAACACGAACAAAATAGCATCATTTTTAACAAGTATTCCTAAGAAGAAAAACAGAAATGTTCTCTTCCTTGGGTTTTTAGACCCAAAAAGTGAACACAACCAAGAAGCAATACCAGCTAACAACAATTCTTAACACTTATATGGTTACTGTGGAAGGATACAAACATAAAAGACGGCCATGAGGAAGTGAGGGATGACTCCGATGCTGTCCCTCTTACGCTCTTTGGGCTCCGTGGCCGTCCAGTAGAGAGCGTCCAGAATGTCTTGGCCGAAGGATGAGAAAAGACGATCGGCCACCTTATTTCAGGGATGTTTGTTATTTATTAATTGAAGACCCACAAAGAAATTGCTCAGGTTGCTAGGGCAGTTCGTTAGCTTGTAAATTATTATAGATAGATAGATAGATAGATAGATAGATAGATAGATACTTTATTCATCCCCTAAGGGAAATTCACATTTCCAGCAGCATCCCTGAGCTGAGAACAATACAATAATAAAGCCAAAAGAATACAATATACAAATACCCAGTGTGACGTGCAAATGCCCACTTTAGCATGTTATATAGAGTAACTAAATAGTGCTACACAGAATACATAATGGAGTAAGATTCGGTAATATCCAATGTAGGTGGTGTGGTTTAATGTGGGCCTTTACTCTGCCGGGTGGAGTTAAAGAGCCTCATGGCATGAGGAAGAAAAGATCTCTTCAGTCTGTCCGTAGTACAAGACAGTGACAGCAGTCTGTCACTGAAACTGCTCTTCTGTCCGGAGATAATGCTGTGAAGCGGATGCGATGGATTGTCCATGATTGACCTCAGCTTTTTCAGTGCCTGTCTCTCAGCTACTGTTGTTAGGCTGTCCAGCTCTTTGCCCACAACAGAGCTCGCTTTCCTAGCCAGTTTATTGAGACGAGAGGCATCCTTCTTCTTGACGCTGCCTCCCCAACACGCTGCCGCATAGAAGAGGGCGCTTGCCACTACTGTCTCATAGAATATTTTCAGGAGCTTTTTGCAGATGTTGAAGGAGGCCAGCCTTCTGAGGAAGTAAAGTCGGCTTTGCCCTTTCCTACATAGAGCTTCTGTGTTGGCAGTCCAGTCCAGTTTGTTGTCCAGCTGCACACCCAGGAATTTGTAAGTCTGGACAAATTCTACACATTCTCCCTTGATGGTTACAGGAACCGGGTGAGTTCTGGTTCTCCTGAAGTCCACCACCATCTCTCTGGTCTTGGTGGTGTTTAGGTGCAGGTGGTTTGCGTCGCTCCATCGGACAAAGTCCTGAATCAATTTCCTGTACTCCTCCTCCTGCCCGTTTCTGATACATCCCACGATCGCAGTGTCATCGGCAAACTTTTGCACATGGCAGGACTCAGAGTTGTACTTAAAGTCCGATGTATATAGAATGAATAGGAACGGAGAGAGAACGGTCCCCTGCGGAGATCCTGTGCTGCTAACCACGGTGTCCGATGTACAGCCCCCCTGTTTCACATACTGCGGTCTGCCTGTCAGGTAGTCAGTAATCCATTCTACAAGGTGTGAGCTAACTCCCATCTCTGTCAATTTCCTACTCAGTAGCAGAGGCTGTATGGTATTGAAGGCACTAGAGAAGTCCAAAAATGTAATCCTCACAGCCCCCTTCGCCCTATCCAGGTGAGAGAGGGATCGGTGTAACATGTATAATATAGCATCCTCCACTCCCACCTTCTCCTGGTAAGCAAATTGCAGTGGGTCGATGGCGTGACGGACCTGTAGCCTCAGGTGGTGCAGCAGCAGCCGCTCCATGGTCTTCATCACATGTGATGTCAGGGCGACTGGCCTGAAGTCGTTGAGTTCCTCTGGTCTTGATTTCTTTGGGACTGGGATGATGCAGGATGTTTTCCACAGCTGAGGGACCCTCCCCTGTTCAAGGCTCAGGTTGAAGATGCGCTGTAGAGGGTCTCCCAGCTCAGACGCACAGGCTTTCAGCAGTCGGGGGGATATTCCATCCGGACCAGCTGCCTTGCTGGTTCGTAGCCTTCTCAGCTCCCCACACACCTGGGCTGAAGTTATTTTTAGTGGGGGGATGTCTTCCATGCTAGTGTCCAGAGGGGGAGGGGGAAGGACAGCTGCACAACTCAGGGGTGAGGATAAGGCGGAGTGGTCAAACCTGTTGAAAAAGTTGTTCAACTGGTTGACTCGCCCCACATCTATATCCACAGCCACACCCTGCTTGGTGCTGCAGCCAGTAATTGTTTTCATCCCTTCCCACACCTCCTTCATGTTGTTGTTCAGCAGCTTTTTCTCCAACTTCCTCCTGTACTGCTCCTTCCCTTTCTGGAGCTGGACTTTGAGCTCCTTCTGTACTCGTTTTAGCTCCTGATGATCACCATTTTTAAAGGCCCTCTTCTTTTGGTTCAGAAGGCACTTGATGTCTCTCGTGATCCAGGGCTTGTTGTTGGCATAGCAGCGTACAGTCTTTATAGGAACAACATTGTCCATGCAGAACTTAATGTAGTCAGTAGTGCAGTTTGCCATCTCCTCAATGTCCCCACTGCTGGACCCTAGCAGGACATCCCAGTCCGTACATCCAAAGCAGTCTCTCAGAGCCTGCACAGTTATTCATTATTTTGGCTCACAGTTCGTTGCTTTTACTATTTTTTGTTACTGTGGTTTGTTGTTTTACGATTTACATAATTGTGCTATTGGCCATTCACGTTCATTGATTCCCACATCTCTTTGTGCTGACCTGCTTTTTGTAGCTTTAAAGTCTTAAAAAAAAATGAAAGGACTCAGGGCATGGCCTTGAGAACAGGTTGGGCTTTATTATCTGAATGCTTTTCTTCCTGTCTTCCTTGCAAGTTCAAATTAATTTATGTCTTATATCCTTAATTACAGTGTATAATAAATTTCAAACTTAATAAATTCATTTTTGAATTCCATCACTATAATGTGTATACAACTCTCCTAAAACCCCCTTCTAGTCCGGAGTAAAATTGAGCCATTCAAACGAATCCCAACAGCCCACCTCCAACATGTTGTAGATGAGGTAGAGCTTGATAACGGACTGGCCTCGGATCAAGTGGTACATCATGGCGTAGTCCACATAGTGCATCATGGAGAAGCACAGCAGCAGGATAAGGCCCTTCAGCATGTCGCACACCTGTGCCGGCTGCAGCAGCCTCGACCCGCTGCAGAGGCACAAAAGGCAAAACATCGCACCCAGGACTTACAAGAAACCACACAACACTATGCTTAACTTGACTTCTAATCCATGAGGTCATGCATGCTGGATATTAAAAGACAAACAACAGAACATGCATCTAGACAATTTAAAAAAACATAAATTAAAAAAAATAAACAATTAAATACACATTACTACATAAATGTAAACATGGTGCAAATGGTTGGGAAAATGCTACTTTCCAAACTAACATTGATGATGCTGCAGGTTCTATACACAACAAATTTAACAGATATAAACAAACTCCAAATGTTGGATCAAAAAGAATGTGTACAATGTATGAATTCAGAGACGTATTTATACAAACATTTAAAAATGACTCCCTTGGTAGAGTATGTCATCCGTGGCAATATAGCAGCTAAGCGCCTTCCACTCCACATCAGTAGCACTGTTTGAATCACTATGCCTGTCTTGCCTACTACTCATCAAATAACTTGCTCACAAGATGCACCACAGCCTCCCTACTTGCCATACAGATAAAAATAAAGTAGACAGGCTGAAGCCTTGCTGAGCATCTGTCTTTGGAAAGCAAATATGGACTCAGGCAACAGAGACATCGGCTGGTTGTAGTTAAGTAGTGCATGGCATACATTTATGGTGGTTTCCAATCGGAGCACTGCAAAAACTATACTTAAAATTATGAGGGAAATGTTCTAGTTGTGTTGTCAGATAGCTTAGCTTGTTTTGAGTATTACAATTCTGATTGTACTGTGTATATATATATATATATATATATATATATTTTTTTTTTTTATATATTTATATTAAAATTGGTTTGATGATCTCAAACCTTTGTGAGTGATAAATATGCAAATAAAACTGAGAAATCAGGAAAGGGGGCAAATTATTTTTCATGGCACTGTAACTGTATAAGGAGCTGTATGTGGGCCGGAATGCTAAGTATCTAAGCATCAAACGGACACGATGGAGATGAGGATGGAGGCAGCTTGGGGCCGGTGGGAGAATGTGAATAAAGACGGTGCAATCATACCTGCTTCTCTTGCAGTAAGGGCATGTGCGTGTTCTAAAGTAAGACAGGGGGAAGGACGAGCACAAACAAGAGTAGTGGCGATAAGATTTACTTCCTCAATCTAAAAAATTAAAAAGCTTGATGTACTTTAAGTGTAATGTAATGATATCAAGAAAGATTTAAAATTATACTGCGGATTAATTTAAAAGGTCATATTTGAACATTAAATGTAGCTGTACTATGTAAAACAAGTGCAATAGGGCACAAGAAAAAATACAAACTACAGAAACTCAAAGTGACTAAACTGCATACATTTTCTTCTTTTTTTTGCGGAGCAAATTGCAAAGTTTTGGGTTTTTGGGTACGCACTGCAGCAAAATGGCTAAAAATCTTGTCTGCTCTCTCTGGCTGATTATCATCTTATGTAAATTAAATACAAATATCTAAATCTATGCACATTTATATAACAGTTCATGTATTTTTGCCTATTATTCATATCAATATTGTTTTTAATGAACATTTTTTGTACCATTAGGGCACTAAAATATACAGAATGTCCCTTTGAGGGTTTTAATCCAAAACCTTTTTTTTCATGATGTTTTCTACATACGCTCCTCTTTTAACATTCAAATCATTTTGAAAACACTGGTATAAGTTTTTCCGTTAATTGTAAGCATAGTTTTAAATTGAATTTGTAAATTAGCATCATTATACTTGTTTGCATAATTTACTTATTTAATGTGTGACTTTTTCTTCAAAGTTGTAATTCCAATAACACAGATAACATTTAATTTGCCACACCATGTTTTATCGAAGGGTTATTTGTTATTTTCATGTATTTCTTTTTACTTCTAGGTTTGGATAGGATTGACTTACTTCTTTTTAAAAAACGTACAAATTTAATTGAAAAAATATTTTCAAACTTGAAAAGAGAGTGTGTATAATTTTACCACTAAATATAACTGTACTGTGTTGCACAGCAAAAAGAAAAGAGCTGAAAAACACAAGAAAGAATACAAACGGCACTGTTTTACTTAAAAAAAAAATTGCCCAGCCTTTCACAAGGTTTTGGGTTTTCGGGATAGCCGTAGCAGCAAGATGGCTGACAATGATGTCGCCTTTAGGTGAGGCTCATTTTTTTTGTCTGATCAATCTCGTCTCCTCATTTTGGCTCTAATCCAGATAGTCTCAGTAACTGGTAGCAATATTGTTGCAGTATTCTTCATAGTCCGTCTTGCTGAGAGTAAATAGGTGCCGTGTTGTGTTAGTGAGGTTTGTAATCGCTAAATAAGGGGAATTACAATTATTAATAAGGGGAAAAATTGGCTAAGGGTGGCAGGTATGATGATACAATTAATAAATACAAATTTCTTGACCAACGAATGTTAAAAAAGATGCTTGTTTATATGATAGTTCATGTATTTTTGCTTCTGAATTGAATCAATATTGTTTTTGCTTAATAATTTAGGTTTTTTACCACTTAGATGCACTAAATAATACACACTGTCCCTTAAGATTACTTTATTATGAAAAAGTATGCATATTGTTCCTCCTTATTTATTTTCTTTTATTTTCTTATGCAAATAAATAATTTTAGTTGACAGTATTTTGTCCAGATTTTCTACCAAGTGGATTTATATAAAAACTCATGCATATCCTAAAAAAACACAACATGGACCAAGAGTTCTGTTTTAACAAAGCAGGAGGGGGTTAGTTTTACCGCCGAGACAGAATGACTTTATGCAGTAGGAAAGTGTTTGTATGTGGGAGTGTAGGTGGCGTTTCTGACCTGAAGCCACAGCAGGGCAGTGTGAGGAGGCGGAGTACGGCTAACAGCACCCGGAGGGGGAGCAGCGTGAAAACGTACAGGAAGGCATCCACACACAAAAAGAAGCCGAAGATCATTAACTGCAACAAAAAAAAAATCCAAATTGATTGGTGACAAACCACAATTAAACGATTGACTTAAGTGAAATATCTATCAAAATGTTTTTAAAAAAAAAAAAGCGAATTTCCCTGCGGGGATGAATAAAGTATCAATCAATCTATCTATCTATCCATCTATCTATCTACCTCTATGCGAGCACCTGTTGAAAAAGTAATTTTCCTAAGCGTAATATCTGGTAAAACAACATCACAGTGTTGTGTCTTACCGGTAAGTGTGGATGTCTGTTTTGCCTTCTAATAATGGAGTCTATGAGAGTTTTCAACGAGCAAATAGTGGAATTTTTTTTATTAAAATACACATGAGACCAAAATATGAATGAATGTGTGGGGCCAAGCTGTTTGGCACACTGAATACACAGAGGTCTACTGTTTCCTCAAAATTCCTCCTCAGCTTTCTTGCATTCTATCAATGAATAGTAAAAAGTCCATATCAAGACTGCCATCTAGTGGCACGCGAAGGAAAAAGTCAAATATTTTCTGAGAAGGTCCTTAGTGAGGATGACACAATTTACTCAAAACAGATAACGGCGTGTCGGGAATGTATGGCTTGCGAGCCAGATATGGCTGTTTTCATGAGTACATCTGGCTTGGATATAAAATAAGGGCCATAGTTATCTTCACAGACACCATGCAATTTTAATATAAAAAATGCCAAAGCCAAACTATAAAACATTTGTAAAAATATATACGAGAAGGATCCCCAACCCCGGAGATAAAATGTCAAAATGTCAAATTTTCCTTAAATGCCAGTTTTCTACTCTTGTTACTTGTAGTCCTTACCTTCTCCAACTCCTTGGGAATGCGCATACATGTGTACACCTTCTCCCGGCGTTCAGTGTACTTGGCCTCATTGTGTTCTAGGAAGTATCCCCGGGTCAACTCCGTGCAGATGAAGCGGGCCAAAGACGAATCTGGAACGACATTGCGTGCAACAAATGCAGTCCCCATTGTCATGTATGCTGTCGTGATAACAAAAGGTATTTACACACATAAAGGGGGTAACATAAAGGGTGTTCTGGTTACCATTACACAACTAGAATCAGAACAAATCACTGGACTGAAACGTCAATACTTTTTTTTAGCATTCTTTGAGGCAAAGCACAAATTTAATGTGAGGAAAGACAGATCCCTCAAAAATCACAAATGTACTTCACTGTGGGCTGTTATTGGTCAAAAATATTTGTTATTCTGGTGCACGAATGGCAACAGATGGACATTCAACTCAATTGTAATTTATTCCATGTCGCAAAGATATAATGTTAGTAAAATTTTAGAGAAATTTACATACATACAGTAAATAAATACTTGCTAGAACTAGCTAAACAAGTTACTGTGTTTGGGTAATTCGCATGTTTTGAAATGCTTAAACACAGGGGAGGGCAACCTTTTTAGTCGGGGCTACATAAGGCTAAAAAAAATTGGCAGAGCGGCCAGGTCAGGAAGAAAAAAAAAATGATTGATTTTCGTTTTTGTGTCTGGCAAGAAAAATGATCGATCTGATGCCTTAGCAATGCGTGAGAATAACGATCATTTTCTAAAAATGTATTTGTGAATGTTGGATTTCATTTTATATTTGTTCATTAAGAGACCATGTTACAAAATTGGTTTTGTAACACTCTGAAAACATCATGAACTTATGGATTTAAATGCCTGTCTGAAGGCTATTCACAAAGCCTTTTTTGCAGTAATTGTCATAAGAATTGAAACACAAAAGAAAATCCATTCTTCATTGTAATAAGCATTTAAAAAAAAACAAATTTTCAATTTCATCCTCTTTATTCAAGTAGTGACGTTTTTGACGGATAAAATAATGCCACACAAAACGATATAATATCCTACTATATTAAACAACTTAAAAAAATGTTTTGTCAAATAGTTTAAAATAAAAAGTATGAAAATGTATGCTCAGGCTTAAGAGGGTTACTTTTAAAATGTAATCAGATGCAGTTACTAATTACCTGTTGTATGTAATCAGTTATGTAATCCGAATACCAGATTAATATTAGTAATTTGATTACCATCAATTACTTGTTAGGATGACTGTATTACTCCACTACCATATATGGTAGTAAAAGAATAAAAAATCAACATGGTACAAATAAAATTACTTCATTTTGTACAAGATAAATGAACAATGTAACCTTAAAAAAGAATTGGAGGAAACCAAGGTCGGGTAGTTGCTAGTAGTCCTAAAAAAACGTGCTCTAATGTTATCGAAACATTTCAACTAATTAAATAATGTTAGAAATAAATTGAGCGCGATGATTTTTTTTAAACTCTGTTTTTACATACATTTCATGTTGATGTCTGTGAATTGTCTGTACAGCCCTTTGAGACTTCTTGTGATTAAGGGCTATACATATAACCATGACTTTTACTACACAATACAAATCATTTTGAAGGCAATATATTTAAATTGTTTGCGGTATAAATGGCAAATAATATAACGGTTTGAGCAACGACACGCAATAAAATGTTCGTTAAATACAGCAGCCCGTCATTAATTTTAGAAGTAGAATTGTCTTTATTTTAATTGATAAGGTGGTGAATATTGTTTACAACGAGATTAGACTTGAGCTCTAGAATAAACAAGTAAAAAGGACTTTAAAAAGACAGAAATGAGATCAAAACAATGTCAGGATAAATAGGCAGACATATTTACGAGGGAGTACTTAGAGTCTGGCTTAAGTTTTTAACCTAACAATAGTGGATTGAAAAATAGTTCATCGTAATAGTTTTTTTTTTGGTTTGAACAAATTTATTGACACTAATAACAGAAAACAATCATGACAATCTCAACAGCAATTAAGCACATTCACAATATTATATTTCAATATGACTTTTTTAACAGCAAGCACAGTGCCATAAAAATAGTGGAATAACATGCAATATTGATTGGTTGGTAACTGCATCCATAGTGCAAGCTCAACTTTATTGCATTTATAAATAACGGTAATGTGAAGAAAAAAGGGTCACCTTCCCCTTATCTTTTGATTTGATCAAAGAAGCTTTAGAGGCATGCCTTCAAGTTTGTAGTTCTCCAAGATGTTGCCCATTTAACTTCGCTAAGGAGCGAAAATAATTGGGGACACAATTTCCGAGTGCCATAACTACGTTTTGAAAAATAATAATAAGAGGGGGGTGATCAGCGCGTTGTTTACCTGCTGAGAGATCCCTTCGCTCCCGTCTGATGTCAGCGCTAATGTCATAAAAGCTCAAAGTCTCCGGCAGCGGTGGCGAAATGCCGTCTTTTCCCGTACATTTCGCATCCTGCCACGTTCGTGGGGATTCTTTGCTTTTGGCTTCAGTATCCGCTTCTTTCTCTTTCTCTTCTGACAGCTCGGACCCCGACGTGTCCGCCATTTTTTTGAGGGACCTGTCTTGACTGTGTCGCGTCGTAGTGACGTAATGACACGTCGATCAGGGAGCACGCGTTATGGGGTGACGTAACGAGCCTTTTAATTGTAATGCATTATTATAGGATTTTACAGATACATTTTTTGTTATGAATTCATTTACAGCGCTCTTCTAAATTGTTTGTTCAAGAAAAGTTTTTCAGGGCAATTTTTGAAAAGTGTTCTGTATTCGTTTTAATATTAATCCTATGCTAATATGCATTTCAATTAGTGTGTGGATGCATTTAGATATCACAACAGTTGATATACTAATACATTTTATAGTGGATTTATCTGGCTGGGTAACATACCTGTCAAACTCCACGTCTCCATGCCCTTACAAAATGTTGTATTTTCCCTTACAAAATACTAAATAATCTTACACCATATTTTTTTTTCAAACGTGTTTATTTATGTAGTTTAACATGTTATATTGTACACGTGTTTCGTTATATCATATATATTGTTAATTAACATTTTGTTGTGAGATATTGAGTTGTTCGACATGAATAGGGTTTATTATAAAAAAAAGTTCAAAAGTTAAGTAGCTTGGACGTTCACTGTAGAAGGAAAAACACATGCAAATATAATGAGGTAGAATTATACATTTTCTTATTCAAATTTCTAATTCATTTCTGCATTAAATTGTTGTTGGTAATATACTGATTAAAGGGATAACCACAAACCTGTCTTTTTTCATTTCCTCCTTTTATACTTCCTTTTTCCTTAACTTCTTTATAAAACAATAATGATTCGCAATATAATGCAACAAAGCAAGTGAGCCGTTTGAGAGCCTGCTCTCTTTAATGAGTTGAGCCGAAAAAGCCGGTTCTCTAAAAAGAGACGAATTTCCTTTCACTACATAACTACCACACGAAATCCGAGGCAGCAGACACATGCGCACAGTAGCACCAAACTGCTCGCTTTGTTTGCAACGGAAAAAAACATACCGAGATAGAGGCTACCGCGGCGAACTCGTTTGACTTGATTGATTTGCCGTTTCGTCATAGTCAGTGTATACCGGGTGGTACCCATAATTGACCATTTTGCGTTTTTTTGTACAGATTTTTTGTACGTCATACACGTCTTAAAATGCATAATAAACGTACTTTGTACGGCAAAAACGTACAGGTTGACAGGTATGGGCTAAGTGAAGAATTAGATAGATAGATAGATAGATAGATAGATAGATAGATAGATAGATAGATAGATAGATAGATAGATAGATAGATAGATAGATAGATAGATAGATAGATAGATAGATAGATAGATAGATAGATAGATAGATAGATAGATAGATAGATAGATAGATAGATAGATAGATAGATAGATAGATAGATAGATAGATAGATAGATACTTTATTCATCCCCGAAGGGAAATTCACTTTTCCAGCAGCATCCCTAAGCTGAGAACAATCGAAAATAACTGAGAACAATCGAAAATAACACGGGAGCTGCTGGAGTATGATTAATACGAACATTTTACTCTTCAAATTTCAATATCAGATTGTAGTTGAGAGCGTAATTACGGATGGATTAAGGCCAAATGTTGCATTTGCCTTTATTGGATGTTTGTGTTTCTATCATTACATGCAAAATGTGATTATTATTAATAAAGGTTTCGTTTATTTTATATATAAAAAAAACATACCTGTCAACGTTTTTCCCGTATTTCATACCGTTTTCATACCACAATCGTGTACGTAGTAAAACAATTTTTGAACGGGAAAAAATATGTACTGCTACAAATAATAAGCAACACTTAATTCCCTGAAATTGGAGAAAGAACGATGACGAAAGAATCGTCTGTGTTGTTTATCTGGTAAATGAAATAAACTTGCAGGAGTCACGGACCTCATTGAAGCTGAGAGCTACTTTTTCTGTTACTAATTAATACATATCTTAAGCTATGTCACCATATATTTTTGGTAAATATTTATCTTCCTTAACAATCCGGATTCATGCTACTATCTGCGTTTATGCTAGATAGGCGTTCTTACTGTGATTAAAAAAAAGTGCCATGTTGTGTTTTGTAAGTTTTATAGTAGTTTCATAAAGGGGGTTATGGAAATAAATCTACTATTGTTATTTTCATATGCCGTCTTTGTTCAATGGGATTTTTTTCACTGGTCATTAAATATAAAAATCAAAATGTAAACCTTTTTGGTATTGATAGAGACATCCTGGTTCGTTTACAGGGTGGGTAGGGTTACTTTAACTGGATTACTTTCAATTACTTTTGGATTACTCCAATACCAAATATGCTAATAAAAGACAAAATAAACTAAATATGAATAAAATTACGACTCACAACACGTGGTAAGCTTTCTCTCCTCTCCCGTTCCATGTATTCCAAGCCTGCACAAAATTTAGTAATTTTATTTATATTTAGTTTCTTTTGTCTTTTATTAGCATATTTGGTATTGGAGTAATCTAAAACTAATTGAAAGTAATCAAGTTAAAGTAACCCTACCCAACCCTGTTCGTTTATTAAGAACTAAAGTACAATTCAAATGAAACATGTCTGTCTGTCCCTTTTTATGTGCGATGGCATTATTTTACCAGTACTGCCAATAAACCACTTGATGTCGCTAAAGATCCATAACTTCGTTTTTCGCGTTAATTCTACCCAACAACAATCTATGCCCCAAGATCCCCGTGTCCTAAGGTGGTGCAGGTAACATTTTCATTTAAATGTGAAAATAATTCTAGTTTTGTGTATGTAAACTCAATGATTGAAATCTTGAATCCCCTCTTATATCGGTTTCCTCATACTGGCATTTACCCCAATTACCCATTTTAAAAGCTTGAAAATTGCCAGAAAGCATTGTTAAAAGCCACAAAATTATCCTTAAAATGCTGCCAATCAACATAATCTACCGGAGAATCGTTTCCAATTTAGTTGCAAGTCAATTTTCCACCTTATTAAGCAACCTTATTCGCTCAGAAGGACTCACCATCCGTGTTATTTGTAAGCACGGTTTTATTGGCACACGTTAATGGTAAAGCATACATACCAGACATCAGATATGACACAGAACACCTCTGCTATATCATGTACAAACGGTGTCTAACAATACTAGCGTCAAACATATTCAGAAATGTGTTTTGGTTCCTTAAAAAAAAAAAGTTTGTTTTTTCTCCACAAATAAATGCCAGTTGTGTGAAGACATGCACCTTTAGTCTTCCTGGGAGCAGAAATGGTCTACTTTCACATTGAGAGCCTGCAAAATGGCCAACAGCAAAATTACATTGCTGCGGATGTCTGCGGTCTCCCATGATCAATTGGGTTTCACCCTCATCCGATGTTGGTGAGGATGAAAAGAAAAACTGGCTTTGGTAGTCGGTGTAGAAAGAGTTAATGGATTGTAGTGTCTTTCATATGGAGGTCCTGCAAAAATTCAACATCAACTGCCAAAATAGATGAACTGACATTTTTTTCATTAAGATTGAACCTGGAAAAGGCAGAATCATGAATCTGATTATCCATCTTAAAAATCTGAGCTCAGAGATGCAATGGCTGTTATTGTGCCATAGATGTCTTCCCATGTTTTCTACAGCCCACAACAATGGAAAAATTGCCATTTTGATTTCATAACATTATCCTTCCATTTTAAAATAAGAGGATTTAAAAAGAGGTAAAAACAGGATCAACAATGTAGATTTTGACAGGCTGTGTGAAAGTAGTACTAGCCAGTAACATCAGCTTCGATGTGTAAAAAATATATCAATTCACTGTTGTCTGTGTGCTGAGATCGGTAAAGAAAAACATAAAAAGCGTTAACAATGAATTTGCGCACTTTCATGCAGAGAAACTGCAAAAATGCAAATCGTTCATATTTCCGTTTCTCGCTGGGATTGTGCAAAAACTGTTTACAATTTAATATGGTATTTCACACCGAGACACTGCAAAAAAAAAAATCAAGATTAGTTCGATTTTTTCAAGCAGAGATTCTGTAAATAAGAGAACGTATCCTTTGTTACTCCTCCCACACCGATGTGAAGCAGGGTATGGAGCCCAGACCCAATTGAAAAAGCCTCGTGAACACAATCAATGGGTCAGTATAGCATTTTCTCGTGGTGGCCATTTTGATTTGCCTCTTGTCGTCATTAAATATCCCAAGAAATATGACAGTGTTAAATTGCTGCTTTGGTTGTGCACTAGCTAAAAATGGTCGGTGGGACAAGAGGGCGCCAGGGTCATCAGGAACCGCTCGGGAGGATTTTGGAATCTCCTGTAGAAAACAAAGCTGCCGATTCCAAACTGCTCTTAGTGGCAAATTGACAAAATATTTACAGGTTCAAACCTTCCCAGACCAAGAGAAGACAATCAGATTGTGTGCGTTTCATGGTTTTTTAAACGCACATATATAAAACTTAACGACAAAAAAAACCCCTTACAAAACCATGCAGACTGGGAGCGCTAAAGGGAAACAAGTCCTTTTTGTTGAAAGAATAAATCACAAAGCAGGAAGGACAAACAAACTACTTTGAATTGAGGTGGTGGTTATCAGTGCGAGAAAGGTGGTGGGTTGTGAATTCAGTTTAGATACAAAAGGTGGGGTTCACCACGGACTGCTTCCTGGCCAATTAGTGGTGCAACAACTAATCTGTTATCAGATTGATTACCGACCATAATATATAATCAATTAACTGTTTTACATGATTTAAGGATTAGAAATTCTTTCAGTTTCAGCTTCTCAACACCAAATAGTGAACTGATTTTCTTTTGTGGAGGGGGACCGACCACATAAGGCGGAAACATTTTTTTTTGCTTGATAAAAATGAGAAACCGTGAGGCCTGAATTATTCTTGCCCCTTTTTTGTTTAGCACACATGTTTTATTTCTTGAAATCATTGACAGATAAAACATTCGAAAATGCAAAGTTTATGTTTGCATTTTATGTCGCTTTCATGTTAAAAAAGATCAGAAATTTGTTTTTGTTTGTTCTTTATCTAAATCGGTGTTTTTCAACCAGTTTATATTGTTTTATTTGTATATACTAATTAACTGCTCAAATCATTCTACAGTTAAGTATTTAATAACTTACCGTATTTTCACGACGATAGGGCGCACTATGTTAAATGGTGCAGTCTCTGTAGCTGGCTCTATTTCTGTATTTAACACTACACAAGGGGGCATCCAAGATAGGGTGAGGGTGCCCTTTTTTTGTATGAAATGTCCTCCCTCGCGCATACAGGGTGCAAATGCTCCGAGTTTTACTGCGCTATTACATTCCCTGGAAAATTTGATACAAAGACGTTTAGTAAAGTTTGCGCGGGGTGGGGCATTTTATGCAGGGAGGGGTTTGCATACAAATGTGCATATTTGAAAATAAGAGGTAGCAAAACCGAATTTAGTTGTGGTTTATTTAAGTGTTGATTACAACGTAAAACACGGATAAAAACTTGTCGGGGTTCAGTTTTCAGCTTCTTTGACATGCGAACTTTCGATTCATTAATCTTGGATTCTCTCGCGGCTGCTCGGTTTCCATGTTCTTCCGCGTAAGGTTACAAATCAACACACCATTGCGTAGGAAAACACGGAAAGCATTCATAGGACGGAAAGTGACGTTTTGGATTTAATTAATATACGTAGGGACAACTCTGTTCAGTCTCTGGTAGCACAACACATCAAATTGCTCGATACACTACAGCATCCATGAGTACTTCCTCAAACAATGCATTGCGTGTGACATCACGTGTTCTCTTCAGCTCAAGCGGGATATAGTGGCGTTCGGTATGGAGATGCATATAAGTCACAAGGAGACCGCATGAAAATCATATTTAGTTGGAAACTTAAATCATCTCACAAAAGCATTGGATTTCACCACAAAAAAATCTAAATTGAGTATTAAGGTCTGCAATATACAGGGCACGCTCGTCGTGTCCTCAGCTACACCTGACGCTTTACATCACACAGGGAGCGCACAACACGATAGGGCGCGCCGCACAACTTGAAGAAAATTTATAACTTTTATGTGCGCCTTACGGTCGTGAAAACACAGATTTTTCTTTTATGAAGGTTTTTAAAATTGAACTGCAAAAATAATAAAATCTATAAAATAACGTAAAAATCAGAATTTTGTGAATTTCTTATTTTACTAAAAAGCAGAAGAAAATGTTTTTTTTAAAAAGTTAGAATGTATGTTTATATTGTTTTTTCTATGAAAAACAATATAAACATATAGTGAAAACTTGAAGAAAAAAATGTTGAAATAAACCAAAAAAAATCACAGAATACAGCCAAACGGTGACCAGAAATTATAAGAAAAACTGTATACTGTCAACATGAAGCTCGTGCCGGTAATAATTCTTAAACATTTTCAATGGACGGTGTGCTTTGAGGACTTTTTAAATGAAAAAAAATGGCACTTGACTCAAAAATAGGTTGACCAAGACTGATCTAAATCATCCCTCAATGGTTTCTTGAAGAGGTATTTTAGGGGAAATCAGTAAATATAGCACGTGTGCGGCACGGTTCTGAGGTCCTGAGATCGAACCTCCTGTGTGGAGTTTGCATGTTCTCCCCGTGCTTGCGTGGGTTTCCTCCGGGCTCTCCGGTTTCCTCCCACATTCCAAAAACATGCATGTTAGGTTAATTGGCCGGTCCAAATTGTCCCGAGGTGTAAATGAGCGAGCGAATTGTCTGTCCATGTGTGCCCTGCGATTGGCTGGCAACCAGTTCAGGGTGTCCCTTGCCCACTGCCCGAAGATAGCTGGGATGGGCTCCAGCATCCCCGCGACCCTACTGAGGATAAGTGGTGCAGATAATGAATGGATGGATATCAAATTGTCCTTGGGCAAGACACTGAATCCCTAATGCCCCCAATGAGCAGGTAGGCGCCTTGCATGGCTCACTCCCTATTAGTGTGTCAGTGTGTGTGTGTGAATGGGTAAGTGTGAAGCACATTGTAAAGCACTTTTGGAGGTCTTCATTGACTTGAAAATCGCTATAGAAATGCAGACCAGTTACCAGGACTGTCTCAGAAAATTAGAATATTGTGATAAATTTCTTTATTTTCTGTAATGCAATTAAAAAAACAAAAATGTCATACATTCTGGATTCATTACACATCAACTGAACTATTTCAAGCCTTTTATTATTTTAATATTGCTGAATTTGGCTTACAGCTTAAGAAAACTCAAAAATCCTATCTCAAAATATTAGAATATCATGAAAAAGTATACAAGTAGGCTATTCAACTAATCACCTGAATCATCTAATTAACTCGAAACACCTTGCGAGGGTTTCCTGAGCCTTAAAAACACTCAGCTTGGTTCAGTAAACTAAATCACAAGTATGGGTAAGACTGCTGATCTGACTGCTGTCCAGAGGACCATCATTGATACCCTCCATCAGGAGGGTAAGACACAAAAAGAAATTTCTCAAAGAGCAGGCTGTTCACAGAGTGCAGTTTCAAAGCATATCCACAAAAAGCCTGTTGGAAGGGAAAAATGTGGCCGGAAACGTTGCACAACCAAGAGAGATGACCGCAGCCTTAACAAAATTGTGAAGAAGAGCCGCTTCCAGAATTTGGGGGAGCTTCAAAGACAGTGGGCTGAAGCTGGAGTCCAGGTATCAAAAGCCACAGTACAATAGCCGTATTCCCATGGTCAAGCCACTTCTGAACTCAAGACAATGGAAGAAGCGTCTGACTTGGGCTATGGAGAAGAAGCACTGGACAGTTGCAGAGTGGTCCAAATTCCTCTTTTCAGACGAAAGCAAGTTTTGCATTTCATTTGGAAGTCAAGGCGCCAGAGTCTGGAGAAAGGCTGGAGAGGAGCAAAATCCAAGTTGCTTGAAATCCAGTGTGAAGTTCCCACAGTCAGCAATGGTTTGGGGAGCCATGTCAGCTGCTGGTGTTGGTCCACTGTGTTTCATCAAGTCCAGAGTAAATGCAACTGTGTACCAAGAGATTTTAGAGCACTACATGCATCCATCTGCTGAAAAGCGCTATGGAGATGAGGATTTCATTTTCCAGCATGATCTGGCACCTGCCCACAGTGCCAAAACCACCAGTAACTTGTGCACTGACCATGGCATCACTGTCCTTGATTGGCCTGCTAATTCCCCTGACCTGAACCCCATTGAGAATTTGTGGGGTATAGTCAAGAAGAAGATGAAAGACACCAGACCTACAAATGCAAATGAGCTGAAGGCCGCTATCGAAGCATCCTGGGCATCAATAACACCTCAGCAATGCCACAGGCTGATTGCCTCCATGCCACGCCGGATTGATGCAGTAATCCGTGCAAAAGGATTCCCAACCAAGTACTGAGTGCATCAATGGACATTTTCAAATGTTTGATTTAGTTTTGCTGTTATAAAATTATTTTTTTACTTGGTCTGAGGAAGTATTCTAATATTTTGAGATAGGATTTTTGAGTTTTTTTCAGCTGTAAGCCAAAATCAGCAATATTCAAATAATAAAAGGCTTGAAATAGTTCAGTTGAATCCAGAATGTATGACATTTTTGTTTTTTTAATTGCATTTCAGAAAATAAAGAACTTTATCACAATATTCTAATTTTCTGAGACAGTCCTGTATATATATATATATATATATATATATATATATATATATATATATATATATATATATATATATATATATATATATATATATATATACACATAAGCAGTTTTGAGGAAACAATTGTTCTTTTCATCCTTCTGAAAAATTATTCTGCACATAGCAGTGTTGATTCATATAAACTTGGGGATGTTATGAGACAATTGGGGATGTTATGAGCAACACATTTCACTCACATGCTTGTGTGAATAAAGATTAACATGGTTTCCCATTAAAACCAAACCAGTCACCGAATAAGACCTTATACCATTTTTAAAATTGTTAATTTGAACTAGCATCCGGTTTTAGTAAAAAAGCAATTAAATTGGGGTATAGTGACTCATTTATCCGATTAGTTGACATAATATTCTACAGATTAATTGTTGGTCCAACTTGTTTTTTTTTTTTTGCAGCCCGACATCCAATTATCAGATGAGAATAGATCCTCCATCGCACTTGAGGTAAAAAACAAAGGACTGTTCGGTTACTGTGGATTTGAAACAGAAAAGAGTAACAGAGTGACCTCAAACAACGTCAGCTGGTTTTATAAAAAAAACAACCAAAAGTCTCCTTTGACGCCACTGTCTTTAGTTGGCCGGAATATTTTCCTGTTCTGAAAACAAGTCCAGGTCTTGTTATTTAATTTTGTACATTTACATACATTTTTTTTTTTTGCGAAATACGCCCAAGTGGTGTGGCTATTGCTGCTGTCTTTGCGCCTGGCTCGCTCCTATTGCGAGGCTTGCGGCGGCACGTTTTCGGCTTTCCCGTCGGGCGCTCCGTTGGGCGCCTTTGCGCTCCAAGGCCCGTTGTTGGCGAGGGCCGGCGATCCGTTGAAGTCGTCGTCGTCGTCGAGGCCATTTGTGGCGTCGTACTGAGTATTTTCCAAACGCGTGATCAAACGTTCGTCCTCGTCCCCAAATTCACCGCCCATCAGCGTGGGCTCTCCCACCACCATCACGTCCTGGGGGTAAAAAGAAGGCGAGATTGGGATCATTCCGTCACTGGTGCATTCAGTCTACCACACTTGAACCAGTGTTTCCCAACTTTCAATTAGAGGTGCGGGGAGTCATTCATAAATCAAAAAGTGATCATTTTCGGATTATAAGGCGCACCCAAAAACTTTGAATGGGCCAGAATTGTATTTCCTACAATGTTAACACAAACTTCTAGTATAAAACGGAGATATATAGTCACGACCAGCTCACAGGTTAGACCCAATCGCGTAACATTTTCTCACACTTTTATTGAAAGAAAGACGAAGGGCAGCGCCCGGGAACCGGTGCTCGCTGGACGCGGGAAGCAAGTCGCTCTCGCAATCAGATTGTGATCTGAATACGGAAGTGGATCTTCCGTCGCGGGCAATGGCGGTGTCAGGAACGGAAAAACAGATCGTAGGCCGGGACGGGAGAGCAGACTTGGTCGGGATCGAAAACGGGTCGTAAATCGGGATCGGAGAGCAGACGTGGTCAGGATCAAAACGGGTCGTAGCCGGAGACAAACGGGAGCAAAAACGGAAAAGGCGAGAGTCACAGGTTCGCAGACGGACTAACAACAGGGGACTGGACTGGGTTCAAATAGTGACAGGGAGCCAATCAGAGCCCGCGGCGGTTGGCGCCAAATGAGCGGGCACAGGTGATTCACATCGGTAATCATGACATATATATCCCTTACATTCATTAATCAACAAAATAATTGAACGATACATGAAAATAGTCCTGATCAAAAGTCATCTATTCAGAAACTAAAACTCCAACTTGACTTGATATGTCATGGACCAATATGTGTCATATTGAAATTTAGTTCAATGGTGAGCATTTGTGAAATAAAGCGGCCCCCTAAAATGTAACCTTGGTGGAAGCGGTACCACAAATAGAGCACACGCTCCAGTGGTCATGTGTGTCACCGTCGCCTAACTCGTTGTGCAACATGCATGTACACAACCCGAGATCTATCATCGCAAAACAAATAGAAGGGGGAAAACACGTACAAATACTTGATTTATGTTGTTGTTATCGGCTCAAAACATGCTGCATCATACGGGTGCCCATCCCATCCTTAAGAACGCGTCCACAATCCCACTATCCTTTCACAACACCTCTCCACTCCTTACTATCACCATCAAGAGCTCTAGCTTCCATTATATTTAGAATATAAAATTGGAGTTATATTCCACTGTTGTATTTTTGTGGTGTTTCTGTTGTAATAATCTGTATTAGTATTTTTGTACATAGTATTACTGGAGTGAGGGCAGATGGGCAGCGCAGTGGTTAGTGCGTGTGCGGCTCGGTTCTGAGGTCATAAGATCGAACCTTCCTGTGTGGAATTCGCATGTTCCAACCGTGCTTGCGTGGGTTTCCTCAGGGCAATCCGGTTTCCTCACACATTCCAAAAACATGCATGTCAGGTTAATTGACCGGTCCAAATTGTCCCTTGGTGTGAACAAGCGAGTGAGTTGTCTGTCTCTGTGTGCCCTGCGACTGGCTGGCAATCAGTTGAGGGTGTCCCTTGCTCACTCCCCGAAGATAGCTGGGATGGGCTCCTGCACCCCCGCAACCCTACTGAGGACAACCGGTGCAGATACTGGATGGCCGCAGCTTTTGTCACACAATTTCAACCCCAGAGATGCGGCTAATGTCACTTTTGTGTTGCTGCTGTGTTTTTGGCTATGTTACTTGTGTTGCTGTGTCTCAGTGCCTTTTCCCCACGCGTGTTTGCTGTAAAAACTTTGAAAACTGTTTCTGCGTGAATATCTGATGTTTCAACATGTTTACATGCAGCTTATATTCAGGTTTACGGACATGTTTTTTTATTTTAAAATGTATTTGGTGCTCGGAAACGATGGGATTAAGTTTTGAAGTTCTTTCTTATTTAAAGGTGTGTAGTTTGAGGTGTCCTTATAAAGTTGAAGGTTGAATATTTTCTCCATTAATATGTGTTAGCAATGATCAACTTAGTTAAAAGAGCCATTATGCTTTATTTTCTGTTGCGCCTATCTGTTTTTATCTTAGTTTTATCAGGTCTGTTCGGGGTAGAACAAATCCCCCCAAAAATATTTTAAAAAGAGTTTATTCGAGCTCGTCTGAGAAATGCCATGAACTTGCACGCAAATCATGTGTTACTCTGCCGTTGTCTCCTGGCTTAAAGTCACGATTGCAGCCTTTGCAGCCAAGTTTTCAAATGCCGCACCACTCTTTTATCTTCACAATTTCGGGATTTTCTTTTTTAAAAACGTAGCTTTTCCACTTTGCATTATGATTACGATAAACACAATTGCTGTACAAATTATTATTGTGCTGTAACTCTTCAGATGCAATGTGATGTACGCAATTCTCTTGCCTCTTGGCATAGGGCGATAATGAGACCAAGTACTTTGATTTGGCGGACACATCAGCCCAAAGCAATATGATTTGGGATAGTATTGGCATGCTCAAAGCGAGTTAATGCATCCATATTTTTTTCACGTTGCTTGAACCTTTATATATTTTTATTCAAAATGAGCAGTGCTTTGACTTTATGTTCAAGTTAAGGTAAGACAATAAAACATTTTCATATGCAACAGTTTATATCAGAGACCTTCAGCCTTTTTCAAGCTGAGAGCTGTTTTATATTACTATTTTGCACAAAGGGCACCCAGTTTGATATGCATTTGTAAAATAACTTTTCATGTTATTACTAGGCTGTTGCTATGTTCTTACCAGGTTGATTTTTTTGAAGTAGGATTAAATAGACTTAGTCAACTAAGTCAGAAAACCACAATGACCCATCAATCAGCTGTCCTCAGGGGGCACCCGAAAATATATAAGCTTAAAATATTTTCTTGCTTTGCCAGTCAAATGATGAATAAGATGTAGGTCATTTCATTCAAAAATCTGACCGTGCCTCACCAGACGTGTCATTTGATGATTTAATCAAATGTATGAAATGATAGTAATGCCAAATCCTGTGTCCCAAATCAATGTAAAGATGCCATTTTCAATTTGTCTTCCACCTTCAGTTAAGAGTGTTGGGGCAATTTTTTTCCATGAAATTAGTCCTTAATAACGGTTTCAAAACAATGTGCATGCCAAGTTCTTTTGTAAAAATGTCACAAATTACTACAAACGATAAGCATATCGTCATATTCACTTTCAGTGTAGACTTCACTGAGCGAGAGAGAGAGAAGGAAGTTTCTTGCGCTATGTGCAGGGATCCGCCCACCTGTACTGCTCACCCAATCAAAGTCGTTTGCCAGCATTTTTATTTATCAGTTTAAATGGTTTCTTATCGAACTTCTGCATTAAGTTGCTTCGGCTTTATATGGACCAAAATCGGGATGAAATCACTTGACGTTGGAACGCCACAGAGAGATGTGCAATAGTTACATTTTATTTCGGAGCCATATGTCCTCATGAAAAGAGCTATATATGGCTCCCGAGCCATAGTTTCCTTACCCCTGACCCAGAGGGCACCAACTAGATGTGAAACTGGATGGACCTGTTCCCAATCTCCCCTCACCTGTTCCTGATTGAGACTTCATATTGACTGCTCGGACAGCACACTGTGTCAGGTCATTGCCATTGTCATCCTAGTTTCCATATCCATGTAATTTCTGTTGTTTTCCACTATAATGGCAGCTTTGGGTTTTTTTGAACATTTTTTTGTTTTATGACTTGTCTGTTAGTTACTTACTGTACCTCCCTTTTTTGCATTTTTAATTTCACCTCTGCAAATATGACACTCACTGCATATCACCGTGTTTCAGTATCAGCTGCCCCCTAGTGGCCACTTAATAGGAACTAAATATTTAATGAATATTCATTTCCTGCAATTTTTAGAAAAATAATTTATTTAGCGGGATTGTTGTAGGAAACAAAGATATATCTCATCTCATCTCATTAGCTGCACCGCTTGTCCTCAGTAGGGTCACGGGGGTGCTGGAGCCCATCCCAGCTATCTTCGGGCAATGGGCAGGGGACACCCTGAACTGGTTGCCAGTCAGTCGCAGGGCACACAGGAACAGACACTTCACTCGCTCATTCACACCTAGGGACAATTTGGACCGGCCAATCCACCTGAGATGCATGTCTTTGGAATGTGGGAGGAAACCGGAGTACCCGGAGGAAACCCACGCAAGCACGGGAAGAACATACAAACTCCGCACAGTAAGCCTGGTGGCTGGATTTGAACCCATACAGGAGGTTCCCGAGCCCTTCGAACTGTGCCGCACACGCGCTAACCACTGCGCCGCTGTGCTGCCCACAAAGATATATTAATATTCTAAAATCTCTCAAGCAGTATGGTAATAAAACAGCAGTTCAAATTTAAATTTGGGATGTTTGAACCCTTTGTTTTTTGGGTCACACCAGAATAATAGGATGCATGACAGTGTGCCAGGCGTACCAAATCCGTAAACTGGGGCTCGGTATCTCGCCACTTTGAGACTCTTTGTGATTAAGGGCTATACAAATAAAAATGACTTGACTTGACCATGCTTCTTACGTTTTTTATCCAAGTCACTCAGAGCGGTAAAAAATAACCCCCCTACAAAAAAGAAAAAATGCCCCCATCTGACTCCCCAGGCAAACGTTTTTCCGCCCAGCTATGTCTTAATCGGGCTAATTAATTTAGGTGAGCTTTTCAACTGAATGACAATATCCACACTGATTTGTCCATTTGCATAGCTAATTAAGTCATTAGCCGAAAAAGGCGCTGATTGCCAACAAGCGCGCCACGTCGGCCATCTGTTCCCAAGAGGAGTCCCGTCAACCTTCCTGTAGACCTAAAAATCCCCCGTCGCCCATGCAGCGCCCAAAACCCTTCGCCGCCCGCTCACCACCCAATACCCCCCGCCACCCACTCATCGCCCAAAACTCCTCTGATGACAACAGCTGGTGGCGAGTGCAAGACTTGGCGGCGTGTTAATTGCGCGCTAATTAGCGCTTCCTACTTGACTACTCATCTCGTTAAGAGTTAGCACGGGGGCTAACGGAGCGCCCGAGGTTTGGAATGGGCCCGTATCGTTTGTAACGACTCTCTCGTTAGCATATTTTGATAGCTATCAACTTTATTTTTAGAAACACAATGACAACTTTTGAACAAAAAGTGGACATTAGTCTCTGAGAAGCTTCCAATTTCGTTTCATGCTTATCATAAAGTTAGCATTGAGCTAATGCTAGTCCGTCCCCGCCCATCTTTAAATTTGACTTAAAAATAATTATAAATAAATAATAATAACTAAAAAACAATATAGTCAAACTTCAGATCATTATAAAACTTGAAGTAATGACAATTTAATCATATATTTGTGTTATTTAAACATATGTAATGAATTAAGAATTAGCTAATTATTAGGGCTGTTTTATACCCTCCCCCGCCAATGTATACTCTATTTTCTTCTCATGAACACGCATAAATACACAGGACACACAAAATACTAAAACGTTATATTGCCATCAGTCTTCTTATGAAACAAATTATTTCATACATAATACACGAAATGTTGTTTTCCTTAAAATAGAATAAGAATAAAATTTTCCCGTACTTGTTTGTTTGTAGTTCTTGACTGTAAAACAGCAGCACCCGGTCATAGTTATATACCAGGTGTACCCAAATCCCTAAACTGGGGCTCGGTATCTGCACCCGTACTTGTTATTGCTATTGTTAAGTCACCTTTTTATTATGTTACGATCTGACCAAGTTTACATATATCAAAAATATACTCATATTGCACTTTATCATCTGCAAATGCGTTAAGATTGTTTTTTATTCTTTTGCGGTGTTTTTGAAGGAAAGGATTTCCTTTCTATTTGTTTTCCCTTTTTCTTTTCTTGTTTTGACTTAAAAGAGACACGATGTATTATTCGACCACTAGATGATGATGTGTTGTGGGGTGCAACCGAATAATAGTGCCAATAACCACAAAGAAGAATACAAAATATTTTTCACGGTCCTATTTTCTATTTCTAATTTCTCAACCTACAAGTATTTTTGAAAAAGCATGTTTATTATAATTTATGTATCTTTCCTTATTAATTACATCAATTTTTTTTTCTAATGGTTGAAAAAAAAGTGCCACCAGGATGCGCTAAATAAGACACACTGTCTTTAAATTCCTAGTGTGTAATACATGACCACTAGATGGCACAGCTGTGTAATAAGAATGAAAACTGGTAACAACAAGACAGCAGACAAACATGGCGGCGACCTCAGGTATGGGTTCCACAATGTAAGCCAAGTCAAGCCAAGCCATGTATATTTGTGTAGCCTTTAATCACAAGAAATCTCAAAGGACTGTACACACTACTATTACAACATCACCCGATCTCAAACCAGCATATTTCTTCTTTACTCTTGGGATCACTAGTACAACAACGTTTTCCGAATGAAGGCTCTGACCAGGAATATGAGTGGAAATTTAAGTAAAATTACTGTTACATCAGAATAATATGACTCTAGAAGTGGAATGTAGTCATCCAAATAATAACTTCAGTAACAGTAAGGTACTTGGTGAAAAAATATCTCAAGTACTGAGTAACTGTAGCACTGTCTTATTTATTTACTTTGTCTAAAAATAACCATTCAATCGGATGATCAAATCATTCACGTCCATCCAAGAAATATACATTTTTTGACCAGTGATTTTCTCTTTTTTATAAAATGTAAAAATAGTATTTTTAATATATTTGTGCCTAGTATTCAAATCAATGTTTTTACTGCCAAACACGCTCTCTAGACAAAAGCTAATTCTTCAGCACATTTTATTTCACTGTTTGTCATTTGATGATTTAATCAAATGTATGAAATGATAATAATGTCAAATCCTGTGTCCCAAATCAATGTGAATATGCCGTTTACAATTTGTCTTACACCTTATGTTAAGAGTGTTGAGGATTTTTTTTTTACATTAAATTTCTCCTTAATAACGGTTTCAAAACAATGTGCATGCAAAGTTCTTTTCTAAAAATGTCACAAATTACTGCAAACGATAAGCATATCGTCATATTCACTTTCGGTGTAGACTGCACTGAGCGAGAGAGAGAGAAGGAAGTGCCTTGCGCTGTGTGCAGGGATCCGCCCACCTGTACTGCTCACCCAATCAAAGTCGTTTGCCAGTGTATGTATGTATCAGTTTAAATGGTTTCTTATCGAACTTCTGCATTAAGTTGCTTCGGCTTTATATGGACCAAACTCTGGATGAAATCACTTGACGTTGGAACGCCACAGAGACATGTGCAATAATTACATTTTATTTCAGAGCCATATGTACTCATGGAAAGAGCCATATATGGCTCCCGAGCCATAGGTTCCCCACCGCTGCTCTAGGAGGCACTAAATATTACACACTGTCCCTTTGATACATGAATTGTGCATGTGGTAATGAGAAATGTGTAGTAGGTCCATCTGGATCCTTAAATTGAATCATTCCATGTAATTACTCTTTGTTGGTATATTATAGGAGATATGGACAAGCACCAATTCTGCCATTGATCTAACAAGAAAAACTTCATCCTATTTCTACACAATAAAACCCCAATTGGCCGCTAGAAGTCACTGTTGCACACTGTAGGCCCTCTTTTCTCAACACACCCACATTTACACACAAGCTCTCCTCCAGCGGCTGCACCGCACCCCCTAACATCCCCCAACATCCCCCCTCTATGCACCCCCCATCCTCGTCCCCTGGCGAGGGTCCACTGCTTGTTGTCATTGGGCTCACGTAGGCTCGTGCTCGGACCCGCACACACACACGAACATGCAAAAAAAAAAAAAAAAACACGCACAAACACGCAAAAAAGAACCAACAACTTCTCACACAAAGACAGCTGGCGTGCAACATATGTATCTCGCGTGTTAGCATCCACTGTTGTGGAGGCATGTAAGTGTGTGCGTGTATGCAACTGCACGGTAGTCTTAGGTATGTGAAAGGGCTGCAATGATTAGTCCACGATGTTGATAAAAATCGATAATTGGAATACAGTGGTAGCTCGATATACGAGTTGAATTCGTTCCAGGATCGTGCTCGTAGCTTAAATTGCTCGTGTAATAAGCGTATTTTCCCAATATGAAGTCATTAAAAACTAATTGGCCCGTTCCTGACCTCCCAAAAGCATCAACGTGAACCCAAAATAGCTACAAAACACATCTTCCTGATCACTAAAAACAAATTCAAATCGTAATTAAACTTAAAAAATACAGTAAGAAGAAACTAATAAAATAAAATGTATGTTTATTGTAAACACTTACCTTAGAGGCAGTTGCATAAACGAACGGCTGTGTGTGATGCATTTGCAAGAAAGTGACAGAGATCACATACCTGTCAACTGTTCCTTGCAATTTTTGAGCATTTTCAATTGTCTACACCATGAAACATTTTTTACGGGAATTTTTATTTTTTACAAGACCATTCTCTTGCTCATTTTGGCTCTAATAAGGATCGTCTCAGTCACTAAAAGTAGACAACAGTGTTATCGTAGCTCGTTAATATTGTCTCTGTATTCTACAAATTATGTCTTGCTGTGAATAATTAGGTTTCGCGTTGTGTTTGTAAGGTTTATTATCGCTTAATAACGAAGATTTGCAATAATTAATAAAGGGGGCCATCGGCAGAGGTTGACAGGTATGAGAGCAAGATAACTTACTGTACACTTAAAACTAAGTTGTTGTAACTTTAAATGAATGTAGACACAATATAATTTAACAGCACACAATTTTTGCCTGTAGTAGTTTGCATGGGCAAACTGGGTGGCAGAAAACAGTCATAAGCAATGGGCGGGCTTGTGTGGCCTCAGGGACTGCTCGTGAAATTGATTTACCTTTGTATAGCTAGCAACGTCTTTGTTGCAAATAAAACTCGTATGTCCTAACCCTATTCTTGGATTTAGAGCTCCTCGTATAAAGAAATATTACTATAGTTGACAGTGAATTCTATTGTTGACTTTTATGGACAGACACGTATTTTCAACAGAGTGAGAGTCGCTCATGCACAATAACATTTCTGTCTCAAGCAAAAATATACAGAAATTACAGTGTTAACATTAAGTATGCGTACTACAACTTCTACAGATTAGGATCATTAAAAATTTTGACCAATAAGAAGACTACTTGCAAAGTTTGCAAATCAGACCTTGCGTATCATGGCAGTAGCCTGGCGATGCACAAACATTTAAGGAGAAAGCCCTTTGGACAGCTGAAGGAAATGTAGTCTGGCTTGCCTTGGTAAGATTTAGGTAACATTCAAGCCAATATGGTTTCAGTGACATACATTGTACATTACATAGGCGTATATTTTGCTATAAGAAGAGTTTAAGCCCTTACTGTTCCTGAAAAAAAAAAAAAACAATCCAAGAAGTTGTTCTGTTTAGAAAATATGGACGGTTTTGGTCTCTTTTAAAAGGGAACATTCTGAAGTTTTTTTCCCAAACTAAAATAATCACTGCAAGTGCTACTAAGATTGAACAATGTGAGTTGGAACACATATAAATAGAAGGTTTTAATTCCCGCCTTAATTTTTTTTATTTTTTTGGGGGTATCAAATGTCCGCAGATCAGTGTACGAGCCTTTTAGCTGGAAGCTTTACCTTGACAAATTTGATCAAAATTTGAAAAACTATACATTTTATTTTAGACATTTTCCTAATGGTGGGTCAGGCGTTTCCAAAAGTGGCCATTTGGGGACGACTAGTTGAAAGCAATAAAAACTTTGCATTCGTGTATTTTACTTTGGACAATTTTTAGACATTGTGAACGAGTTGTAAATGTTTGACTCCCTTTCTAGAAGTCGATCAATGATTGTGCACACTTGGGCATAATGCATCCCGGCTGCACTTGCGCAAGTTTATTTTCAGCTCTGATTTCAATACAGATCGTAAAGTTATGTCGCTATTGGCTAAATATTTTTGAACCCGAATTAGTCATGACATTTTTTTGGTGCAGGCCCTTATAGGTTGTCACTGGCTAAGGACCGTGAAAAAAAGCTTTTGATTGGCCAAGAATGGTGTCAATCAAAAGGTCAGAGAATATTGGCCATACCGAAAGTCATCTGACGAGTATGTTTATTTTAAAAAGGTGAGTTTTGAGCCAGAGATAGATTCAAACGAATCAGGAATGCTTTTAGACGTTTTTTTTTTTTGTCAGCATTATTGTGTGTTGCTTTCTCTTTTCTTTCTTTCATCTATTAGTCTGGCCTCTGTGAGTTTCCCCCTCTCTCTTACTCTCTGTTTTTTTTCTTTCTTTCTTTCTTTCTTTCTTTCTTTCTTTCTTTCTTTCTTTCTTTCTTTCTTTCTTTCTTTCTTTCTTTCTTTCTTTCTTTCTTTCTTTCTTTCTTTCTTTCTTTCTTTCTTTCTTTCTTCTTTTCATTTACTAGTCTTACCTCCATGAGAGTTTTTTTCTGACCATGTCGCCCCCAAGCCCAAATGAGTTTGACACGCCTAGTTAATAATCGTTGACTGCATAATTAAATCAACTCCATGCTAAATTAAAGACCAAAAAATAATAATTATCGGATTATTCGACAAATCACTTGAAAAGTGACTATTGAAATAGTGGTTAGTTGCATCCCTAGTATACGTGGGGATAGATGGAATAGGAGTTGAGATTTAGAGTAGGGAGGGGGTTTGTAGGAAATAATGAGAGCTGGCACCGATCCAGACTGCCTGTTTGAGGAAAAAACAACTGCACGAATTGTGCGTATGCATGTCTGTATGTGTGGATGTGTAGGGAGAGAGCGACGAGGGCAACAAACACCAGAAGATGACGAGACAGCAAAACACGCCAGCCAAAGCAAACGAGGACACACTGTGTGGGAGACAGACGGAATACGTTTCTTTTTCGCCGCTCTCACTCTCTCTCTCTCTTCCTTCCTTCATACAGAAGGAAAATCAAAAAGTGAAACAAAGATTTGTTTTGTAGGTTCAACTTTGCTGAAGAAAAGTTTTCACACTGATTCTATTTTTGGTTGAATATGGAACACAGGGTGCCAAACCTGTGACCTGCTCAGGGGCGCACAAAGGGGTAGGTGGGTGGTTTGTAGTGCAGCTACAAGCATAGGAAAAAATGACAATATTTCTAAAAGGTGTTAGAGTAATATTGAAATGGGTCTCTGCATATTTGGTAAAACTCTGACGAGTTGTTAAGTTAAATATCCATTTCATGTTTTTAATTATCACGTTCATATTTTAATAATGTTAATCATTTGGTGGTTTATTTGAAAGTAGTTATTTACTTATTTACTTTTTGTTTTATTCACGTGACGTCTCATTCATCCAGTTGTTATACAGTCTTTGCATTTTCTAATTGTGATTTACTGTCTGGGGAAGCCTTTACTATTGCGTTAAAATTTTTCAAACCAGGAGCAGAATTCAGTCCGGACAAAGGGCAGGTGTAAAGACGAGATTATGGGAATTTTCCACTGACTTGTGTTTTGTTTTGGTCATAGCCCGCCATGATCCTTGCTATCATACAAATGATTGCCAGCCATTTCGAAAGCACATTTCTGAAACCATTACAACCTTGTACTGTATTCACAAGGCCAGAATATTCGTTTTTGTTTTATTTTATTGCAATAAAAACCTCAAAGGAAATGCTTCGCTCAAACATTTCATACCTGTCTCGCTAACCCGATGTTAAACGAACACACAGGAAGCAAAGTATGTCCTCTTTCAGTGAATGTAGTGTAGAGCAAATAAGCCCAGCAAATAAATGACTTCCACCTTCTTTGTTAGGGTGGCTCGCTTTGGAATAAGTGGAACGACGGCGTCCCCTTTCGGACAGTTCCCAAACGTACCAATTCACCATGTACCATAATGAAATCTGATAACATAAAGTTTTGAATGAAATTAAAACATTCAAGGCAATTTATTTATTAAATAATGTTCTCACCGTATGCAATTGTGCCAGTTGGAGGGACATTCTCAAGTACCGAACATTACGCAAATTTCTCACTTCTTTGGCTTTCTAAATATTTGTAACTATTTCAAACACCGTCACCTAATACTGAGTGTATCAGACATCTAAAACAACGCCCATAGAGGCATGATCTGGTCAAGTGTCCCTAGGCCATATAAAAAGAGGAGCTAATTGATAGCTCACACTCTTTTTTTTCCTACCTGGCTAGCTGGCTAGCTGGCTAGCTGGCTGGTTCATAGTGCGAAATGGCCGAGCCATGCCTACACTGCGGCCTTGAGTTCAGCACATGGGCCACACATTGCAACCATACAGAGCAGGAGACCAAATCCCTCCGAAACAACAAATAAGACGACGGTTTCAGATTTAACACCATGTCTTTTTCTGTACAAGGGAATCTTCTCAAATGGATGAGCATTTTAGCAGGAAACTTTCTTTTTGTGCTAGTAACTCTGACTTTCAGCAGTCGAAAACTCCCATAGCCTTCCCCTCCCTTTTTTTCCCCCATAATTAATTCTCTGTGTTAATAAATTGTGTGTTCTATTTTAATTGGCCTGTTCATTGAATCAATTTTCTTGGGATCAGTAATTTATATTGGAACTCAAAGAACCTAAAGTAATAGCGTATTTTTTTTTTTTTATTGTGTCATTTACAAGAAGACTTGTTGAGAAACATGACAACAAATTTAAAGCATTTAAAACCATTTTACCCCAAATCCAAGGACTTTTAAGTCCATAATAACACAACATTAAAATTCAAGCATTTTCAAAGATTTCAAGCACCTGTACAACCCTGTCTATAATCCGGTGCACTTTAGAGTGCGGAAAATATACTACATATTTCTTTAACATTAATAATCCCTGCATGCAAAGTTGGGAAACACTGACTCACTAAATAGCCGATTGACCTAAGCATATTTTTTTGTTTTGGCGATGCCATGAGAAAAACATCAAGAAGAGCGAATCAAACCAGGATGGAGTCGATGCTTACAGGTACCTGACTGGAGAGGCTGAAGTTGGTGGCAGGACTTCGTTTCTTTCCTGCGGCTGCTCCGATGCTGCTACTGGCGCTGCTGGCAGAGTTCTTCCGTTTCCTCCGCTTGGTAGTGGTCTGTCGGGCGGGCTCAGCTTTGGCGCGACCAGCAAACAAAAACAGAGGCCACGCCAGGGACATAACGCATACAGCCGACTGCATAATCCGACGGCGGACGGGAGGCGTGCAAGATTGATGCATGCACTATGTCAATGTTTCTTAAGCTTTTGTGAGCCAAAGCACTTTTTTTCATTGAAAAAACCTTGAGGAACACTACTGATAAGAAAACATTTAGAAAAATAAATTTAGCTCCTGTTCTTTATTTAGTTCCGGCTACTGCAGCGGTCCGCAGCTTTTTCTGTACCGTGGACCGGTTTATCGTCTGACTATATTCTTGAGGGCCAACCCATAACTATAATAATAAGCATGAATCCACTCTAAGTTCACTGGTTCTAGATGACAAATGAAAAAGCATTCGGTTTTATCTCATCATCACACTATTTTTACTCACAGTACAACATTGTACCATGTTGTTTTGGGTGAACTCTTTTCCATAATGCTTTGTTACAACATTCTACAAAGTGGTTCTGTAAAAATAGTGTGATAATGAGATACAATCTAATGCCCTTTCCTATGTCATTTATATTCAAAGTGGTCTAATGGTAAGAATTTGGCAATCTCGCCACCACAATTCGGGTTAAACTCCCATTGCATCCAATGCTAAGCAAATGTGGTCGGAGGTATTTCTCAACTAATCGATGATTGCATAAATAGGGTAATATACTACCGTAAAACCTCACAAATAATGCTCACCTGAACTTGGGAGGTAAACAAATGCTTTGATGCACAAATTCAAATAACCCAAAAATAAAATAAGGCAATTTTTTTCAAACATGTAACAAGTTGTTTTTAAGTAAATAAACATGCAACACAGTCAAGGCCGGTGGCGTGGCTTTTGTCCATCTGGGAGCAAAAGATACCTTTTTTGTGATTGGTGGGGAATATTTCTGTTTTGAAGTTCTGCGGGTGTCCAGCTGGAAGTCAAAATGAGGAAATTTATTTTGGAATCGTTATTGAGAGTTAGGAATGACGACATCAGCGAAACTGCCTGATATTTGACGACTAGTTGTCGCTGTATTGTGTAGTGCAACCAAACATGAGAGCAACACGCATGAGGAAGAATAATGTAAATGGTTTGTATGCTGAAAAGGACGAATGCACACAAACACACATCATATTTTATCATTGGGCACTTTACTGCTGTTAAAAAAGCAAAAAACGTCTTGAAACATCACAATGTTACATCTGTCATTCACCTTTTCTGCTTTCCTGACTACTTGAGTCGACTAGGAGTCAAAAAAATGCGGGAAAGTTCTATGAAGATACATACCGAAGAACATGAATGCACATACAAACTAAGGAGAATCAAAGTGCCCCAATTTCAACATCTTTCTACTTATTTTTCTGCCGAGCCTTTCCTAAGGTTTTTTTTTTTTTTTGGGGGGTGGGATCATAGCAGTAAGAGCAAGATGGCTGACAATCATGTCAGCTTCCTCTAGGTGAGCCTCATTTTATGTAAAATACATTAAATACAAATTTCTTGACCTACATGTATTCAAAAAAGTACAAGTTAAAGCAGAGGTGTCAAACATGCGGATTTAATCCAGCTCGCCAGGCAATGCTGAGAGGAGCAGAAGAGAAAAATGAGACGCATCACGTCAAACAACGACCTGCAGTTTTTAGATATTTGGGACTAACTTTCATCTGACATGATTTAAATGTATACTTTCACCAAGGCAACTATCTTTCTGTATATGGAAATAGCCTATAAGCTTTGGTCCCTTTTATGCTCGTCCATGTAAAAAAATACAGTAAATTATGTCTTATGGTCCTATTTTCTTTTTAAAACACACTTACATATATATATTCTGGATATTATTTACTAAATGTTACTTCTAACTTTAAACGAGTTCTGACCACGGAAAACACATTTTGTCTGTTACCTTTCTTTGTATTTTATTTTATTTTGAATTTATTTTGATTTCGACCAGATCGACCTCCAGGTCTCTGTGTCAGGAACCGGAACAGGATCAGGACCCAAACGCGTGACGTTCTCACACAAGCCTTTTATTTTACAGGAAATGTGGAGTCATGCCCGTTAGGCAGCGGTCTGGCGTGGACAGACAGGAAGCCAGAGACCGACAAGATCAATTCCAATTGCCCGAGCAGATATCGACAGATGGGGTCGATACCGGACAAGACGGGACAGACAGGAAAGATAATGAAACAGGATATCTAAATAAACAGGACAAACTTGATGGGAACGAAAACTGGAGAAAATAATAAACAGGACAAAAAATAACCGTGACACTCTGCTGACATTTTATTAGAGTACAATTAGAAAACAGTGAAATAAACAATTTATTCGTCTTTGTGGAAAAAAACCAAAAACGTTTTAAATATTTCCACTGAATGTAACCAAAGCTAAACACCACTCACAAATAAACCACCCTGTAGCTGTATTTACTGACTACCATTTATCCAGAGAAAATTCGAAGCAGGCAAGTTCCCAAAATCAGGTAACCATTTTCATTAAAAACATTAATAAAAAGCAGAAAAATAATTTAAAAACATTAAATAAATTGCACTTATTAAAGAATATGTGGTATTTTGTCACTTTTCAGTTTGCATGAGATTCTCAGTTTTACATGAGTTTCTCAAATCCTGCAGTTTAGCATGAGATTCTCAAACTCTGACTCCCTACTGGTGTGCAAGTGTGTGTGTGTGAATGGGTAAGTGTGAAGCACATTGTAAAGTGCTTTGGGAGGTCTTCATTGACTTGAAAAGCGCTATAAAAAATGCAGACCATTTACCATTTACCATTCGTTTTGCCATGTTTTCACACATGCATAGTTGACAAACATGAAAAGAGATTACATTTAATTGTGAGCCTCCAAAATATTCCCAACCCTACAGGAAATATTTTTTATGCCATCAACCGGTCTCCATAAGAGTGCTTTCTACAGGGTGTCCCCTGAACTAAAATTAGCTTGACATCCCTGGTATCTAGGATAGCTCATATCATATACAAATTAATGCATAGTTTTAAACTTAACAACATATTTTTAACAACTAAGAGGTGCTGATTACTACGGAATTTCCACTTATAACTAAGAGTTTGATTCTAAACATATCATTTCTCCATGTATTCGTACTGGTAGTTTGAAATGTAACTTGAAACGTTTTCTTTACAGTAGGCAAATTTATTTCTTTTGGCTGAGTTACCCTGGGAACAATGGTGACCTTACAGCTTCTATTGTACAGTACTTGATTTCCCCCCCCGTTCTTATCCGCATCTTTCCTCTTTGCATGGCTGACATTGACAGATGCGTGCGCGCCTCGGCAAACCATTGTCAGAGATTTGCGGTATCCGACGGCTTTTTCCTGCGTCTCTGACGAACTGCAATCGCTTCCCGTTTCCCTCCCGGAAAAAAAAAAGAATCTCGAAAAATAAAAGAGTTATCAGGAGGTGCAAATGTTGCGGAGGCTTCCTTCCTGGTACGAGAAACGCGGAGAAGAATGGCAGGAAAGAAAAGTTTGGAGCTGTTGTGTCGAAGCTTCTGGAGGTGAACATCTTCACAAGTTTTCACATTTGTCATTACAGTTTTAACTATTTTTAGTTGGTGAACTATTCATATTCTAACTTTAGATAGTGTTTTTGATCTACCTGCATGTATGACTTGTAGAGGACTTTGTACGCAATGACGGTTTTCCGAAATGCTTTATGAAAACATTGAATTAAGTAAATTAAACCTAAAAAAAAAGAAAAGAAATAGAGAATTTCATGCAAGAAGTTAGACAATAGCAACAGCAATAATAATAATAATAATAATAACAGCAACTACTATAACAATAACAATAATAGTCGATACAGCAGTCCCTCGTTATAATGCAGTTCACCTTCCTCAGTCTCCCTGTATATATATACACACACATCTTAAATATATCATTTTATTTTATTTAATGATTTTATTTACTGTCAGAACTAGAATTGGAGGAGGACCCAGATGTGTAACGTTTTCACACAATTTTATTTTACGGGAAAAGGGCAGTCATGCGCTTGAACACAAACGCCAGTGATTCGCCGATCGCTGGGCGCAAGAAGTAAGACAGAAGTCCGGTATGGAAAAACAGGAGGCCAGAGGCCGACGAGATTGATAACAGACACCGGACAGACGGGGTCGATACCGGACAGGACAGGACAGCCAGGATCGATACCAGATACACGAGCAGATACCGGACAGACGAAATCAATACCGGACAGGAAGGAACAGACAGCATCGATACCAGATACTGGAGACTGGAGTCACATGTCAGACAGGACGAGACAGACGGGATCGATACCGGATACTGGAGATTGGAGTCAGATATCAGACAGGACGAGACAGACGGGATCGATACCGGATACTGGAGATTGGAGTCAGATATCACACAGGACGAGACCGACGGGATCAATACCGGATATTGGAGACTGGCACAGGATATCGGACAGGATAAGACAGGCAGAATCAATACCGGAGACTGTAGCAAGATATCAGACAGGACAAGACAGACAGGATCGATACCAGACACTGGAGACTGGAGTCAAATATCAAACAGAACGAAACAAACAGGATCGATACCCGTCACTGGAGACTGGAGTTAATTATCGGACAGGAATAGACAGTCGGGCTCGAAACAAGAAACTGTGGACTGGAGTCAGATATCAAACAGGACGAGATAGACGGGATTGATAGTGGACAGGATTCACAAGCAGGATACGGGACAGAGTCAAAACACGCGTCTTGCGGGTGCAGAGGTTCGTTGATGGACTAACAAAGGGTGAGTGAGAGCACTGAGCTTAAAGAGGAGGGAAGGCAATGAGCCGCAGCTGGCGCCAAACGGGCGGGGCCAAGTGAGGGCAATGGGCAACCGTGACAGTTCACTAATATTTCTAGAATTGTGTTACTATTATTTATTACAATGAAAATTTAATTTGAATAACTTTTTTATTGTAAAAATATGTAAAAATTATATATATTATATATATATATATATATATATATATATATATATATATATATATATATATATATATATATATATATATATTAAAAATGAATAGTTCACCAACTATATATATAACTATTTTTTCATAGAAAAAAATAACTCAAATTATTATTTACATAGCAATAATAGGAATACAACTATAGAAATATTCGTAAATAAAAGCATTGAATAAAGTCAAATGATATATTTAGGAATACTTATATCAAATAATTTACACCAAATAACTCAGAATGATTCTTCTATTTTCATTTTAACTATTTATTCTTTAGAGCCTCCAAGCGGTAAAATAAATTGTTAGAAATATATTGATTTAACTTTTAAATACTTGTAGGTCAAGACATTTGACTTTATTTACAAAACATGAGGCTCACCTGAGGGAGCTGAAATGATTGTCTGCGATCTTTCTGCTACGGGTACCCCCCCAAAAAACTAAAAAAAAAACATTTGAAAGGCTTGGCAAAATAATAGCTGAAAAATGGTGCTTTATGGTCACTGAGTAGTTTTTATCCTTTCTTGATCTTTGTTGCACTCGTTTTTGGTTACTGCTCAATACAGCGACATCTAGTGGTTGACTATTTCACAGTGTCCCTTTAACCTGTAGAGTATAGTATAATTCAAAAACATAAACACAATAAATGTATTTTTCCATTAGTTACAAATAGCCAATGCCTAAAAACTATGATGAATAAATGATCATTGATTACATATTGAATACATTTACACATTAAAAAATGAATATTGTCTAGAATGAGAAGTTTGACCAAGCCCATTTAACCATATTTGTATTTTTTCTAGGGAAAATTTGAAAAAAATAATAAAAATGTAGATAAAAATGTCGTTTTTTAAATTACAAATTACTCTGGATTAATACTGAACACACAAACACATTGAGGTGCATTGAAAATAGTGGATACTTGCCCTTCATTTGTAGGTCCTTTGTTTTAGCAAATTTACAGGGTTCATACATCTTTTCATGGCCACATTCAAGCACTTTTTAAGGACTTCCTGAGCTAATTTTCCAATTTATCCAGTACAATTGTGAATCGTGTGTTTTGCAGAGCCCAAAAATATATCTGCGATTTACATATGCGATTTTTAATCTTGCGTGCACATTTATCAAGACGTTTTCAGATCTTTAGATCTTGAGTAAATTATTAATATATTTAGTTTTGAGACAAATCTCTCCCCATAATGGTATTGGGTAAAAATGATATAATATGGAGCTTACATTTTCAGTTGCAGGAAGCTCTTCCACTTACAATTTACCAGTGGGAAACACTAACTTTATATTTTGCATGGCCCATTATGAATGTTTATAATTGATAAATAATCCTTGCACTTATGCACATTTGAAAGTGCCCTATTTATGTGGCGATGACACATCATAGAACAATGCCATACAAACTAATACCAGCTGGAGTAAATCAAAAGGGAAGAAGAAAAGCAATGGTAAAGCCAAACCAGGAGAGAGCAGTGTCGGCCTAAATTTAAATCAGACTTATTAAGAAAAAAAGAAACAATTTCAAGCACTTACAAGCACTTCGCCCCAAATTCATGCACGACATTAAAATTCAAGGATTTCAAGCACTCTGTGAAAACTTTGTTTTTTTAATTTTTAATTTAGCTAATTTTAAGAAAATTATAAAAAGAAAGGGCTAATTATGAATTATTTTGGTCTAACACTGAAGCACACACAAACCAACATTGAAGTTACTCGTGTTGCAAATTTTGCAGCATTTTGTCGTGCATTTCTAAGTCCTTTGAATTTCATCAGTTCATTTCTCTGGAATTTTTCGCTCCATTTATGTGCTTTACCTGGTGGCGCTACCATTCTCTGCCACTTTTGGAACAGGCATGTCTTGAGACAGTCACGCGGGCTGAGGTTGTAGGTCTTGTGCCGGGACATGAGCTCCTGCATGGGCTCCAGGATGACACACAACTAAAAGAAAGAACACCACAAAAAAAGTCCATAAATTAAAAAAAAAGAAAAAAAGAGCATGCAAATGAGGAACATCAAGCGTTGCCCCCATTAAAAGAAATCCATAAAAAGGTAGGCTTTGCTGCTCTTCTCGCTTGATGTGTTAATTGCCCAATAAATCAGACTTTTTTTTTACGGCCGTTTATGAAAGAGTTGGTGGAATAGAGTTTATTGTCGTGTGCACCGGAGCGACTCGGAGTCTGTTAAAAAACACACAACTAAACGACGCCAGGGCTATTTCGTATTTTTATTTTAATGCGCACCACATTTGTTAAGCGCTTCACACCTCCAGGACTTTATTATTTGCATTTTTTTTCTTTTTAAGTAGCTGTATCGCATCACATTATGTATTTGTGTCCTGTTTGCCGTGACGGCCGGCTATATGGACAGTGTTGCTTAGCAACGCAAACAATCCTGAGCTGAAAAGATTATTATGGTACAACAAGACATCATTTGTGTTAATACCATAAAGCAGTGTTTCTCCACCAGTGGGTTGGGACCTAAAAGTGGGTCGCGGAACACTTTTCTGTCACGACCAGAACGGAATCAGGACCCAAATGCGTATTTAACCACAAGTTTATTGATAGAAAGAGGAAGGGCAGCTCCAGCGATCCGGTGCCTGCTAAAGACTGGAAGCAAACCGCTCACACAATCGGATCGTAATCCGAATACGGAAGTGGATCTTCCAGAGCGGGAGGTGGCGGTGTCGAGGAAGGAAAAAACGGGTCGTAAGCCGGGACGGCAGATCAAACGTGGTCGTGGTCAGAAACAGGTCGTAACCGGAGACAAACGGGGAGATCAGGAACAGACGGGTGGAAATACGGGTGCAAAAAACAGGACCGACGGGAGTCAGAGTGAAAGTGCTTGCCTTGTAGAAACAGAGGTCTGCTGACAGACTGACAACAGGCGAGTGAAAGGACTGGCCTTAAAAAGGACAGGCGCCAAACAAGCGGGCACAGGTGATTCAAATCGGTCATCATTACATTTTCAATGGGTTGCGAGCCTTTGCCTTGGCAAAAAGTTGCTAAGAAAAATAACTTAGGGTCATTTACACTCCTTACTGCACACTATTTCACACCACAGGAAAAGACCCGTAATGTTTGTTTACACATGTTGAGCATGGCGCAACCCAGATACTGTAATCTGTTTATCGTGGTTAATGGGGGCTTTCAGCCCTTTTCATTACATTTCAAGCATTTTGGATTTAATTCAAATGCAGCTAATTGAGCATTGATTTGGGTGCAGCATTGAATATATTCTACGATTCCTGGTTTAAACTGCCTTTCATTCAATAAATTTGAACATTTTAAATATTTTTTTCTGATTTGTGTCGCAGATTGTAATTAAGGTGGGATGGTGGCTCCTCACATCAGAGCAATTGAGAAACACTGTCTAAGTGATAGCACATATGTCAATGTAAAGCCAGTGGCTTGATATGGCCTGCGAGAAGGATTTCTATGACCCCTGAGAGGATCTTGATGTATCACGCACTAGGAGTTGGTGTGGATTTTTTCCACTATATAATACCTTTCCATGAATAAACTTTTGTTTACGGTTAATAGGTTTTTGCACTTGCTTGTATTTCAATTCAATCACTACATATATATATATATATATATATATATATATATATATATATATATATATATATATATATATATATATATATATATATATATATATATATATATATATATATATATATACAGTATATATATATATATATATATATATATATATAAAAAGCAGACTCGTATATGACGCGCAACCCTAATTTTTTTATCAGTTTACATGTTCTTTTTCTCAGCTAAACAAAGTATTGTAAGAGACAAAGTTATTGATAAGATAAAATAAGGACACAATAACAAATCAAATTGACAACGTCTTTTTTTAATATCTGATTAATCATCCGATTCACCAAAGAGTTCTTTCACTCATTGTGCTTTTTTTGCGTTTATTTTTATCTTTCAGGACGATTTTCTGTTTTTTTCTATTCTTGTCTCTAGTACCGTGAGTAAAATAAGTGTGATAATGAGAGAAAAATCGAACGCAATGTCATATTTTAACTGTATTGCTGGTGGTCTGTCTAGTGGTTAGCGCTCTCGCAACTGCAACCCAGTTTCAATTAATGTTGCATCCAAAGTTTTGCGTTTGTTCTCAGCTGTCGACTGATCGCTCATTGCCAGATATGGTAATACGCTACAGTAAAACCTGATCTTTTTATGTGCATATACACAAATGAATATTGTATATTTTAAAAAAAGAAAATGAATGCACGTAGTATACGAAAATGAATTATCCTATTTTTCCTAATTTAAGTATTGAGTACATGTTTTGCTTAAGCTTTTAGCTGTTAGTTTTAGTATTAGTATCGCCTTAGGGTGAACTAATACAACATTAGCAATTAGCGTGTTTGGACGCTCTCACTCGCTTTGTTTTTATTGTCATTGATACCAACACACCGTGTATTTTGTTTTGCTGCAGACAGCACAGCAAATGCTATCACAGGGGCAGGTTGTGTGTGTGTGTGTTGGGTGGCTGGGCGTGACTGTCTGTTTATGAGACTGTTGGTTAGTGCAGGGTTCAGAAACTTTTTTGACCGAAATAGCCATAAAGGCAAAACTATTTAAAATTTTATAGAAAAAGAGTCACACCATATATTTTAAGACAAAATTCAACGAAACCGCCAAAATCACTCTACATAGAAAATTAATTCTCCAGCACATGTTATTTCACTGTGTGACATTTAATGGTTTTATAAAATCTATGAAATGATAAGAATGCCAGAGCCTGGGTCCTGTATCAATGTAAACATACCACTTAAAATTCAACTCCTTCCCGCAGTAATTTAATAGTGTTGATGCTCATTTCTTCTATCTTTTTTTTCTTAAATATTGCTTTTAAAACAAGGTGAAAGTTATTTTGTAAAAATCTCACAGAATACTGCAATCGTAGTTACTCTCAGTGTAGGCAGCACTAGGCAATGGAGAAAGAGTGCGTACGTCCTGTCCTTTGTATAGTTCCACCCATTCCTACCACTCACCCAATCAAATTAACTAGGTGCTAGTTTCCGGGTACTATGTTTTTTTTAAGTTAAAGTTTATTCTGAGAGTTTTCACCATAAAGTGTCTCAACAGTGAACATAGATTGTTTAGTGAGCTTCCATTTAAAGAAATATTTAGCGATTTAGAGCCTAAATGGGGTCTGTGGTGAGACCCTGACTTTAAACTAAAGTCAAAATTGTGTCCTATATATACAGTATACTGGACCGAACCCTACATTAAGCTGTATTGTCTTGGCTTTGCATGTATGACTATTTGTTTCATATAAAGCTGTATAATAACATTCCGACAAGTTCTATTTTATCTCCGAGCTATAAGTACTCATGAAAAGATCCATATATAGCTCGTGAGCCATAGGTTCCCGACCCCTGAGCTAGTGTATGCTGTCAGTCAAACAACCGGGGTGTGCATGGGCACAAGTCAATGTGTCTATGCAAGATAAACTGCAAAGCTCGGATACAGCTACAGCTAGTATTTTAGCAACTCATTACATTGAATAGAATTTTATTATTTAAATCATACTCTGAGGAATATTAGAAGAGCGCACAGTAGTGGTGATCGAAAACGTTTTCTCCGTGGATCGGGTCCAGGAAGGGACTGAGGGGGCGTCGGGAGAGAAAGCGATTGATACCCTTCCCGTGAACAGTAGTGTTCTTTTATTGATACATTTCTTTTTGTCAGGTTTAAAACACTTTTGTACCTTTCCCTGACGCCGGAATGGTAAAGCAATGTCAGCTCTCATCCTGGAAGCGCGGTTATTTTCGGACTGAATTGAAGGAAGCCAGGCGACACGCAAAACAAGCTGATGTGCTGTATTCCAATGAGAAAGCGACCAAGGGTAAAGTGTCGGGACTTTTCCCCCCGTTTACGAGGAAAGGGTGCGTCGTATGGACTGGTGAGCGAAGATAACAGAAGGGAAGCTAGCGTTCATGTGGCGCGGAGGATAAGGTGCACCGCATAGTGACGCTTGCTAACCGGATTGTAAGACTTGGATTTAGGTGGGAAGGCATGTTAAGATTTCATGTATTTGTACAACTTGAAATAAAGTGAGTGATTTAGCAAAAATATACAGACAAATGTATAATCAAAGGTTGGGTTCGCATGGCGTTTTTGCCACAAAACAATGCAGTCCTCTTATCAGTTTTAAGCCCGGACTCTTGTGAGAAAAACAATCATTGAAAAACCATAGGATAATCTTACCATTTTCAAAACTCAGACCCTAATAATAAGAATTATGATAGCAAAAACAACAGCTTCAGTTCAGCGTTTTTGTAGCTTAGGCCTGAATATTAATCGTTGGGTCCTCTTAGTGGTTTGTTGCTTAAACCCTTATAAGAAAAATAATCATAACAAAAACCATAGGGTCTCCTATCGTTATCACTACTCAGGCCCTAATAATAAGAATAATAATAGTAACAATAACAATAACAATCCAAAACAATCGGGTCTTCTTTTTCGCTACTGTGGTCAAAACAATAAGGCCTGCTGAGGTATTACTCTGGCTAATACTAAGTATAATAGCAAACACAATGGGCCCTTGCAACATTTTCGTGACACAGACCATACTAATAAGTGTAACCGTAGCAAAAACATTGCCCTGCCACTGGCTTGAACCCCCCGGCTCCCTGTTACCAGCGTCAGACCGTCCTGCGAACCTACACTTTTGCTAGGCAAGCTCCGTACCCTCCGACAATCTCTTGCCCTGTTTTCTCCTGCCTGTTACCTGTTGCCAACCTGTTTCTGGACCCGTTTCTGCCCTGCTCTTCCGTTCCGGCCATTGAACTGTTTTGCCCTGTTTCCTGCCTGATACTTGTTGCCGACCTTTTTTCTGGACTTGATTACCGCTCTTGCTCCCCTGTCCCGGCTACTGATCAGCTTTCCTGACGCCCACGAGTATCCTCGCTCGACACGGAAGAGACACTTCAGCATTCCTGCCATCAGCTGTCCGTGTCCGATGATCATCGGAACGTGGAAGCAAGCACTGCTCTCTTTCTCGATAAAACGGAGTAAAAACAAACGCTATTGGGTCCTGTCTCCGTGCCTGGCTTGTGACAAAAACATTACATTTACTTTTTTGTTTTTGTTTTGGTCCTAACAAAAAATATTACCGAATTATCTGTATCTTACCAAAACAATGCCTATTTTTTCCACTGCCCTGGCCCTAATAATAAGAATGATTATAGCAAAAACAATCGGGTCCTTGTAGTGTTTTTGTAGAATAGAATAGAAGAGAATAGACTCAGACTCAGATCCTACTAATAAGAACAATCATAGCAAAAACTTTATTATTTTAAAGATAATTTTATGTTTCTTTCTGCCACTGCTGCTGATATTAATAATAATAATACTCTTAACATAAAAAAAGGAGTGTACTCGCAGCATTTTTACTATTGTTTCCTCAATTATGACAATATTTGTATGGTTTTTGCAACCTATTTGTTCCCTGGGCACTATTGAAAAAAAAGACAACATGTGAATGTATCTATCATGAGTTGGTCTGCAAAATAATCTTCTGAACCAATGTCAGAAGAAGTACTGAAAGTAAATGTTCTATAACATTGTGTAGTATCTTCAAAAAGTGTCACAATCAGCATTCCGTATTATCAATATTTCTATTTTAAATAAGTTGACTTAAAAACGGTCTCGGCAAGTTGACCATTCTATTCCCAGACATGCATTTGAGATGATTTTGCCTATTTGCAGCCATCTTGTGAACAAAAAATTGTAGCGATTAGTGATGCTAATTTGAATCACATAAACTTGACGGATGGCAGGAATTCCCAAATAGTGGAAAAATCATTTTTTTCTCCCTGAAAAGCAGATATAATTGGACAAAAACAGGTCTAGCAGTTGTGTTGCAGACGCTTTTGTGCATTGCCAATCATTGTGACAAAAACAAAAACATGCAATGGCGAATAGCCACCTTCCACCCTGACCGACACCCCTAAACCACCTCCCCCATTCCTGCATCCCCCCTTTGTGTCTCCCTCAATTGGGTGATTATAAGCAGCCACGGTGCCCTTACTATCCCCCCCGCATCCCCCAATGCCCCCCTTCCCTTATACCCTCCCCCGAGTCGCGTCCTACCATTTCGCAATTACGCGTCTCAACAGGGAGCGTTCATTAATGTTATGCTAATTTTCTGTATCCAATTAATTCCTCCGCCTCGCGGTCGCTCGCCTGCTCGCCATTTGGAAAAATACGAGCGTGTCAGTCAACAACGGAGATAGCAAAATAACAAACTGGGAAAAGAAACAAGCACGTACACAAATTTACACACAACCTTCTTGTTATTATTGTAAACTATTGTACACATTTACATATACAGTAATCCCTTGCTATAATGTAGAACGCGATACTTTTTACGGTTTCACTACTGTTTTGGATCCTGCATTGTGTTCTTCATTATGATTGGCTAAACAATCACCCAGTATATTATTATTTCATTTTTCATTTTCTTTTTTTTTAATTCTAAAATATTCTACTTCTCATATTTTGGCCATTACGGGTTCATTTTTCAACCCAACCTCAACGATAAACGAGGGATCACTCCAATAATACAGCTTTATCTATCACTCTCTCTCATATATATATATATATATATATATATATATATATATATATATATATATATATATATATATATATATATATATATATATATATATATATATATATATATATGTATTTGTGTGTCTATGTAACTCTTTTAACCCTCTGCTATCAGACTCTTAAATGGCTGCTGATCTAACATAGGCCACAGACAGACGTTCAGCACACTACAGACACTTTGTTACACTACAGTCACATTCAACTGTATCTTTATTTTATTTTTATCTAATTCTTTGACTTATTTTGAGTTACTCTTGTATTTTTATCTTTTTAATATACATAATATTACTTTGTGTATTCCATGTATTTAGTCTCTTAGTTTTATTACGCTGACAACTGTGTGGACAGCAAAGAATTTCATTGTGCAGGGAATCGTGGTTCTTTACTCTGCATATGACAATAAAAACTTTGAATCTTGAACATACATATATATATATATATATATATATATATATATATATATATATATATATATATATATATATATATATATATTTATATATATATATATATATATATATATATATATATATATATATATATATATATATATATAAAATCATGCTTACCCTGAGGTAGTTGAGGGTGAAGTTGGTCAAACCCATGCGCGTGATATTTTTGGACAGTTGCTCCAGCACCTGAGGGTCTTGTGCCTGAAGTAAAGAAATAAAATAATATATACAAAACACGTAGACAAGCGTTCAAGGCAGAAATACTCCACACAAAACAAGAAACTGCTCACTGCGTTTATCCCAATTCAAGCAATTATCCGCAACCAATTAGCTGCTGATTGGCAGTCACGCATTTGACGAACTCGAGTCGAAAACGCAGAGAAAATTACAAAAAAACACTTAATGCTCGTGTCGTCGTTTTAAGTCAAGTAGTTCTTTGTCATTGTCACACTAATCAAGCGGTGTAATTGATTGTATTAGTACTTTCATGTCCCTATCTTGATTACACTGATTGATTTCTCAGCCTCCAGGAAAAGGAGAAGGGATTTACCAAATAACAACAACATAAACATGAGCAGCCATGCTAGCCGCTAGGCTAAACATTAAAAGTCAGATTTTGTTAATTAGTGTCAAAAGTGGTCTTACATTTCTTTTCCTGCTGCACACGGAAATTTTTAACATAGATGTCCCGTCCAGCAACGAGTGACAAACAAGACCAGACAATTTATCGTTCCTGATATCATCTTTTGTGAAGGGCAAATATGAAAGGTTCGCGTCAACAAAAAACACAGTGTTCGTGCACCTTTTTCAAATTCAAGCACTTTTTAAGGACTTTCAAAGTCAATTTTTCAATTTCTCCAGAACCATTATAAGAGGAAATTCGGTGTAATTTATGTATTTTGCAGATCCACAAATATGTCAGCAATTCACATGTAGTTTTTTTTCACGCGTGTTCATTTATCAAGACAATTGATTTTTAAAACTTGACTAAAATATATTTGTGGATCTGAACAATATGATTGTAAATATTTTATATAGGTGTTGAGTAAAATGAGGGGCATAAATAGCTTATATTTTCAATTGCAGGAAGTTCTTCCCAATCCTTTTTACCACTGGAAATCGCTAGCTTAATTTTTTGCATGGCCCATAATAACTGTCCATAATTGCTATGTAATCCTTGCATCAATACACATTCTATAGCGCCATGTTTGGTGCAGCATTCACTTGTCCTCTTGGGTGCAACCCGTAGGGGCCCATGACGCTTCATAGGACAATGCCATACTAACTAGTGTCAGCTGCTGTGAATCACAAGGGAAGAAGAAATTAAATGGCAAAGCAAAGCCACCAGAGAGCTTCTGTCTGCGTCGTTTTAAGCAGACTTGTTGTGAAACATGGCAACAATTTCAAGGATTTACAAAGACACTTTTCAACCCTTTAAAATACAATGTTAAAACTAAGCATTTTCAAGGATTTAAAGCACCTGTACAAATCATGCAAAAATAAGCATGCTCGCTACGCTAATTGCTTTAAACTAAGGGGTATAAATGGGACTGCTAATTGTTCAGCGTCGCCAAAAGGGTTCAAATTATTGTGTATACATATATTATTATTATTATTATTATTATTAATATTATCATTTTTAGCAAGGTGTCTGGAAAAAAGTCAAAATGCGCTATCAATTCATTAACAGGGTTAAACTGAGTAGGATTTAATTAATTTTTCGAACTTTTGATTCATTTTTCCCTGTTTGTATCAAGAAATGTCATTAGGTCAACATGGTTTTGTCCACAAAGCATAGACTATGTAATGCTTGGACTTGGGTGCAATAGTGAATCAACCCACAAGGTGGCACATGTTTTTAAACATTAAAAACAATTGCTTTAGTAAGAAACCCACTTTATAATACCTCTGACCGCCACCTCAAGGATTGAACTACACAACACTGCGGTCGACAACTGAAAATGATAAAAGAAAATGTCTTTGGAGGCGCCAAAACTTATTACAAAAAAATGCAATTTTTATAATACTCTTAGGTCGAGAAATTTGCATTTAATTTATATCACTTGACGCTCACCTAGAGGAAGCTGATTTGATTGTCGGCCATCTAGCTTCTAAGGATACCACCCAAAAAATAAAACAACACGTCAAAGGGTGGGCAAACAAATGAGAAGAACCATTTTCATTTTGGTTTCTTTGAGTCTCCATAGCTTATATTCTGGCTTGTGCTTTTCAGCACTCATTTTATTTGCACTGTACGATACAGTGACGTCCAGTGGACAGATAATACACACCGTCCATTTATTGTTGCCCAAAAGGAGAAACTCCTTTAAAAGGGAGCACTAATTCTTCAACAACATTGTTGCTATTTGTATTTTTTATTCTCGACAAAAAGCAAAGCTTGCTAGCACTTACTGTACATTGATGATTATTTATTTGGCTTCATGGCTACTCTGCATTCCCACCCTACTTAATTGTTTTATTTTATTCAACTCTTAACAGCTTTAAATACTCTCACACAATAAAATGTACATTGTAAAATGTGATAAGAACTATCATTTTGTTTCTTCGGAACCAGAAGTGCATGCTGTGTTGAGCAATTTGAGATAATACACTCTATTTGAACACACATACAAAAAACACTTACCTGCCTATTTATACATAATAGCTGTCACTTTGCATTTAAGAAATAAACATGTACATTACAAATGTGGGAAAAAATATGATGTTGAATTATTGTATCCATATCTCGAGTTCTGAATAGCACTCCGACTTTGTGGCGTGTGCGCGCAATCGTGTTTTTTGAAGTAGTTATCTGAGTAAACGTATACCGTTATAGCAGCCAACATGCACCTCCTAATAGTGCAACAGGACCAGGCAGAGCTAATTTATCAATGAGTCAAAATTCAGAAAATGTACCCAAAACGAGGACATGTGTAACCCCCTTTAAAAAGTGACATTAAATACATCATAGACATCAGAGTGCCGATAGCCAGTCTTCTGTCATTAATCACTGTGGCCAGCGTAGATGACAGAGAGAACTTGTAAGTTATGATAGCAATCGTTAGCAAGATATTGCTTGGAATTGGAAAAAACAAATATGGTATTTTCTTCGTTTCACTTCACCCGGTGACGGTGTGATTCACAAAATACAAAAATAACAAATCGAGACATTTTTCGGTGAGTGTAGTTTCCGTTTCTCTTTGTAGTTTTAATAAGTTAGCGTTAATGATTTCTTATATTTATAAAAATAAACTAAAATGGGGGAAATAATACTAGAAAAATTTAAATTGCTCAAATTAGGGGGGTTACAACATAGTTAAAAAAAACTGAATTGGAATACTTAATACTTATGTTTTATGGTACAAATAAAGGCATAAAAGATATATTAGCCGATAATATTGTTCAGTTTTAATACAATATTCTTCTTTTACTAAATAAAATGGTAAATCTGTTAAAATAAAAAAAGGAGGAGCATTATCTGATGTTTATTTTTGTCATGATTACCGATGTGAATCACCTGTGCCCGCTCATCTGGGGCCAACCGCTGCAGGCTCTGATTGGCTGCCTGTCCCTATTTAAACCCAGTCCTGTCACTCTCCTGTTGTCAGTCTGTCTGCGAACCTCTGTTGAGGCCTTTTTTGACCCTGACACCCACCTGTCCCGTTTTTGCTCCCGTTTGTCTCCTGCTACGACCTGTTTTGATCCCGACCATATCTGCTCCCCTGTCCCGGCTTTCGACCCATTTTTGATCCGGTCTAATCTCCCGTCCTGGCTTACGACTCGTTTCAGAACCCGACCACGTTTTTGCTCTCCCAGTTCCAGCTACCGACCTGTTTTTTCGTCCCTGACACTGCCATCGCTCGCTACGGAAGATACTCTTCCGTATTCGAATCACAATCTGAGTGCGAGAGCGACTTGCTTCCCGCGTCCAGCAAACACCAGATTATGGGCGCAACCCTTCCTCTTTCTTTCAATAAAACTGGTGGTAAATGTTACGCATTTGGGTCCTGATTCCGTTCTGGTTGTGACAATTTTACAATGTACAGACAATGAAATCTAACATTTGATCAGAATAATTGGGACATGAAGACTGTATCCCTGGAGCATTTAAGGAGCAGGCAAAGTGTGTATTATTTGACAACTAAATGTCCCTGTATTGTGTAGTGTTACTGAAAACAAGTGCTTAAAACTCTAAGAAAGAATACAAACTACAGAAATTCAAAAACACCAAAACGTTTTTGGGTACCCGTAGTAGTAAAATGTTGGACAATTAGGAGACCTATATAATGTAAAATTAATACAAATTTCTTGACCTATAAGTATTTTTACCAATAGGAAAACGCTAAATAATACGCACTGCCCCTTTAAGAGCCTTGCACCATTGAAAATCCATGCCGGCACGCTCTCCTCTGTCATCGCTTTGTGCACAAAAACAGAAAAAAAGAGCAACTATTAAGCTGGAAGCGTTCAACAGGCAATTAAGGTTCCGCAATTCAACCTTTGCAGGAATGATTATTTGATTAACAAATTATATATATATATAGAATTGAAACGGTTTGGTGTGTTATCATTGCGCGGAATAATGAGATTTTTCTGTGCGTGTTTTTGCACAAAGCTCACATGTCTAGACGCAGTCAACAGATCAAGGGACGGAATGTCACTTGCTGGCATTAAGCCGATTATTTTTTATCCAAACCTCTCCATCGGACAATACCTCTTGTTTAAAAATAGATAAATCTTTCAGCTTCAACGTCAGTGAATTTGTACATACACCCTTTTCATGGCAAAATTCAAGCATTTTTGAAGAACTTTTAAAGACGATATTCTAATTTTTCCAGTACCATCAAAGGGGGAATCCAGCGCTGTCTAAAACAAGGTTTTTTGTTGTGGTTGATCACTAAAATAAAGTTGCTATTTTGTTGCTATTACATACTTAGTGCTTATTTGAGATGTTCCTATCTGTGATCTATGATCTTTTTGTGTCAATGGGCTGCTATAAACTGACATGAATTCAGCCACACTTGTTTACAAACATTGAGTCTATAGGGTAATAATGGAGTTCAACACGGGGGCAAAAAAGAAAAAAAAAGAAATTACACTATATAAAAAGCAAAAATATGAGCCAAATTTGACTCAATTTAATGACATTGATTGCTTTGAATTCAATCTTCAAATCAGAGAGACTGCTGATCTTTTGATTTTTGTATAACATATTTTAATTTATACATTTCTTGTGTTTTGCAGAAGATGTGTGCTTCAATTGCTTCAAAAGGAATTGTAAATTGATACTTTTTTAGGCTATTTTATCATTTATTTACAGCTCTGAAGATTTAATATTTTTACTTTATTTGTGATTGTTTTTCATGTTCAGGGATTCGGTGTTAGTGTGTGACTTTAAGTCTATAAAAAGCTAAAAAAGAATTGTGATTTACTTTTTTTTTGGAGATTGGTAAATGTTTAATTTACATTCCATGTGTTTACATAAATTATTTGGCTATGAAAACAAAATACACCAAACGCAGATTCCTTTCCCTGACAAAGCACTTTTAAAATGTCATAAAAGCAACGTAACGTCATCGCCATTGAATTTGTTTTTCGGCCAGGAATATGAAATTAAGGCTTCCGTGAACCGTCAAAATAGCTAAAATTGTATGTTTATAGTTCATACTTTTTTGGTGTTGCACTGAATAGTAACTATTTTTATTTGACATTTTGTTGTGTGTGTTTTTCCAGGAATTCTGTGTTGCTTGACTTTAAAGTTGCTTTGTGAAGACAACTCAAAAGTTTCAATTAAGTTAAAGTTCACTGTAGATTGCTATTATAATATAGAAAGATAAGACATCATTTACAATTAATTACTAATTAATTTGGTGTATGATGTTTTATACTTATTGATGTTTTGGACTTATTGGAGCCGGTTTTCTAAGAGGAGTTGTCTACTTGAGTGTGACACTTCACATGACAGCGCCCTAATTAGAGAAGCCAGCTGAGCATGCGTGTCAGCGTCATTTTTAAGCAGACTTGTTTACTCTGTCTTCATTTATTGCATGGTCTATCGAGTCAGACTGAAAAATGGCAGTGGCAACATTTTCAAGCAAATGCCAGCACTTCACGCAAAATTTAAGCACTTTTCAGTCCTTGAACACACAACATTAAAATTGAACAATTTTCAAGATTTCAAGCACCCCTACAATCCATTTGGTTTGTGTGTGGGAGTGTGTATGTGTGCCATTAGCCAAACTCACATGCATTGCCAGGATGCTGCGGGGAATAAGCTCTCGATATTGCCGGATGGTAAAGTGCCACGTCTTGATCCTCATCAGGTCATCGAAGGCGAACTCCACGATCAGGCGACCCTCCGTACAGACCTGCAACAGTATTTAGGCTTATTGGGTTGGTTTAGAGCAGACATGTGTAACATATGGCTCGCAAGCTGTACCTGGCCCGTAGGATGATTGAATCCGTCAAGCATGTCAAAAAGTCGAATCTCTATGTCGTTTCTATCTAAAGTTATGATTTTAAAAAAATTCAAACCAAATGGTCCCTCTGGCCACTTGTAGGCAGCAAAATATATACTCACAGCTTGAGCAAAGCAGTTTGATTTGATGTAGATTAATCGTATTGATCATGCAATGGTAAACTTTAATTTATTTATTTATTTATTTATTTTTTTATTTTTATTTTTTTTTTTATTTATTTATTTATTCATTTAATTATTCATTCATTAATTTTGATTTCAAAGTAGTGTGACAAATAAGGCAAGTATATATTTTTTTTTTCATAGCTCCTACTTGAGTTTGCATAGCATGCTGAATCGGTTTAGGTGTAAAACTGCATTCTCTCGATTGTAAAAACAAAAACCAGCCCGCCTGAAACCAGAATGTCTAGATGGGGCTCCAAAGTCAAACTGAGTTTGAAATTCCTGGTTTAAAGAGAAAAATATAAGAAAACATCTGCCAAGGCTTCATCATTGGTGTAATCGCACAGGTTTACCGCCAGAAAGTACCTGAATGGATAACAAAAGTCTATGTTGCCTCTTGAATAGAAAGACTCTGGATCAATTCTTTTCATGCAAGTCTGGAGTAATATTTTTCGACAAGTGTGACAGGGCAGACTAGTGTGCCGTGAGACCTTGTCTAGTGTGCCACAAGAAATTACCCAACTATATATCTGCAAAAAAGTATGCCTCTAAGTGTGAATCTGGTCACATTCCTAAATCTCCACTAAGTGGTTTCAGATAATCATTCCCATTGGATTCCGGACCCGCCTTGTGAAAAGGTCAGGTTCATTTGGAAGCCCATATACAAGACTATTTAAAAGGCATTTTAATGAAAAAATGAAATGTATAACATAGCAACGTCACGGCAGCTGAGTGGTTAGCGTGCACAGTTCTGAGGTCATGGGTTCAAATCCATCTACTAGCCTTCCAATGCGGAGTTTGCATGTTCTCCCTGTGCTTCCGTGGGTTTCTTTCGTGCACTCCAGTTTCCTCCCACATTCCAGGTTAAATGGCACATCCAAATTGCCCCTAGGTGTGACTGGCTGGCAACCTATTCAGGTTGTCCCCTGCCCACTCACTGCCAGAAAATAGCTGGGATGGGCTCCAGCACTCCCGCAACCCTATTGAGGATAAGTAGTGCAAATAATGGAGGGATGGATGGATGTTTGACACAAAAGGACAGTAAACGAGACTTTGGAAAAATTACTGTACCATAATTGTCTGAATAGAAAATAAACATAAGTATATTTTTAAAACCAGACATTTTGGGCAGATTCCAAATTTTGTTTTCCCGTGTTGTTTCGCACAAAAAAAAAAAATATTAGTTTGTAAACCTTTTTTCTGCAAAACATTTAAAAGTTTTCATTTTCAAAAAGTCACATATTTCCTGACTAATCATCATTAGTCAGGGAGCTACATTTTTGGGGGGTGCTTGATCCTCAGGAGAGCATCCTTGCCAAGATGGGGGGCCTTTAGGGGGCATTGATTAGACCGAGTTGTCTGCTGGGATTACATCTTGGCCGTTGCCATGCCGACTAATCAGCTGATTTTTTTTCTCCATCCCTCCTCTCGACTCTCGGTTGTCACGGCAACGTGGCGGCGGGGAGAAGCTGAAGCGAGCGCCCCAGCGAGCATTTGCTTCAGCGAAAGGGGGCTTGAAAATCTTCCTCTTCCTTCATCCTCTCTCTCTCTCTCTCTCTCTCTCTCTCTCTCTCTCTCTCTCTCTCTCTCTCTCTCTCTCTCTCTCTCTCTCTCTCTCTCTCTCTCTTTCGTTGTTTGCCTATTTCTCTCTCGCTCGCCTAATTGGCAACTCGGGCTGACCTGAACTTCTTTTGTCTCGTGTGTCTAAAACAGCCTAGCTGGATGATACACTTTTATTTTACACTCTTTTTCTCACTCTAAAAATGTTTTTTTCTTACCGGAAATCAAGCCAGCTAGTAAATCTTTATGTGCAGAGAGAAAATAAAGCAATTTTCAAGAATTGCAAGAAAAATAAATGCTGTTTATTTGTCGTTTGAGGTGTCCCTAGGATAAAAGTTAAATATTTTTTTCCATTGAGTATGCGTTAACAATGCCCAGTTGAGTTCAAAGAGCCCTTATGCTTTGTTTTTCACTGGTCTTATCTGATTTTATCCTACTTTAATTTGAGATGTTCGAGGCTGAACACATTAGGTTTGAAGTGCTGAAGAGGGACATCATGTTCGTCCCCACGGGCTTTTTAAAAATATCTACCGGTATTTGTCAGTTTAGCATGAAAATGGTGAACGTAATTTGAAACCTTCTTCTAGTAACGTCCACACGCCGACCCATACTCCAAGAAAAGATGAGGATGCGTCTAAGAAATACACGTACTTGCACGCGCATCATGAATGAGCTGACTGAGGTTATGATAATGACTTCAAGCCAGGAGATGGTAGTAGAGAGTAACAAAGTTCCAAATTCCTGACAGCTCCATTAACTTTGGAGCAGGCCTTATGAAAGCATTTAATAATTTTCTACAGCGATGGAAGAATTTAGTATTCAGCATCACACATAAACATCTACCTAATATGTATGGAGGACCAATCCTTCTATATGGATAAAAATGAATGAACACATGAATAAATCGTATAATACCTACACATATGACTTGAATGCAATTTATTTATATATTTATGTATTTTGTGATTTATTTTTCTTATTTATTTCAGTATTTATTTTGTCATTTATTTTGTAATGTATTTTGTTCATATTCTGTCATGTATTTTGTCGTATATTTTGTCACAACAAAAATGTTATTCAAATGAGGGGGATGGTCAAACTGGCTGAGCTTTTCACCTAGTGGTTAATGGCCTATCTTCCCTAAGGATGAGGGAAGCAAGCCTTTAGTAGCCGATTAGTTCTTCACTGATAAACAAATTGGTGAAAAACTCAGGCAACTTGTCCACCCGGTCATTTAAATAATGTTTCGTTACAAAATACATGCTGGAATTACTCACAAAATAACTGAATGAAATACATAAATAATTAAATAAATTGCATTTTAGATTTACCATTTTAACTGCAATGTTAAGGATCATGGATCTGATCAACACTTAATAGTTGGTTGGTTGATTGGTTGGTTGGATCCCTTAACTGCTTGGGTGATAGGGGCTTGATTTTTTTTTGTGGTGTGTCTTGGGCAAGTGCAGCATATTCAACTTTTAAAACCACAGGACAACAATAAAAAACAAAACCAGAAAAGGAAAAATAATTTGAAAGCCTAAATAAACAGAAATATTAAATTCTTAATAGAATAAAAAAGATTACATTTCAAAGAACATTTTAGAAACAAAAAAATAATCATCCTTAACTCGTTACCAAACCTTTAATTAAGAATACATGAAATTGAAGTGAGAAAATGTGAGATGGTGATTAACCTTTGGCATTAAAATAACGTCGTACATTGACTTTTTAGCATTCATGCTAAGCTAGCAATGGTTTTAAAATGAATCTTGTTTTAGGGTATAATCATATATATGGTGGATTTAAAAATGTTTTATTGTGTACTTTGATTTACAAATAACTTGAGTTGAGTAACTTGAGTTTCTTTCGTCCTATTTCATTCACTTCTCCCCATGTTACAATGCATATTTACTGGTTAGCATGCCTGCCTCAGAGTTCAGAGGTACCAGGTTCAATTACAGCCTCTCTGTGTGGAGTTTGCATGTTCTAACTGAGTGTTTTTTTTTTTGTTTACGTTCTTATTTTCTCCCAAATACCAAAAGCATGCATAGCATGTTGATTAGCAAGTCAAAATTTCCCCTCTAGGAATGTGTGTGTGTGAGTAAATGGTTGTCATCTACGTGTGCCCTGCGATTGACTGGCACCCAATCTGGGTCCCCTGCCCAATACCCAAAGTCCTCTGGGATGGGCTTCAGCATCCCTGCGATCCTCATGAGGATACGTGATAAGTTCAATAAATTGTGAACTTACAAGGAGAACAGATAATTGTACAAAAAAAACCCTCGCAGTGCACAATTCCAAACTATTTTAATTTAAATGATTTTATTTATTTTTATTCAACCCTAGCTCTCACTGTCATTTTAATTCCATGCACCTTACAGTCCAGTGCATTGTGTATATAAAAACTATCACGAAATACTACTTATGCGGGTTCTCATCTCATCTCATCTCATTAGCTGTACCGCTTATCCTTCTTAGGGTCGCGGGGGGGCTGGAGCCCATCCGAGCCATCTCCGGGCAGGGGACACCCTGAACTGGTTGCCAGCCAATCGCAGGGCACACGGGGGACAGACAACTCACTCACTCAGTCACACCTAGGGACAATTTGGACCGGGCAACCCACGCAAGCACGGGGAGAACATACAAACTCCGCACAGTAAGGCCGGTAGCTGGATTTGAACCCACGCAAGAGGTTCCCACAACCTCAGAACTGTGCCGCACACGCGCTAACCACTGCGCTGCCGTGCTGCCCACTTATGCGGGTTGTTCCCTATAATTTAGTGCGCCTTAAAGTGCGAGAATACGGTATTAAAAAGTCAATTGATGAAGAAAACGCTGTCTGCCAAAGGTTAAACTGAATTGGCCACTTTCAGATTGAGTGCAAATTTAACATTCTGAGAATAGTCCTCCAGTGTATGGCAGAAAGGATGAGGTCAAATTGGAGAGGATTGGGAGGGCCTGTATTGAAACCCCAAGAGAGATAGGATGAGACCTACAACCAGCATTCAAAACCATAAAAACAGTAAGTTCCATTTTAAATTTGCTTCAATTTAATGGCTAGTTTGATAAATTAATCAAAATTATTCAAAAAGTCAAAATTAGGTAAAGCATCAACCTTTGAACATCCACGAAAAAGTCAAGTTTTAGTGAGTAGACTGTGACACACTAAATAAATAAATAATTGTTTAAATCCCCCAGTCCGACAGCAGTCTCGTCCAACCCCTTATCAACATGCTCGCGCACTCTTGGGGTCAAATAAGGGCCACGATTACGCAAACGTTTCCACTCGTCGACCCTAAAGCAAAACATTTCTCCTTCAATTGCCGTTTCTATCTGCTTGCATAAGGGCCCCGTCCGGCAGTGATTTGCCAGATCCAATAGATGGCGCTCTAGTGGGGAAATTCAGTTTTTAAAGAAACATTGTGTATTATTTAGTGCCTCCTAGTAGTAAAAATTTGATAAGTTTATTTTGTTGCTATTATTGGACACCTGCAAAGGAAATTTTGTAGGATGCCACTTCAATATTTTAATTATTACATCATTGTCAGTATTGGCCAATAATGTTCCCGACCTTTACGGCGGACTTGCTTTTGTAAACTAGGAGACTTAATAAAAACAAGAGGCAGGTTGGACTTTCTTTACTAAATGCTTCTCTCCCTGTTTTCCTTGCAAGTTTTAAGTCCTTTGATGTCCTCTCTTTATTTTGAGTGTTTACTAAGGTTTAAACTTATCACATACAAACATGCATTTTAAAAAAAAACTCGTAGGTCAAGAAATGTTTATTTATTTGACATAACATGAGGCTCACATAAAGGGAACTGACGTAATTGACCACCATCTTGCTGACACGGGAACAAAAAATCCCCCAAAAACCTAGGGAAAGGCTGAACAAAAAATGAAAAGAAATGTTTGGTGCAATTTGGTCATTTTGAGTCTCCGTTGTTTGAATTCTCCTTTGTGCTAAGTGGCACTTCTTTTCGGTAGCAGTGACATATAGCGGTCACATATTACGCAGTTCCCCCTTTGATAAACACAATATAAGAAATAAGTCTTCTGATGGGAATGAAAGCAAATATTGTTATTTTAAATGTGCTAAATGTACTTTTTATCACCGTATATTGTCATTAATTATAAAATAATAATAATAATGATAATAATGATTATAATCATAATAATAATAATAAACCTATTTTTTTTAGTCATGGATACGGATAGCAGATACCGTAATCACTAGTACAAGAACCCCGCCAAGTGAGGGCTCATCGCATGCTGACACAGTGAGCATTGTGCAACTGTGTCCTTCTTCCCAGAAGTTTAAGAAGACATGCTTGTGAATGCTCGTTTTTCTTTTCATCCAGTCACATAAAATTGCAACTTTACACTATACTACACTACTTTACACTATAATGTACTATACTACACAATATACTGTACTACTTTACACTATACTGAACTGTACTCTACAACATACCATACTATGTTATGCCACGTTATACCATACGATACGATACGATACCATACCATACCATACCATACCATACCATACCATACCATGTTTTACTCTATTGGACTCGACTCGACTCAACTAAACGTCTTACAAATGCCACAACAATGTAAACATTGTAAGCCCAATTATGGCTGTAATGGGTATTTTATCAAAAAGTGATGTGGTTGTTTCAAACAGCTAGCTGTATTTTTGTAACTGGAGTAAATCTTGCATTGTGTTAAAATTATGTGCTAAATTAGAGGCATGGAGCTCCTCTCTCTACCCCAAAAAACTCAAATTTGTGTTAACAACTCAAGAGACACTAATCATCTAAGCGAAAGCTTGTATCATAGAATTTGCAGTTTGCGATTCTTGTCGATTTGTTTTTTTCCAACTGCCTCGTTAGCTAAGCCTCAACTAGCTTGTTAGATGAACAACCAGCCACAGTGCTTAAATCAGAATAATTGCCCAGTAAAATAAAGCTGTTTAAATTCATCTCTGTGGCACCGCTGGGCCATAGATCACGCTGGCCAGCGACAGGTTTTTGTACGAAATCAAGCGCGGATGCGATCACGCCCTCATATATTTATATAACACACAATGCTCCCCAATCAATTATTTGTCCTGTAAATAGCTGCTAAAAAGTTGACGGGAGAATCCCCCAAATTAAAAAGCGCTCCATTAAATAGCCCTCCACCCCTTTCCTATTGATTTAGAACGGCAGGGGTCATAAATCTCTGGCACGCGGCGTTGAGATGAGGGCATCTCCGAAGTGGAGGAGCGCCAAAGGACATCGAGGCGGCGCTCAATCAATTAGTGACATGGCAGTTCGGCAAAATCAATTTGTATGACGACAAACGTTGCCGCCTTAATACAAACCACGAGACAAAAGTTGAGACAGAGGGACGTCTTGTTAGATGTCAGGTCAAGTCAAGTTTATTTGTATAGCCCTTAATCACAAAAAGTCTCAAAGGGCTGTACAGACTATATATTTTTTTAATGTTATTTATCTGGGATACTGGGAGTTTAAAAAACATTAGCTACTCTCCTTAGGATTCTATCCCCCACCATACAGCAATTTGACTTTGTGATCCTCGCCTCAGAAAAAAATGTATATCCTGTGAGTCTATTGTAGCTGTACAGCGCTCCCCTACTTACGACCATTCGACTTACGAAAAACGTTAGATACGAACATGTTTTTCGGGATGTCGAAATATATTCGGACATTGCTGTAAGTTAGATTTGTAGTGTGTGCACCTTTTTCCGAGTAGAGGACATTCCTGTAGTGCTTCTTTCCGCCGCTACCGGTGTGTGGCGCTGTGAGGGTTTACCCAGCATCCACCCCGAAGTAAAAAAATCAGCTTCCTCTTCTTAGTTCATGTGTAAACATTCTACTCTGTCTATACAACACTATCTCCAGAACTTTTACATTTTTATTGTTTAATATATTGTGATTCCGTTTAATATGGTTGGGGTAAAGTGTAAAGGAAAGGCGAGCCGTTTCTTTTAAAGGAAAGTGGAATAATAATGCTTGATGCGGTTGACAAAATGGTTGGATCGCTTTTTTTCGTTTACTTTTTGCCAGGGAGGCAGAAGTTGCCTAACTGTTGAAGCTCATCTTCTAAAAGTAAGTTACATTTAACTTTATTTATCTTTAGAGAGCTTATTATTGTATGAAATGTTTGTTTTTAGTACAAAACAATACAAGTTACCATATTTTCCGCACTATAAGGCGCACCGTGTTATAAGGCGCACCTTCATTGAATGATATATTTTCAAACTTTTTCCATACATAAGGCGCACCCCATTATAAGGCGCTATAAGTGCATGCTGGTTTAAGATCAGGTAATTGTGCAATTTTGTAATTGTAATCCTGTGCAGTCCTTCGAGACATGTTTGTGATTAAGGGCGTCATAAATAAATGTGACTTAACTTGACTTGGCTACAGTAGAGGATGTAGTTACGTTATGCAACCGTTAGATGGTGCCGCGCTAAAGGGAAATGAAATGAAATGATCTGCATTTATATAGCGCTTTTCAAGTCAATGACTTCCCAAAGCGCTTTACATTGTGCTTCACATTTCCCAATAGCGGCCGTGATCTGTGCAGCCATGTAAGGCGCTAACCTGCTTATTGGGGGTATTGGGGGTTCAGTGTCTTACCCAAGGACACTTCGACATGTAACACGGACAAGCCGGGATTCGAACTGGGATCCCTTAATCCTAAAACGATCGCTCTACCTCCTGAGCTACTGCCACCCCAAGGGAATGTCAATAAAACAGTCAGATAGGTCAGTCAAACTTTATTAATAGATGCACAGCGCACTTCTTCTTCTACGCGAAAAATGGAGTCGGTGGTTGCTTACCGTAAATTGCGAGGCCTTGTAATTCAATATTGATCCATATATAAGGCGCACCGGATTATAAGACGCAGAGTCAGCTTTTTAAAAAAAAAAATCTGATTTTATGTGCGCCTTATAGTGCGGAAAATACGGTACTTATACAAGCCTTAAACATACTTATACAAACCTTAAACATACAAAATATAGCACTGAAGCAACTAACAAATAAATTCAATTTACGAACTATCGTTCGTAAGTAGGGCAGCGTCTTTGTAACGTTTAATGAACACTTTTTGATTTTGTGGCCAGGTGTAGTCTACAGTGAAGCCTCATTTATTGCTGGGATTACATTCTAAATAGAAGCAATGATGGGCAAAGTCTATGAAGTAGAAACCTTTACTTAATTTAAAATTTCATTCGATTAATTACTCTGTAAACACTGATCCCCAAAAAAATAAAGCCTCCTTACAGACTCAAGCATTTAATTAAGAAATTAAAGTATTCTCTAAACGTTTTTTTTGTTTTGTTTTTTGTTTTTTACAAACAACTACTGTACTGTCAATCAATAATTTAATTGATCAGTATGTACTGAAAGTACAGAGTAAGGCGAGACAGTGAAAATAGAATCGCGTTACGGAGAGAGGTATCTGTATATTATCTGCGAAATTTGAGAAAAGAACAGAAGCTGTCCTTATTGAAAGACAATCGGATGACTTTACATGCAAGATTTTTACTCACTTAAATTCTGATTGGACTCCAGCACTGTAAAATATTTCAATTATATTATTTTTTCAGAAGTTTTCTTTCTTTGGATTAGAGCAAAACCATAGTGGACTTGTACTACACAACCACCCCCGACCCCCACAAAAACAATGCATGAATGTTAATTTTTTGGAAAATATTTTATGACAAACGAATATGTAGAAAAAAAAATAAGAAATGACTTAAGGGTTATTATCCAGTATTAGAAAATCTGAAATGTAGCAAAATCAAATATGTTGCAAAATATTCCACTAATTTGTAAACGGTATATACAATATTTGTAGTGTGGATATAACTATATATATCACAAATTAGCATTCCGCAATGGTATTGTAAGAAAAAAACCACAACCTAAAATAACCAGTATAAAGGTTTTTCATCTAAATATTATTTTAAAGGGACAGTGTAAATTGACAACTAGCTGTCACTGTAAATTATAGAGCAATCAAAGATTAGTGCTTAAAAGTTTGCATTTAAAAATGCAAGATATAATAGTACAATGTTATACATTCAAACCTATGTTGCTTAAAGGAGGTGTACGGAATTTAGAGCTTTGCTACACTTTTCAACCCTCTCTTCCTTTTAAGTCATTATTGCAGCCTTAGTCAGCTCATTTATAATGCACGTGCAAGTACGTGAATTTTAGATGGCCTCGAATGAACTCTTCTTTTTTCATCTTTCTTGGGATTTGGTTGGCGTTTTCACCATTTTCAGACTAAATTACAAATGTGAACTATATGGAGAAGAGAATGACATCATTCTCCAGCACTCACTCCAGCCCTAAATCCTTGAACCTAGTGTGTTCTTCCCCAAAAAGCTCTGCTAAAAGTGAGATAAAACAGATAGGGACAGTAGGAAATAAAGAATAAGGGCTCTTTGAACTCAGTTGGGTATTTTGAACACCTACTTGAGAAAGAAAATATTTCATTTTTTAAGAACACCTAACACAAGAAAAAAACACCTTAGATTTAGTATCATGGTTCTTATTCACGTAATAATAGTACTTAGTCGTGTACCATTACGACACCGGTTAATTGACATTGCAGCAAAAATTGAGCCAAACAACAAAAACTGGCATAAATCGTAATAAACTCTGCGGCGCCGTTAATGTGGAGTTGAGGGCGAGAGACATTTAAAGAAAGAGACAGACAGCGAGAAACAAGCGAGAGAGGGAGGAAAGGATGGAGGGAGGAGGGGGGAAGAGAGCGCGAGATGGGAGCTGGGGATGATTTCTCTAGGGATGAAGGATGCATGTGTGTGCGTTCGTGTGTTGAGGGTGCACAGAGGAGGGATGGAGTTGAGTCGTGGGGGGGATGTCGGAGGAGAGAAGGGAGAATGAGCGAGCGAGGGAAGGGGATGAGAAAAGGGGGTGCGTTTGGTGTGTGGTGGGGGAGTGCAGAAGGAGGGGGGCGTGAAGGGAAAAGCGAGGCGAAGCAGAGCTGATTGAGATTCGGGCCTCCGGAGCTGCGAAGCTCGGCGGCGCTGCTGGGAGCTGAGGGAGAACACGCCGGCTTATTGCGATTCTTCTTTTCTTTTTTTCTCCTTTCTGCTTTTTCCTAATAAATTAATTATTCTCATCCAATTTAGAGCCAGATGAAAAGAGCGCAGGCAGAAAAATGTAGCTTTGTGATGACCGGCCCCCCGGCGCAGAGCTCGTATCTGGATGGCGTTATGTTTTGGGTTATTTTTTATGTTGGAGCGCCTTTTTTTAATTGCTGCGTCGCTAGGACCTGAGGACCAGGCAAAAAAAATGAAAAATTTTGGAGGGATACTCCAAAGACAGGAAAAGTTCTTACATGCGATTCCAAATAAAACGATTCAGCCACATAAACCAGTTTCCCTTGGCAACCTGAAATTGGTTCGACTGGTTTTAGCATGGAGTCGACCCGCCACACATTTCAAAGAAATGATTCTTGAAACGATCAAGGATATCCTTCAAGGATCTTCTGGAAATCTTGCCACATACATGGCAACTTTTTGAATTCAAAAGCAGACGATTTTTAACGCGCACCCCACGAAGCACAATCCGTCTCCAGAATAATAAAAACAAACATGTGCCTGTTTAGAACCCAAAGTGGATTATTTTTACCGAGACGGAAATCTAATGTGATTGTTGGTACTGTTTATTCTCACGCAAAAACATAGACAAGGTTCACACTGAGGAGCTGAATGGTCAATTCAGATTTTGGGTGAAATCCGGTGTTTTTGTGAGAGCGTTCACATTTCCATTTAAATGCGACCTGTATGCGACCTGATCTTGCTGTGTGAACAATTATGAGGTATGCGCAGAAGAGGACGCATGACATCACACGCAATGCATTCGTGTTTGAGGAAGTACTCATGGATTTTAACAGCGGAAGTTTGTTTTCCCAAATTTTAATTTGATCCAAAACCTGGCTTTCCCCCGTTGAATGCTGTCCGTGTGGTAGGATTTGAAAGTAAATATTGTTAACTACCACCAGAGGATACAATCGCTTTAAGAATAAACTCGAGGGACATGTTGTAAACATGTTGTGGCTGCCTGTCAGTTACAAAATAAACAAGTGCTCATCTTCCATGAATTTTTGATTTAATGACACTCTGTGTTTGCATCCGCCGTGGTTGTTGATATATCAGCTTCCTTCCACTTATTTGAAGGCAGAAGAGTGACGTTTACCTCCTATTATACATGACGTGCAAGTCGCATGAATGCATCTTGACTGTTCACACAGTAGCCGTGTTTTAAATGATCGGATGTAATTTGGATAAGGACAAGATATAAAAGTGGCCTGGATCTGGTGTGAAAAAAGCCGATAGGTGGTATTTAGACGGACTTAAATCGATGCAGGTCGCGTCCATGCAAAAAAAAATCAGATTCCCCTGCTGTGTGAACCCAGCCTCTCGCTTCAAAATAAAGCAGCTATAGATTGAAATACTAGTCTCATGTCAAGATATTTTAATTGGTGTGTAAATCAATAGATTTTACTTTTCAAATGTTTTTTTTAAGGGGAGAAAAGCTGTGGTGCAGCACGGCAGAGCGGTGGTTAGCACGTGTGCGGCACAGTTCTGAGGTCATGGGTTCAAATCCAGCTACCAACCTTTCTGTGCGGAGTTTGCATGTTCTCCCCGTGCTTGCGTGGGTTTCCTTTCGGGCAATCCGGTTTCCTCCCACATTCCAAAAATATGCATGTCAGGTTAATTGGCTGGTCAAAATTGCCTCATGACCAGATAATTAGTATACAAAAATAACTAAAATATAATAATCTGCTGCCACCCCCTGATATGGAGTTATGGTACTCAGAGGAAATATACTGAACAATGGTAAGATTTTTTTTGCAATAAAATATGGAAATATTCTCCCAGCACTCTGGTAGTAAAAGACTGATGTAGGGTTATTGAAATTTGAATCTTTGTTCTCCTTTGAATTAAAAAAAAAATAAGAAAGGAAAAAAAGAAGACAAAAAAGAAAAAAAAGAAAAAAAAGAAAAAAAAAGAAAAAAAAGAAAGCAAATAGAAGAAATCTAGGAAAATAAATAGACAAAGTCTAAAAAAATAGAAGAAAAGGGAAAAAAATAAAGAAGGGAGCAAAGAAGGGAAACAAGAATAAAAAAAAAAGTGAAAAGAAAAAGGAAAGGGTAATTAATAAAGAAAAAAAGAGGAAGAAAAGGAGGGGGGAAAAAGCCAAAAAAAAATAGGAGGGAGGGAAACCTCGCCCAGAACCTAGCTCCAGTGGGTGGACCCGAACTCAATCGGATTTGAGACCCCTTATTTTGACCATTTCCAGGATTCTTTCAACACAGGTTTTTATAGCAGGAACTGTATTTCAGACACAAACGCTATATATTTCTTGAGGTCCCACAATAATTATTGTGTGATAACTGAATGGAACAAGAAAAAAATGGTAGCACATTGCAACTCTGCCTCTGGGAAAATATCTCCATCATGAATTAAATTGGATGAATCGATGATATGCGGTCATGACTCGTAAACAGAAGGCGAGTGAAACTCGGGGAAAAAAAACAGCAATGACGTTCGACAGTGCGCGCTTCGCAAATTTACGAATGCACCGAACTTTAATCTCTTAGCTACGTACATTGTCGACTTCAAACTATTTTTAGAAAAGCTTTCCAGCTATAGCTTATGAGGAATGACTCGTCTTTCCCCATGTGTTCATTTGAAGAGAAATTGTGTGTTATTTAGCGCCCCCTAATGGTAACAAAACATTATTCATTAAAATAACACTATTTTGGATCATTTAAAGTCTAGTAGACACTCAAAATAAGGAGAAAATACATCAAAGGATTGTGAATGAGCAGGGAGAACCTATGAGTGAGCCCAAATTTTTAGATAATCCAGCCCTAAAGAGAGTGGCAATCAAAGAACAGACGCATGATTAGCCAATAGTGACAATGATGTAAACCAGGGCTCTCCAACCCGTTTCAAGCCGAGATAATTTTTTCATTAATTAAGTTGGATATATTTCTAAAATAACAACATATTAAAAAAATAAATATGGGGTGTCAAAGCGGCGCTGCCACGAGCGGCTGCCTTTTCCAGCAGCTGCCCTATTGTTTTATTGTCTGCTCCTATCTTCTGTGTTTTTTCTTCCCGTTTTGACAACTACACTATGGATTACTTCTATCCTATGGGACATGGGTTTTAGCGCACAAAAATGCGTGTATTCAAGGAATTTCAACTCCCTGCCCTGAAGAATTCTCGTGCCGGCGTGATGAAGGGCCTATCGTGGAAGAAGAGCCGGAGCTAACGAAGCGGCTAGCGGCGTTATAAGTCTTCGGTACCATCCGTAATCATGGTTAATGCGAACTCACGACCAAATAAGATCATCGAGTGCTGGTGGAAAACATCGAAGCGCACAGGGAGCGCAGTTGCTGTGTTTTGCGGAAACGTGGCTCACGTTTAGCATTCCGGACGCTAACGTGTAGCCACCCGGAGCTACCCGGAGCTATCCGGCTTCAACGCCGCTATACAGAGACAAGAAAGCCGGGGGGAATCGGAGAGGAGGCGGACTTGCTAACACGAGGTGGTGTATCCCTGGATTTTCACAAAGAAAAGATTTCCATCTGCCACAGGGATGTCGAACTTTTGGACTGGCGTGACGTCATCCACTCCGCTACAAGCACCCCTAGGGCATCATGTTAATCTGTTAATAAACAACGGGGTAGACTGCTGGAAGTGTGAATTTCCCTACGGGGATGAATAAAGTATCTATCTATCTATCTATCTATCTATCTATCTATCTATCTATCTATCTATCTATCTATCTATCTATCTATCTATCTATCTATCTATCTATCTATCTATCTATCTATCTATCTATCTATCTATCTATCTATCTATCTATCTATCTATCTATCTATCTATCTATCTATCTATCTATCTATCTATCTATCTATCTATCTATCTATCTATCTATCTATCTATCTATATTATTATGTTGTTACTATGTTATTACTCTGTTATTACCAGCTTAATTTTAGGGAGTAGGGTTAAGTAGACTCAGTCAACCTCTATGAAGATAATTGTACGAGAAAATCACAATGACCTAGTATTAGTGAGCTATTTTCATAACAGGGACACCCTGGAGGCTGTGGGCACCACATTGGAGACCCCTGTTGTAAACAGTTTATAATAGTCAAAACAATAAACAACTGTGCGCAATAATAGTTGAAATAACAAACTGGCATCCCTTGCAATCTCCTTTTGCAGGTGTCCAATATTGAAACATCAATATTAATTTGCATAAAAAGCTATCAGATAAAAATGCATTATTTAAAATAATTGTAGCGTGTACCGAGTATTTTCTGATGAGGGGTTCATAAACCGCGAGTCCAGGTGTGTGTTGTAGGCGGTGACGTTTGAAGGCCCGTGAAGCGATTATACCACGAGTAACCGAAACTTGATCGAGATTGCGATTGTGTAATCGCTAGACAATAGCAACCATAACAAAGCTCTTCAAAAGAATGTGCTGTTCTCTTACGGTTAAAGCAAGTCAATATGATTAACTCTCGTGTTGTCTTTATTTTAAGGACCATTTTTGTACCTTTTTTATATAGCTTGTATGGAAATTTACATAAAAACAACATTTTATTTTTTGTACTGTAGGGACCAGCAATCTAGGAAAAGTCATTTTTAGCATTTAAAGTTAAATAAAATCTAATTCAAGGGGAATTTTCAGTTTAATTAACAACACAGTGGCAGGTCTTTTCTCCCCGAGGACAACAGGTGGGTTAATCGTGCAGCCCTAGAACCACATGACTGATTCAGAAATTGATTCGCGAGCTTCAAGTGTGGTTAAAAATAAGCAAAAAGGAAACGCCCCCAGAGTCAAAACTCCCCCACATTACTGGCAATCTCAAAAATATGCAAATCCGATTCTTTACAAACTTGCCATCACACATCTGTGCACTCTTGCTTCATCTGTTCCTTATGAAAGAGTTTTTTCAAAAGTAGGTGAAATTTTGTGGGGAAAAAAACCCCGTCTGGGTCTAAAAACTTAGAAAAAATATTGTTTTTAAATACAAATAAATAGGCACTTTATTTTACTATCCTTTTATCGCTTGTTGCCGAAGCACAAAGTAGCACAAAACAATTCATGATGCACTTTTACTTGATTACTTTCTTATTGCACCCTTCAAATATATATTTTTTGTATTCGGAGCGTATTTCACACAAGCATGTTATACAGTTTCCTGTCCACATGATGGCGTAATTGAGGTAATGAATCATTTTGAAGCCCCTACGTATGAGGAGCATTTTACTTGAGGGCTTCACTGTTTTATGGGGCTTCATTTTGCCATCACTCATCTTGAGTCGTGACGAAAAATTCCTCCCTGTGCTTTTTCACACTCACTTTCAGTTGAGCTACACAATACAAGGACATCTAGTGGTCAAATAATACACAGCGTCCCTTTAACATCCGGTGGTTACAGGTACAACAGGCGCTGGGGTTAAGCAGGCCCGCTGGGATTTTATGTCCATAAACAGAATATTCTGGGCAATGTAAGAAATTGACAAGACTGTATGGTTTCAAAAATGCATTTTCAAAAAAAGCCGACGATCACATTTATACTAAAAGGGCGAGCAATCACAAAACGAATATTTCCACTTTAAACGAGCCCATTAGCTAGGCCAGGTCTGGTGAGCGCTGAAAGAACTGAAAATTAAAAGCGCCACTTGAAACAATGTGGAGACTGGATAACAACCTAACAAATGGATATATCATGAAGTCAGGTGCATGCGATATATTAAGAAGTAAATACTTACACTCAAGTAATAATAATAGTAAGAATAATAATAATAATAAATTCCAAAAATTACAACTAAATAAGCGAAGAATATATGAATGACTGAAATAAATATGGGTTCTAAATTAGAGGTCTCAAACTCGGGGCCCGGAGTCCAATTGTGGACCGTGGTACAATAGTGAGGTCCCTGCCTTAAAACAGTTTAAGGGAAGTAGAGTCCGGACAATGGACGAGAAATACACGAACAATGCAAAAAAATTAAAAAGGGCCATCTTCAAATACAAGATAATTCATATTTAAGATTATATATATATATATATATATATATATATATATATATATATATATATATATATATATATATATATATATATATATATATATATATATATATATATATATATATATATATATATATATATATATATATGTTTATACATATATATCCTACAGAAACCATATATTTTTCCATTAGCAAACATTTTAGAAAAACCACCATGGAGCCACTAGGGAGTGCCAAAGAATGTGACTCCATAGCAAGTTTATCAGGTGGAGAAGTCCATTTTTGTTGGCAATAGAAAGCATTTTTGTCTATTTAGCCAATCAGAATACAGAACACAATGCACGGTGAAAAACGCAAAATGGCAAAACTGCGATAAGTAAACTGTGTAAGGGATTACTGTATATGCCATATCAATGACACATTATATATATATATATATATAACAACAATAGCTCTGTCAGACTCTAAAAGTCAAATATACCAATGGTTAGAATTTTAATCTTCTCGCTATGTCAATGTGTTTAAAACATATCTAATGTGGCTTTCTAAATATTGTGCATGTATGGTACGAAGTGACGGACAGGTGCTAGACCGTACCTTGGTGAACATGGGCTTGCCGTGTTGTGTGACCATGGTGCACTGGTCGCAGTCCAGCGTGATGCAGGAGTTGTGGAAGGATTCCTTGGAGTGTTTGAGGATATAGTGCAGCTCGCTGACGCCGCCCTCGAACACAGTGCTGAAGTAGCGGGGGATCAGCGTCCGGCCGATCGCTGCGGAGCACAAGGGCAAAGAGGACGGGGGACTGGTCAGGCACATACTGAGGGTTGAATGCATGCCCGGGATACACAAATGAAAAGAATTGCTGATTTAATACAGTGGTTCTCAAATAGTGGGGCGAACTCTCCTGCGAGGCTCCTTCAAGGGCATTTGCCTTCAGGGAACCTTTTTTTTGGGGGGGTTTTCCTTGAATAAAGTGCAATTGCACCTCCACTAAACTAGGAGGCGGCGCCGTTCTCAATGGCAGAGTGTTGTTTTTTTACGTTTGGACTCCACGTAGCAGTTTTCATTTTACCTCTGAAAAGTGATGGGTCCCGGGGACTTGCATGCTCAAAAATCTATGGGTCCCAACAAAGATCTATGGGTCCCCAAATTTTAGTGTTATCGTGGTTGAAATTGTAAATCGGCGACAAATATATAATACAAATCTATATATTCATTCAGTTTTAATCATCACAGTCTATTGGTAATACAAATCAATTATCACTTGAAGATTTTTCAGTTCACAACAATATTGTACACTAACCAAAATAATATCGCTGAAATATTTATATATTCTTGCAGTTTTAATCATCACAGGTAATTGGTAATACAAATCAGTAATCACTTCAAATTTTTCAGTTTATTTATTCTTTGTGGTTTGCTGTCCCGCCATAGTTGTAATGCCTTCTCAAGGTCCAATCCATTATCATCCCCTTCATAGCGTAACCAGGAATATAATTTAGTCCATTTTGGCAGAAAAGTCCTTTTCTTGCTCGGAGTATTCTTTTGTTTATTTTCTTTCGTCGAATCGTTCGCTTCAAAACACATGTTTTCCTTGCCTTCGCGGTCTTCTGAAGAATTTCTCCGCCGTTTTTTCATGTCGAGATTATTGCGGTTGTTACCACTTTCTGTGTTATGTTTCGATTTATTACCGACAACAATTTTTTTGTTGATTTGCACCTAATAACAACTTTTTTTTCGGAGGCATACTTCTCTTTCACTCGACAACTGCCACAACAATGACGTCATCTCGAAGCAACAAGATCTCGTTTGCCGAGATCGGCGCGAGACCAAAACAACAATGGCGGATGGCGGATCTGCCTGACGAAAAGTTTGGAGTGTGGTAAATCTTTGTTAAAAAAAACAAGTAATCAGCTAATAATGACAATTTGGTGACAAAAACGTTGCGTCCCAGGGACGCACGTTGATTTGACACAATGCGTCCCCAGCAAAAATGATGCGTCTAGGACCCAGGGACGCAGGCAAACGAGAACACTGACGTAGTGCTTTAGGTATAATCAATGAGTATAAACTGTAGACACGAAGTGTAGCAGTGTAGCAACCTCAAGTGAGACAATGAAAAAAATATTTAACACGAAGGTGGAGACAAGCGACACCAGACGGGGTAAATAGACAAAATCTTCTCCTGTAGCACTTCACTGCCTTCTTGGAGGGAGTTGAGCAAAGACCGGTGGACCTGCTATGTTATGTCACACCAAAAAAGCTATTTCGGCTGTACATCGCTAAGGAATCCTGTATATGGAAGCTCATTTAATAAGCTGTTTTCACTTTTGAGACACCTTATGATGAAAATCCACACAACAAACTGTAAATACGCCAAAACATCAAAGTAGGCCACAGAGCAATTTGAGGGATGGGTGGAGTTATGTGCCGTTTGCGCTGAAAGTAATTACGTCGGGATCCTCGTTTACAGAATTTTGTGACGTTTTTACTAAATAACTGCTTGCATATTGCATTGAAACCATTATTTATATAAAAAAAAATGGATATCAAAATGAGCCTCGCTGTTCTTAAGTAATTGCCGGAGGGAGACGTTTAGAGAGAAGTTTAAAGTGGTATACTTGTTGACTTGGAGACACAGGCTCTGGAATTATTCTTATTTCATAAATTGTATCAAATCATCATTTTTCACACAGTCAAATAAAATGTGCAAAAAGAAAAGCTTTTTCCTGTTTTTTTGTACTCAAAATATATGCCTTAATGGCTCTTTGAGTCAAAAAGGTTCCCAACCCCTGGGCTAGATTAGTACTCCAAAGTCACAAGGTCACATTTGGTGATCAAAACTATCAGTTAGCTGAAAATGATACATTTTGGTAACTTTGAGTCTCAATAATTTAGATTCTTCCTTGTGATTTTTAGCACTTGCTTTAGTTGCACTACACCAGTGTTTCTCAACTAGTGGGTCGCGTGCATTTGCCATGGTAAAATAATGCTAAGGATACTAGATATTATTTTAGATCGAAATAAGGGAAAAAAAGAGCTGCCAGTGCAGTCTACCCTGCTCGCTGGTATAGGCAATTTGGGATAATGGATCATGGAAAGAACAGCAGAAAAAAAGCTGCCAGGCTTGATAAAAACGTTACACTTAATTTGGATATTGAATCATTTAGAATTGGCTGAATCTACTGAACTGAAGCATTTATGGATTTCATTAACAATGCGGTTAATTGAGCATTAAAAGGAGTTATATTACGTGAGGTAATTTTGCTTTTGCTGGTAACTTATTTCCTACCCAAAAAACAGAATATTTTCTGGCAATCCTTTAATTCAATACATTTCAGAATTAGAAATGTTTACATGATCTGGGTCATGGCTTGAAATTAGGGTGGTTCCTGATGGTATTCCAGTTGAAAACCATTGCACCATAAAGCAACATCTCATGGTCAAATAGTAGACCCTATCTCTCCAACTTAAGGCACTTTTTAAAAGTCATTTAAAATATTCAACCACTGATTTAACTGTGAACCGTGTTTTCTCCATCTGCATTGCTATTTCTGTAAAAAATTGGTTTTGCTTGTAGGTGTGTGTAAATGTGTGTGTTCATGACTGGCATGTTTTTCCAGCTCAATACAGTCAGGCATGGCTAAATAACACATACAGTGTTTGGCAGCGCGAGCAGCAATTGGAGCTCTCGCTTCTTCTCTCTCTTTCTTTTTCTCCCTTTCTGCTTCCCTCGCTCGCTCGGCCTGCACCGCAAAACAAAGTACGTCTTGCAGTGGAGCTGACTGCTAATGAGCAGGAGCTCCGGCGGGGGGTGGAGTGGGAGTGGAGTGGGGGATGAAAGATGGAGAGAGGGAGCGGTAGAAGGAAGAAGATGAAAAAAATAAGGGTTGTCACCGAGGGAGGTAGGAGAAAGAGAGAGAGCGGCGGTGTGGGCGAGCGAGGCCTAGAATTTGTCTTGCCAAAAAAGGCGGGCCAATCAAAGCCAGCGTGCGTCGCCGGGGGCGACAAAGTGATAGATGGCCAGTAATGGCGGCCACGCTGGGATCGTTTTGAACGTCATCCCACTGCTACGGTCCAGGTTTTTTTTTATTTACACTCGATTCGGCGTGAACGGAGAACGAGCAGGGGTAACTCGGAAAAGCGTCACGTCAACTGTCCGTTCATGGGGCCCTTTGACCTCAACCAAAATATGAATTGTAGTAAGTGTTGAGGCCAGTGTTGGGGGTGTTACTGACGAAAAATAATTACAATGGGACCTTGCTACTTCGCGGTTCGACGTTCGCGGCTTCAGAGCTTCGCGGTCTGTAATGGTTAAAAAAAAAAAAAAAATGGGGGGGGTCTCTCCCGGGCCGCGTGACGGAGCGAGTTCGGCGGACGCGGCGTCACACGGTGCGACGCGAGAAAAGGCGGCGGGCGTGATCGGGCTACCCCTGTAACTGGGGTGAGCCCGCTCGTCCGACGACCCCAGTAGCGCAGCGCGATGACAGGCTGCCGTCCGCGCATGGTGGACGAAAGGTGGCGAACGTGCGCGGGACCCCCGTAACTGTGTCGGTGTTAGGGGCTCGCTCGCGGGAGCGACCAAACGGCACCCGCGGTGCAGGCAAGTATAAACCCTGTCGTGAATTTGTCTCTGATCGTCCCGGGTGGACGTAAAATCACCCAGCTGTACAACTCTTAGCGGTGGATCACTCGGCTCGTGCGTGGATAAAGAACGCAGCTAGCTGCGAGAACTGATTTGATTTGCAACTGCGATTGGCTGCCAACCAGTTCAGGGTGTCCCCTGCCCACTGCCCGGAGATGGCTGGGATGGGCTCTAGCCCCCCCGCGACCTTAATAAGGATAAGCGGTGCAGATAATGAGATTAAATGAGATTTTTTTAATTAATTTTTTTTTTTTTTAAGGGGCGTCGCTTCTTCGCAGATTTTCACTTTTAGCGGGTGGTTTTGGTCCCCATTAACCGGGTCTAAAAAATAATAATTAAAAAACAATATATATATATGTATATATATTATTTATATATATTTTTTTTTTTAAGGTGCGCCGCTACTTCGCGTATTTTCACTTATCGCGGGTGGTTTTGGTCCCCATTAACCGCGATAACCGAGGTCCCACTGTACTTACAGTTACGAATTATTACAGTTACGAATGTGTTACCCTTCAGATTGCCGACACCCAGAAGTAGCACGTTACTCCGAATTCAACTATCTCGTTACGACTTATGGGAGATATACACATCAAAGCTAACACTCTAAAACTGCTCAAAAATAGCCACACAATAAAATAAATAGAAGAAAACATCGAACTTTAGAAGCGGTGAACGCTTCATATGTTTTGGCTTGTGCTTGACACCATGCAGACCAACATAGGCAAGACACTCCATATCCATTTTGTTTCTGGGCTTCAAACCACTCAAAGATAATATTCTCCATTTAAGTGTACTAAGGTCTAAGACGTTTCCTTTTTTTCCCAGGCATATTGTATTGAAATAAACCCAAAAAATAAAAAGGCCAAAATTCAGATCTGTTTTACCGTAAATTATGTGATCACATTTGCCCCTTTGATTTGGTTAATGCTGTAAAAGCCACAACCTCTCCTCACACGCTACCTACCATTTGCTCCTGTTGACACAAAACCAAATAAGCACCCATTATGTGCAACTGACCCCCTCATTTAAGTAATTTATTTCATAGTTGTATTTACAGCTTAGATGTGAGTATACGGTATATCAGAATCACAGTTTTTTTTACCAGTATATTATTATTTATTTACTACATAATTAAATAATGATAAATGTTCAGGCCCCTGCTTTATTAAAAGTTGGCTTTTCTTTCAGTATGAGGCTATTTTAAAGCAGTTTAATGGGGCTGCTTATAAGTGATGTAGGCTCATATGCAAGTATATATGGTACATGAAGTAGTTTTGGTTTTGCAGGTCATTTTCTTTTCTGAAAAAAGGTGAATAAACGGTTTTATACCATCTCTACTTCAAACGGAACAATCCTCTCATTGGTTGAATTTGAGAAGTGCAACAGATATCTCATTTGGGGCTCAGCTTGACTTTAGGGTCAAATTGTGGGTCCTGAAGTCATACCAGTTGGGAACAACTGGTCTAGTAGAAAATACCTGGCGCTCTTCCTGTCGTAATTAGGGTTGTATTACCGTTATGCAATCGTCATCAGTAGATATTTTGTGACTGATCAATCAATACACACATATGGTACTAACTTATTCTACTTATTCTTAGTGCAACCCGGGCCCTTTCTCTAGTTTTATTTCTATGAGTCTCATATAATTAAAAAAAATAATAATCACAAAACACACATTATTGTGGGTGCGCCTTATAATTGGGCGCCTTATAGTGAAAAAAATAAGGTTTTTGAAGGTCTATGCGGCATAGAACAATCCATTGCATTTCCTTTTAATTGAACAAGGAAGGACGATTTGGGATGCGAGCGAGATAAACAATCCTGCACTTGTATCTCAAGGCACCACTGTCCATGATATTAATTAGAGTGGTAGATTACATCTCTCTTTGTGTGTAGTCTTTCCCGTGTCTGTTTGGCAAGCTAACTGGCACGCCTTCAGAGATGCGCGGTAGCTGGCACGGGCTCAAGAGGGAAGACAACGGGCGGCATATGCCTCTCAAGTAATGTGTATCCAAACATGCAATTTACAAATAATTAACGCCGTGTTAATTAGTCACATTAATTCACGCCACTTTGTCGAAAACGTTCCCACCCGACACCCACCCGACCACCGCCGGGTGCCCAGGACTCGTGCCAGCAATGTCAGCCAGACAGAAAAGACGTCAGGAGCCCTCCCCCCCTTTTTTTTTGGAGTTTGTGTTCCGAATAAAAGAGGGGCCGCTTGCACATTTAGTCACATGCGTAGTCATTGACACACTGTACATAAAAGCTTGTATGTTCGGCGGGCATCTAAAACCTGTACGGAGGCGACGATCACAAAATAAACCGAGCTAGTACACAGAGTCCCCCCTGCCAACGAGTACTCATGAATTACAATGGCCTAAATACACAAGCGAAAATGTGTTTGTGCAGTTAATTCATTAAGTGCCAATGACTGCCCATCTGAAATTGAGTAAATACATTATATTTATGTAAATACTAAATTAATTTTGACCTTTGTTTGGTTGCAATATGGTGAAATACAAAAACGACAGGCTCGTCGTTGAAGAAGGTATTAAAACAACAAATGTTGTCCGTACTTAGGCATTTTTTATTAAAACCTTTTGTGATTCGATATAAACATATCTGTAGGAACATGTCTCTAAACTGTACAAACAACAAAGACCATGTCAAAAAATAATATTGAATCGATTGAAGATATAAATTTGAATCAAGACTGGACCAAGCTACGTTTTGGATCAATTTAACCAACTTTATGGTTTGTTTTCTATAACAAAACCCACCTATTGAGGGTTTCATTTAAAAGAAAAAGATAAAACCAAATTACATAGTTGTATATATATATATATATTGGCTTTCAACGTAATTAATTATGAGAGTAGTAGTAAATTGTCAAGACCAGAACGGAAACCAGACCCAATTGCGTTATATTTTATTAAAGGAAAGAGGAAGGGCTGTGCCCATGATCCGGAGTTCGCTAGGCGCAGGAAGCAAGTCGCTCTCGTACTTGCATTGTGATCCGAACACGGAAGTGGATCTTCAGTAGCGGGCAATGGCGGTGTCAAGGACGGAAAAACAGGTCGATAGCCAGGACAGGAGATGCAAAAACGTGGTTGGGGTCAGAGACGGGTCGTAAACCGGGACGGGAGAGCAGACGTGGTCGGGATCAAAAAGGGGTCGTAAGTCAGGACGGGAGAGTAGACGTGGTCAGGATCAAAATGGGTCGTAGCAGTAAACAGACGGGAGCAAAAATGGGACAGGTGGGAGTCAGGGTCGAAAAAGGCTTGCCTAGTATTCATTGAGGTTCGCAGACGGACTGATAACAGAGGACTGACCGGACTGGGTTCAAATACTGACAGGGAGCCAATCAGAACCCGCTGCAGTTGGCACCAAATGAGCGGGCACAGCTGAGTCACATCAGTAATCATGACAGTAAATAAAATTACCTCAATCTATTGTGTGTGGTATCTTGTATATAACGAAGTTTTTTTTTGTTGTTTTTTTTTTTTACTTTTTAGCCCAGTTAAAGAGAGTGTTCAGTAAAAAATAACCCAATTTGATTTGTTTTCTTGTAAAACAATAACCAATCATGTCATGTATTCTAAAAAGAAAAAAATCACTAGCCAATTCTGAAACAGGCCAACTTAACTCCAAGGGTCTCAAACTCGATTTACGTGTGGGCCACCAGAGTAAGGGTTTGGTCGAGGTTGCGCCAATTTGGGTTTCCCACATTAAAAGCTTACATTAAAACTTTCACTGTCTTTGCATATGTACTTTTAATGTGATACACAAAATAAGCTCTAAAGAATAAACACATAATATGAAAATCAATCAGTAATAAATCCATAATTTGTTTAGGCTGCACTTGCATAAAAGGAACTATTTGACCGCTAGATCTCGCTGTATTGGAAATGTGAATTTCCCTTCGGGGATGAACTGTCACGGTCGCCTTGGTGACCAGTCTGCCCCGCCCCCTGGGCAACAGCTGAAAGCAGTTCCACTAATGGTGGGTCTGTATTTAAGGCTGCATGGTGGGCTCTGCGGTTGCGGGTTCATTACTCATTCTTCACAATCCCGGTCTGTTATGCCTTGTCCTGTTTTAGTCTGTTATGCCTTGTCCTGTTTTAGTCTGTTATGCCTTGTCCTGTTGAGTTCGTGCCGGAGGAACTCTGTGTTGTTCTGTTTTGCCCCGGAGTATTGGGCGACTTTTATTTGTAAAATAAAACTTATGGATCGTCAACGCATTTGAGTTCTCCCTTCATGCCTCCTGCCTCCGTTCTGGTCCGGTCACCTTCCTCGTCACCACGCCTCGTGACAGAATGAACCCGCCAACAAATAGAACTCAGCGAACGATCCCAGCGCGACTTGGGGAGAGCTGGAGTGCGCAGTTCGGCAGGCGCCTACTGAGTTGGCCTTCCCTGCCCGTTCGAACCACGGCCCCGCCCGTCGTGGCCCTTGCTGTGCCTCGAATGGGGTCCCGGGAAGAATTGACGCCTGCCTGCCCGACTCCCGTGCCGATTGCCTGCTATTCCGTCTCCCCTGCGTGCCAGCCCGACTCCGACTCTGCTGCCCGTCGGGCCGACTCCGACTCCGCTGCCCGTCGGGCCGACTCCGACTCCGCTGCCTGCCAGTCCGACTCCGCTCCTCCTGTTTTGCCGGTTCTGATTTTGACTCTCTCATGTCTTGTCTGTTCTGATTTTGACTCTCTCATGTCTTGCCTGTTCTGATTCCGCCTGTCCTGTCTGAATTGCCACTCTGAACCTGAACCCCCAGAGTCTGACTCTTCTGAACCTGAACCCCCAGAGTCTGACTCTTCTGAACCTGAACCCCCAGAGTCTGACTCTTCTGAACCGGAACCCCCTGAGTGCGACTCTTCTGCATCTGAACCCCCTGAGTGCGACTCTTCTGCATCTGAACCCCCTGAGTGCGACTCTTCTGCATCGGCCTGACCTGAGTGCGACTCTTCTGCATCGGCCTGTCCTGAGTGCGACTCTTCTGTAGAGGCCTGTCCTGAGTGCGACTCTTCTGTAGAGGCCTGTCCTGTTTATCTGTTCTGGTTTTGCCTGCCCTGATTTTGCCCGTCCTGTTCTCGTCGGTTCTGCCTGTCTGTTATCCCTGTCCAGTTTGCCCACCGGACCCCACCCTGCCGAGCGCCGATTCCGATCCGCCCGACGCAGATGGCGCCTGCCTCTCCCCGTTCCTGCGTGTTCGGAGGAGGGAGCGGGGTTGCCCCAATCGTGAGCGTCGAACCATTCCGGGGCGTGAGGTTGTAATTTTTTCTTTTTTGGGACCTCGGGAGCTGTCCCTTAAGAGGGGGGCTCTGTCACGGTCGCCTTGGTGACCAGTCTGCCCCGCCCCCTGGGCAACAGCTGAAAGCAGTTCCACTAATGGTGGGTCTGTATTTAAGGCTGCATGGTGGGCTCTGCGGTTGCGGGTTCATTACTCATTCTTCACAATCCCGGTCTGTTATGCCTTGTCCTGTTGAGTTCGTGCCGGAGGAACTCTGTGTTGTTCTGTTTTGCCCCGGAGTATTGGGCGACTTTTATTTGTAAAATAAAACTTATGGATCGTCAACGCATTTGAGTTCTCCCTTCCGTTCTGGTCCGGTCACCTTCCTCGTCACCACGCCTCGTGACATGAACAAAGTATCTATCTATCTATAGTTTCGCGCAACTGAGTGTCAAAAAGCACGTAGAATATTGCAAACTACAGAGATTTATAGTAATCAGACTGCATCATCTGGTGGACACCTAATGAAATACATGTTACTATCATAGTTGATGTGTTTTGTCTTAATGTTTTTTTAAATGATTTTTTTTTCTACCATTAGGAGGCGCAATATAATGCACACTGTCCCTTTAAACGTTCATATTAAGGTGGGGGCCCTTAAACAATCATCCCAATTAAACCCCTGCCATGAGTTTGAGACAACAGTGCTAAATGCAAAAATATCAACATTATTTCTGGGTTTCTTGATTGTGCAAAATATCATAGTAAGTGAGTATACTGATCCATTCTTGACACGAGAATTTAAAACCATTTCAAAAGGTGACTACACAAATATTTTTTTTTACATAGATCAGTGGTGTCAAACGCATTTTAGCTGGGGGCACATGATGGAAAAATAATTCTCATGGGGACTGGACTTGTAAACTAAAGGGTTAAAAATTGTGCCTGAGCTGGGGGACTGGGGTCTTTTTAAAGGTTAACAATTAAATTATGATTCAGGGATGTGTGAATTCATTATTATGAAATGATTAAAATAGAAGGGGTTCCTAAATATCGTTTCCTTCACTAATATTTAATCTCTTAGGTTTATGAACTGTGCTTTTGTTAAAAATATCCACTGACTACAGTTTACTTAACTCAGTGAAAAGTGACGAATACAGCATACATACACTAATTTAAAAGATTTGATTAAATGATTATAACGTCTTTCTACCTTTTCATTTTTTTATGAAAATGTATGCCTGAATATGGGAACTTCTCTGTAAGATTTTATACCTATTATAGAAAGAAGCTTAAACTTATTTAAACATCTTCAAAGACACCCAGGTGCTATTTAAAAGTTTGTATATCATATATTACCTTAAACAACAAATCCATGGCTTTTACTTTAAGTAAAATACCTCCGGAATGGGTTTTCCTGCTGTTCTCTGGTTGATTAATGATAGTGAACACAGCTACAGTAGGAGCTTTGCGGTTGGCGACATCCAGTGGACATATTAAAAACTGCACGTTATTGATTTACGTAATGCAGCTCGTTTTTCTCTTGGTCTTCTCTCAGTACTGTCTTGCACGTTACGTAAAATGATGTGGCGGATCGCATTTGACCCGCGGACCATGAGTTTGACACATGTGGTCTAATAACAGCTAATAATCGTTTTTTTTTTACCTAAAGGAAAATCTTTTGCGACTATAGACTCGATGAACAAAGGCGTTTTACAATTAACATCACCTCTCCTTAGAGTTGCTGTGCAGTTTCTAGTGTTACTGTGTGGGTGTCAGTAAGTCTTTTGTGTTTTTTTTTAATTTATTTTTGTCTTAAACTATATATGGACATGAGCCAGTATGCACAGTGCAAAGGCCACAGTTAACACCTCACAGACGCCCGAACTAAAAACTCCCTTTCCCAAGCCACCCTCCTCCCACGCCTCACAAAACATGCACATATACTGTAGGTAGACAAACATAAATCTATAGAATTTATACATTTAGAGTCATAATGATGCGCCCAGGGAATGGAAAGGTTGCTGGGCAAACAACAAGGATACCCAGACACATACAAGAACAACTTCAAGCGCCATACTCGTCGACATCCCAGAATACACACAGTAGTTTCTGGATTTTACCTCAAATATGTCCATTAGCAACTTACTGCTACTTTAAATTATTCATCATATTTAATTTGCAACATCTCATATTCATTAGGGAGTCTGTTTTGAATTTGTCGACCACAGCAGCAGTAAACAGACAATCTGTAAGACTAGATGTCCACAATTTTGCTTTCAAAAATTAGAATATATCATTTTAAAAAAATAATAAATAAGGTACAACTACTAAATCTCCAGTTTTGCTGGGCATTGTAGTACACAGGCATTGAAAGATGGCATGGACAGATAATAATGATGTAAAGATTAAAAAAAAAAAAAAGCGAATTTGGTTTGATAACCTAGCTTTAACTGAGTTGCAGCTGCTTTACAGTTTTAACTCAAGAGTTAAACCTGCTGAACTCAGAGAACTAGCTACAATTTTAAGGATTCACCATGACGGCTTCAAATGTGTAGCGCTTTAATTCTGATCTAAAGCAGCTTCACAGTTTTAACTCGCGAGTTAAACCAAGTATTGCTTTACCTAGACAGGAGTCGAGTCAGAGGACCAGGCAAATTAGTGCTGTCAAAAGGTGAAATTTTAAAGATGAACTCTTACTTTAGGCTGCTTTAAATTCATAAAGTATTAACTTTAAAATAAAGCTGCTTTACAGTTTTAACTCGAGAGCTTTAACCTAGATGAGAGACAGAGGACTTGCAAAAATTAGTGCTCTCAAAAAGGTAAGATTTTAAAGATGCACTCTGACTTGAAGCTGGTTTTAATGTATACAACCTTTAACTCTGAGTTAAAGAAAGTTTGCAGTTTTAACTCTGGAATTATACCAGCTTATGCTTTCACCTGGATGGGAGATGGAAAATGGGCAAAAAGTAGTGCTGTCAAAATGTGAAATTTCAAAGATTAATTTTGACTTAAAGCTGCCTTAAATTTATAGAGCTGTAACACTGAGTTAAAGCGGCCTTACAGTTTTAACCAGATAGTTAAATTAGCTAAAACTTTAACCCTGGCACGAGTTAGAGGACAAGAAAAACTTAGTGCTGTCAGACTGTGAAATTGTTAAGAATCACTCTTACTTGAAGCTGCTTTAAATCTTTTAAAGCTTTACCTATGAGTTAAAATTGCTTTAAAGTAGCAATGTCCAAAGTCCGGCACGGGGTCCAGTTACAACTACGAAAAATCAGTCGAAGTATAAAACTTTAAAGGTTTAACTTTGATAGGACTTTCATTACTTTGACATCATTAAAAGAAATACATTTTGCTCACGAAGCAGCATTCAGCCAACAGCTTAATGGCTAATGACGAGCATCGACTTATATAAGCAAATGCATTACAGGATCAACTACAGAGTGGATCAAGCATCTGGCTGAGGTCTATTGATTTCTTTACAGTGCGCAGCATTGTGTACAAACACACACTCGTTTCGACTTGCAGCGTGGCCCCTGATCAATATGCTAAGCTAAAAATACAATGACGGTCGATGATTAGCCTTCGGCGTTTGCTACCCTTGATGATCGGCGAGACGAGAGACGCACGGATGAAAACCGAACTGGCACATTGAAAGGCCTCGGCTCTCTTGTCCCAGTCTAGGACAAGAGAGAGGGTTCTAGTTGTCATTGGCAGAATAATTATGTCCACTCAAGGCAAATGTTCGTCACGCCGCAGTGCCAGTTGTCAAAATTTGGTCTCCTTGCCCCGGCAAAATCCAGTCATGTCAATAACAAACGTGGTTCCTTTTTTGAGACAAATGGCTAACTATTTTATACTATTTGTTTTTTGTTAAGAATATTACTAGAACAGTTTTTTTCCCATCTTGGCAACAATGCTAAAATTCGCCCTATCCTGTCCCAGTCCAATGCGGGGATTATAATTCATGCGTTTGTTACCTCCCGTCTCGATTACTGTGATGTACTACTCCGGTCTACCAAAGTCCAAAAATCAAGAGCCTGCGGCTGGTACAAAATGCTGCAGCGAGGCTTTTAACAAACACAAGAAAGTTTGATCTCACTGACCCAATTTAAGCTAACCTGCATTTGCTCCCTGTGAGCTTAAGATGTGATTTTAAGGTTCTGTTGGTATTAAACAAAATCATGCATGGAGTTGCGTCCTCATATCTTTCAGATTTAATTTCCCCCTATGTTCGGGTCCGGAGCATTCGCTCTGAAAATGCTGGTCTACTAGTGATCCCAAGAGCCAAGAAGAGAACCACAGGTTTGAGAGCGTTCTCTATTCGAGCCCCGGTGTTGTGGAATACTCTGCCCCATGAGATGCAATCTGCAACCTCCGTGGAACTGTTTAAATCTAGGCTTAAAACACACTTCCATTCTATTGCTTATGAATGACCTATATTTCCTGTTGACAATATCTGTGTATTATTTGTTATTGCAACATCCATTGCAGCATGGTCATCGTGGAAGGGGGATTTCCTCACGTGCGGTCCCTTTCTTCATTTTCCTCATGTTGAGGTTTTTGAGTTTTTCCTTGCCCTCGTGTAGGTTTTAGATCAGGGGATGGTGTAATAATAGTCTGTAGTTTGCAATAGTCAGTGGTCTGTGGAGCCCTTTGAGACTCAACTGGTTGCAAAGGAGATTGCATAGATTTCAGTCCGTTATGTTTAACATTATACCTGATGGTTATTTGTTGTTATGACCATTATGCACTGTTTAACATCATTGTCACTAGAGGTAAAATCTTGGGCCCGGGCCCGAACACGACCTGAACCCGGCACGAAAATCGGGTTAAAAATATCAATCATTAAGTCAGCCCAGTGGGGCTTCTCTCTTGCACGTTTTTTTTTTTCTTTTTTAAAGAATAGTCAGGGAAAGGTTTTTAGAACAGGTTGCAATTCCTTATCTGAATTTTGGGATCACTCTCCTGTTCTCTTTGTAAGTTCAAAATCTAAGGATGTCTTCTACTAGTGTCTACTAAACTTTGAACTTATTATACCTACACTATAACATTATTGGGGCAGAAATGGGACTGACCGAATACTTGGATGAATTTAATCGATTTTTTAGTCAACTGTTCGGGTTGTTCTTAACAAGTTGACCCACACGGTTTTGCATAATATCAACCAATTTTGTGGGGGGTTGTTAGTTTAAGGAAAACAAATTGCTCTTTCAGAACTCTCTTTTATGAAATCACCGAAAATGTACACAACATTTTTGGATGTTGTTTTAAGACGCTAGGTCCAATCAACCCAAGTATTGGGTTGGCCTATTTTTGACTCAAACTTTGATCGTTTTATCTCATCTCATCTCATTAGCTACACCGCTTATCCTCAGTAGGGTCGCAGGGGTGCTGGAGCCCATCCCAGCAATCATCGGGCAGTGGGCAGGGGACACCCTGAACTGGTTGCCAGCCAATCGTAGGGCACACGGGGACAGACAACTCACTCGCTCATTCACACCTAGGGACAATTTGGACCGGCCAATTCATCTCAAATGCATGTTTTTGGAATGTGGGAGGAAACCGGAGTGCCCGGACGAAACCCACGCAAGCACGGGGAGAACATGCAAACTCCGCACAGGAAGTCTGGAGCTGGATTTGAACCCACGCAGGAGGTTCCCAAGATATGAACTGTGCCGCACATGCGCTAACCACTGCGTCGCCTTGCTGACCTTTGATCGTTTTAATACCATATTTCAATTATATTTCAATTTTTAAACAATCCTAAAAAACAATTTTGTATGTATTTTTGGCCGGACATCCCCTGACTTTTTGGCGCTTATATGCATCGTACAAAGGCACTCTGGCATTGCTTATAAAAATATGTGGAGATACTCTAAATTCCAAAATGACCCTAAAGTTATGTCTTGCAACCAAAATGGCAGACTTCTTTGTTCTTTTCATTATTAGTCTTTTATATGACTTTTTCTGGGACAGTTGTTTTTTCCATCTTAATCCATTTGAAATTTATTTCCAGGTCTTAATTTTCTGATTTGTGTTATGTGAAAACACAAAACCTGCCAGACTTTCTATGACACTCTTTCTCAAGATTTTTGGGTGGGTCTGTTTACCTTTATTGCCCATGCCACAGGAGTGTCATGAATTTAAAAAAAAGGATCTTTAAATGAGTGGAAATTGTAGATTAAAAGTTGAACTCAAGTTGAGACAAATCAAACCAAGAAAGGTATATTTCTCTACATATTTTCAGACATGGCCTCTACAGACTTTTTAAGGGTGTACATATGATGGTCACACCTAAAAAAAATATATGTTGCTATGTTAAAAAAGTATAGCGGGCTGAATTTTAATATTTTTTTTTATTTAGAAGACAACTCAAAATCTAGATGAGTTTCTCTTGGTTCAAACACACTTTCATGCATACGAAGCATATGCAGCAGAATGTGGGAATCACTGCCCAGAACATGAAATATTCACAGGTCATAAAAGTTTAATTCCATCTCTGGTCGTCCTCTCTGCATACTTCCTGTCATCAAAGCGGGCGTCTTGTGTTTTTTGTCAGCTCGACAACTTTTCCGGTGCTTCCCGCCATGCCAAAACAAAAACATCTTTAATTCGACCGTCTCCAATGAGCGGCGATTCCCTCACTATTTGGTCAATGGCCGAACCGGCACAAGAACCCTCCAGTTCTGTTTTGCTGCTTTTCGTGGAGCTTTGAAAACTGGTTAAACTTTATCCGTATCTGAAAATGGAACAGCATTTCATTTCGATTTTTTTTTTATCCATCCAGGAAGTGTTTTCCCCTAAGAATGTCTTGTCTGAGGCTTCGGAATGGCTAAGAAAAAAAATCTATTTAATCTTGGAGATGGGAGGAATTACTGTGTGGATCTAGGAATGATTGGGCATATCCTTCACACGAGGAGGCAGGTTAATTGTGTGAGGTGCCAAAGATCCCTTTCAGAAAGTCAAGATGGCTTCAGTCCTGAGTGACGGACCACTTAGCCAATCACAGGTCTGCATATGTTTAGAAAATGTGTTAAGATGAGCACAACCGTGAACAAGATCGAGCTGATGTGATTGTGGCTTAGCGAGGCAGAGAATATCCCTTGCTGCATCGCGGTTTGCTTCTCGAGGTTTTGCTGCTTCCCAGATTTTCATCGCGCATTGTGTTCTGCAGTCTGATTGGAAGAAATGTCAGCCCACCCTTTTTTTGCTTGTGTCTGCTTGTGCGTCAATAACGTTTGTGATCTAAGTCGTACACAAACAGCTTGACCAACCGGTACTACGTATTTACAAATCGTTTTCTCTAAAAGCCATTATGTCAACAAAACGTTCAGGACCCACAAAAGCAACAAAAGACAGTGGAAAATGCTGTCTGTCACAGATATTTGACATATTAAAGGTAGGTAAAAGCATTTTTACGCCAAATATGTTTTGCCACCAAAATCCACATGATGGCAACAATATATAATCTGAAGGAAGAATAGTGTCTGTAAATCATTTTTAACTATAGTGCAATATTGTATAGATATGAAGTTATTTTTTAAATTTTAGTTTTACAGTACAGAAGCTATTTGTAAAAAAAAGTTTATAAAGTACAGTACTTTTATTTGTTAAACAACTGCCTCAGCCTGTAAATACGGTCTGTTCTTTGGCTTTTATGTATAATAAAGTATTTGATAAATGTTTGTACTTGGTGGGTTTTGACAATAGTTGCTCTTTTTTGAAACATAACCCCACAAAAAATAAAGGATTACTGTAAAGTGAGAGAAGTCGCTGCATACTTTGAATTTGAGGAGATTGAAATGAAAACAATGTTATAGGTTTATTTGTAACCCTGAATCAGAATTTAAAACCCAAACCTCACTTTGGAGTTTGTTCTGTTTTCAAAACCCAAACCTTGCTACAATTTATATATGTATAATTAGTTTAAAATACGGACCCGTTTCGAAAACCTATGTCAACAGCCTAAGCCCACCTCAAAACCCATAACACTTTGACAAACTAATCCCTGATTAAAATTCTAAAACTGTTTTACACACTTCCCTTGAAGCCTATACATTAATATTTAAATCTAAAAACCCGTACAGTTATAAATATTATTATACAATACATTGTATCATTATTATTATAAATATATTATAAAATAAAATTTAAAAAAGTTACAAAATAATATTGATAATGTATTAAAGGGACAGTGTGTATTATGACCCCTAAGTGTGTATTAGTCGACCCCTAAATTTCACTGTTTAATGTAGCATAACCAAAACCGAGTATAAAAAAAAGACGATGAAGAATGCAAACTTCGGAGACTCAAAATGACCAGATTTCTCTGCTCTAAAAACATTAACATCTATGTTTTAACAACACCAGTAATGATGTGCTACTTGCATATTCAGACAAGTCGTTCTCAACATTTTTGGAAGCAGCTAGTAAACTACTAGTTAAGCAGTTTATTTTCATGGGAGAACAAATATGTTTGTATTAATTTTGTTGAACTTTCCACAGATTTTTGCTGTTTTCTTTATCCTCTGCAAGGAACTGCGACCGTTTACTGTATCAGTGCAGGTCCGTGTTATACTGCGCCCCGGTGGCCAAAAATGTAAACACCAGAAGGAGCAGTGCTGTATTATCATACTGTGTATGTCAACCTCAGTATTAATAATTGTATTAATAATCACAATCCCCATTATTAAGAGATCATAAAACTTACAAATACAACTCGGCACCTATTTACTCACAGCAAGACGGACAATGTTAACTACAAACAAAAATAATGTGTGTAAACAAGTTTATTTTATTTATCAAAATGATGTTTGATCGAGGATAAGAGTTGCCAGTATTCATTGACAATATTAGCAATCTACGATTATGTGGTCTGATATAAGTGACAGAGACGATCCGGATTTGAGCCAAAATGGGCAAGACGAAATCGGTCTAACTAAAAAAGAAATTGTAAAAAGGTTTTTCCCCTGTTCAAAATTGTTATATGCATTTTAGGGCAGCACAATTTTTGGGAAAACACTAATTGCGATAGTTCAGACCAGTATTGCGATTTTCGATTTTTTTTTTCTTAATTCCTGTGCCATTTCTGTGAATACTTAATCATGGTGAGCAGTGTTCCCTATAGAATTTTGTGAAAACCTGGTGGGTGGACTGTCTAGGGCAGAGGTCCGGGGGCCAATTGTGGCCCGCGGGGTGATCGTAATATGAAAGTTTAGAGGAACAGTTGTATCGTTTAGGGCCTCCTAGTGGTAGAAAAAACTAGATTAAAAAGAACAGTATTGATTTATACTTTAAACTCTATAGAATATATATATATTTTTTTTGTTGACAATATCTCTGTACTATTTGTACTTGCAACATCCATTGCAGCCTGGTCATCCTGAAAGGGGGATTACCACATATGCGGTCCCTTCTCAAGGTTTCTTCATTTTCCTCATGTTGAGGTTTTTGAGTTTTTCCTTCCCCTCATGTTGGTTTCAGATCAGGGGATGGTGTAATAATAGTCTGAAATAATAGTCTGTGCAATAACCTGTGCAGCCCTTTGAGACCCTTTGTGATTAAGGGCTATACAAATAAAAATGACTTGACTTGACTTGACTTAAAATAGAAACCAAAGTACACAATCTATGATATAAACGTAGTTTTTTTTTAAAATACCCTTTGCTCCAAAAATGTGCATTTATTTTACACAATGTCAGCTAATTATTGACCATTTTGATGCTAAGGGTAACTGAAAACCTAAAAAAGGCTGGCCAATAAAAGGGAGTTAAAATTAGGTATTTTGGCCACTTTCAAGGAAGTGGAGTATTTCAAATGCTGCGTGTACAATTTTGGATTTTCTATCTAGCGTTGTTCATCATATTTAAGCTTATTCAGACTTTTATTAAGGTAAATAAAGTTTAAAAAAGCTTTAAATTTGGGGGTACTTGAGCACTCCCTTAAACAGGCTGATTACGCCCAGGAATAAAAGTTCACTGTAGGATAACACCATGAGGACTGCATCATTCAATTACTCCCCCCACCACCCTTCCAGTGAACGTAGGGGCGCAGTAGCGAGACAAAACCACGTTCATCATCCAATCAACCATACATAAACATGTTAATTAACCAATAAACCCAAACAGCGAGTAAAAGGACGAAAAAAACTAAGAAGTGAAAATCCCAGCTCGTTTGCTCTAATACATAGCGCTGTTATAGTTGGCCAAACAATCCTTTAATCAAATAGCAAACTATGCATTCTTGAAAAGAATGCTGTGTCTTACGATTACACAATCACAGTTTGTCACTCTGTGATATCAATTATATTTCAGTGAATCGTCCGTACACAATTTGAAATGATAACATATAGAATTAGGGGGAAACTGGTAAGTAGACAGGTATGTATTCTGTTTAACGAAGCAGGTAAAGAAATTAAATGTTGGTGTTACTTTTGTCATACGTTCTAGAAATAGGGTTACTGCACCTTTTTCAAAGCCAAATTCAAGCCATTTTAAAAGACTTTCAATACCAAAGTTCCCATTTCTCCAGGACCAAAAGGAAGAAATCCGGGGTGACCCACGTATTTTGCAAATATATCTGCAAATTTGATAAATGCGCAATTTTCAAATCTTGTGTGTGCATTTATCGAGACATATGATTTGTACAACTCAAGTAAATCATGAATATATGTGTTTTTGAGGCAAACATGTCCCCATATGAAGTAGGTGTTGGGAAAATATAATATGTAGCCCACATTAGAATTTACCACTGGGAAACGCTACCTTAATTTTTTGCTTGGCCCCCATATCAATGTCCTTAATTGATGAACAATGATTGCACTAATGCAAATTTCGAAGAGCCCTGTTCAGGTTTAGCATGCACTTGTCCTCATGCACCTGCAAAACCTGTAGGGGGCTTTGACGCTTCAAGTCATGTCGAGTCATGTTTATTTGAAAACCCCTAATCACAAGATGTTTCAAAGGGCTGCACAGTCCACAGACTATTGCAAACTAGACTATAATGACACCATGCAAAAATGCCATACAAACTAATGCCAGCTACCGTTAATCCCGAGGTAAGAAAAAGGCAATGGCTAAGCGAAGCCACCAGAGAGCAGTAATCGTGTCATTTTAAGCAAAATCCAAGCACTTTTCGATCCTTAAAAAAAAAAAAGTTCAAGCCTTTTCAAGGATTTCTCTCACTCATACGAACCCTGTATCCCTTAATGTTAGACAAATGTTTATTCATGGATTTAACTTCGATGTCATTTTCCTTTTTAGATTTAAAGACTGTATGTTCAAAAGAAAAGCTATGACATGAATAGGACGATGAAGGTGAAGGTGCAACGGGAGGGAAGGAAAAAAATGAGGTTGGAATGAAAATTGGGGAAGGGGTGTTTCGGGGGGTAGTAAGCTCGAATGGAGCTAAGGTAAAGAGGGTGGGGGGGAAACGGGTGGCCCTTGAGGCTAGCCCTCATCCCCTCTTCACCTCCATCCATAATTCAACAGTACGTGTGCATGTGTGTGTGTGTGTGTTGGGGGGGTCTCATGCACTAACCCCCAGGGAAACCGAAGACCTGACGCACCCCCCAAGCCGTCCCCCACCCACCCTGATAAGCTCGAAGCATCACCACCCAAACACTGTAACGGCGTGTATCACTTTCCCCATAAAACAGACATTTGTAAGGGCTGCTGTGACCGAGTGTCCCCACGCAGCGTGGTTCGATACTGACGACACACAAAAACACACTTGTGGACATCCGCACACATACAAATAACACTCGCACATATTCCGGGGAGTCAAAATCAATGGTAGCCCTGCTCGTCTCTGCTTGGCCTCTGATAATCAAGCTCTAATCTGAAAGGGGCAACGACCTGGTAAAAGACCTTAACACTAATACAGGAGAGTTGTGCGTCTTTGTGTTTTTGTGTGTGTTGTTCTGTGCGTTCTGTTAGTTCATTCCGTTGATGAACTGCCACCATCTTGCCACGGCCGCGCAAGGTAAATAAATAAACAAATAAATAACTTCCAGTGTTTGCAGAGGGGCCAGGCTTGACATGGTCAACAGCGTGAGTCATCACTGTAACCACGGCAACGGAAGTCAACATAACCTTCAAGGAAGTGTCACTGGGGTTTCAAGACACACAGACACACGTGCTTAACCCTAAAAGATCTTGATTTAACCGGGTTAGGCAGCAAACTTTGAGTTCGGATCCTCAACCAGATTTTATATCCTGCTTTGAGAGCCTATTTACAAACCCTAATCAAAAATAATAAATTAGAAAACCCAAACATTGCTTTGAAATTATATTTTTTACCTTGAAGGAAAATAATGGGGAATAATACACAATGTATTATTTAGCCCCTCGTAGTGGTAAAAACGACTTCATTAAATTGAAAAAAAAAAAACAAATTTTGATTATAATAATGAGTAAAAAATACAGGAACCATGAGAAATTATTTTTAGGAATACTTGTAGGTCAAGAAATGTGTATTTATTTGACATAACATGATGCTCACCCAGAGGAAGATGACATGATTGTCTGACATAACCAGTCTAGACAAAGGGTTGGGGTGAAATAGGGATTTTTCCACTACTTCTTAAGTTTTGTTTTTGTCATAGCCAGTGTTCCTAGTATGGAAGTGATTTTCAGCCATTTGGACCGCAAATTTCTGAATCAAACATCCTTGTTCTGTAACTCATTTGGCCCCGGAACATTTTGCACTAAAAACTCAACAAAACTGCTGAACTCAAGCGCTTGTTTTACCTGTCTCACAACCTGGATGCTTAAAGGAACACGTGGAAAAAGAAAAGTCAGTACTCCTAAAGACCCAGTTTTAAAATTGTCAAGGTTATATAATTGGCCACCTGTAAACGAGATTGCATAAGATGCCAGTTTGGTATTTGACAAATATTGCACACTATTGTTTCTTGTTTTGACCGTTATGCAATGTTCACATCATTGTCACTATCCGCCAATCATGTTGCTGTTTTTTGATTTTCACGGCCTCTAGGAAAAATATGCTTTTGTTACCTAATTTATTCAACCCCCTACCGTTCCTGTCAAATTTGCCTTAAATCCCAATCCAAGATGTACACAAAGTAAATTAAATGCTGTCCTTGAACCGTTTGGAGAATATAGACGGTTTCGGTCTTGAAAGGTAACACACTGAAGTTTTGTTCCAAACTGAAATAATCACTGCAAGTGCTACCAACATTTAGTAATTTGAGATGAAACACTCAGAAATGATTTTATTCCCGCCCGTTTTTTTTTTTGCAATTCAATGCCTGCAGATGAGTGTAGAATGCGCATCTTAGCTGAAAAATAGGTGAAACAGTAACTTAGAGCACTCACGTACCTTGTCAAATTTGATCACAATATAGATATGGATCGATAGGGAAATTCACACTTCCAGCTGTCTCCTTGTGTTAAAAAATAAAATAAAAGATATAGAATACAAAAGTACAAGATATAACATGCTAATGAAGAGCATTTGAATAGCGTTAAGAAAAATACACACTGTAATAAAAATAAGGTAATATGCAAATGTAGGGTTGGGGTTTAATGTGGGCTTTTACTCCCCTGGCTGGAGTTAAAGAGCCTCATGGCATGATGAGAGCCTCATGGCATGAGGAAAATGGGAAATATGAAAGACTAAATATTATATTTTACATATTTTTGTAAAGGTAGGTATAGGTGTTTCCAAAAGTGACCATTTGGAGATGACCAGTTGACAACACTAAAACCCTTGCAACTGTATATTTTACTTTGGCCAATTTATTTAGACATTTTGTAAGAGTTGTAAATGGTGCCTAAGAAAAGGCACCTCCTTCAGTTCTGAATATCTTTAACCAGTAGTAATCGATTCAAATGATGATCGACATATTGGTCTGCCATGGCATTTTGAACAGAACAATACACAAATATTTACTGTGTATTTAAATTAAACCCCAAAATAAACATACGTAACACCATTATTACATGCAAGTTTTTTATCTTTTTTATCTCTTGGCATTATCATGTTTTGCAATAAAAATTTTACAGTTAGATTCACTAGAATCTCAAGGATGTAACAAGGCCATGTTTGCAGACATCCATCTCTTTGATGACTGCCAGGCGAAGTATTTGGTGAGCAATGCCCCCCTTATAGTTTTTGGGTATCTTGTTTCATACTGATTGTAAGATTAATGTGATGATTACATTTTTAAATGGTCATCTTATCTTGAATCCCAATAGTTTAAGCTTTCCAGTGGTATGTGGGACACAACTTTGCATCTCAGCAGTCTGTTAAGGGGTTGATAAAAACAACTCACTCATAGGAAGGCTTTCAGAACAGGTTAGAATTTTTCAGAGGATTAGCCTCTCTCCCCTGTTCTCTCTAGTTCAAAATCTATTGAGGTCTTCTCTGCTTATTTTGAGTGTCTGCTAATGATTAAACTTATCATAAACCCCAATTCTGCTTTTAAAATTTTATTTCCTGGTTGTAAAACCCTAAACTGAATTTCAAAATTTTCTATAAGACCGTCATTTTGCACATTAATTTCCACCTGTTGCTTTGGCCTAAACCATCCATCCATCCATTCATTATCTGCACTGCTTATCCTCAGTAGGGTCACGGGGATGCTGGAGCCCATCCCAACCAGTTATCTTCTGGCAGTGGGCAGGGGACACCCTGAACTGGTTGCCAACCAGTAGCAGGGCACACATAGACAGACAACTCACTCACTCATTCACACCTAGGGACAATTTGGTCTAGCCAATTAACCTGTCATGGATGTTTTTGGAATGTGGAAGAAAACCGGAGTACCAGGCGGAAACCCACGCAAACATGGGGAGAACATGCAAACTCCACACAGGAAGGTTTGATCCCATGACCTCAGAATTCTGCCGCACACGCGCTAACCACCGAAACCAGTAGCCTGTAAATATGTAAAGAGGATTTTTTCGGAAATGAAAAAAAAAACTTTCCAATTCTTAATGACAATTGCAAGCCACTGAGAAGATAATGAATACAATAAAATATAGCTATAATAACACAAAAACTAAGTTTGTTTTTGTGTGTGTGTTTATGTGAATGTTTGTTTGTGTAAAAGGCCCACATAAAGATTTAATGCCTTAAGTAAGGCCTGGCCCGGACCAGAGAGGCTGATGGGTCTCCTGCACACTGTATTATATATAAATATGGATTTTTTTTCCACATGTCAATAACTTTGTGCATGTTGTGTACGCTGCCATTATGTGTGTGCGCGAATCTCTTCTAGGTGAACGCGTTAGTGCTCGACCGTCTGTCCGTCCGACTGTCCGTCGTCTTTGCAGATGAATCCGTTATTTATTATTAATGGCGCCAGGTTTCGGCATGCGCTCGCCTGGCTGACCTTCCGCCGGAGTCTTCCACTGTTAAAAGCTCAGCCGCCGCACTTTGCGCCTCACTTTTTCATGAGCGTCTTGTTTGTGGACAGTAAAAAGCGCCGGGGCTAAATTACAAGGGCCGCGTGGAGAAAAAAAAAACATGGGCAAACAAAATGGCCGATTTGTCGGGTAAGGGATCTCGCTTTCTGAAACACGCATCGGCGAATGTGGAAGCAGTCGTACAGTTTGTGGGACTGAAAATATTGGACCAAGAATTAGCTTTATATGACATTTGAAATTGTTCAGTAGCTGGTGCAGGGGTGTCAAACTCATATAGCTCGGGGGCCACATTGTAAAAAAACATTCTCACAGGGGCTAGACTAGAAAATAAATGGCATACAAAGTGTGCATTAGCTGCAAGGCTGGAGGTCTTTTTGGAGATTCACAATTAAATTATGATTTAGGGATTTAAGATCTGATTAGAAAACAATTATTGAGGGTTTTTTTGTCAATATTTTATTTTTCATTCATTAAGATTTAATCTCTTGTGGTGTTTGTTTATCAAGAGTGCATTTGTATAATTATTTTTTTCCTCAATCTTCTCTAGTGCATTATTGTTAATCAGCATGTGGCATCTGGTTTTGGCAACATCCAGTGTTTTTTTTAAACTACAGGTCATTGTTTGAGGCTCATGTTTCTCTTGTGCTTCTCTAGGCATTGTCTCAGGGCCACATGAATGGTTTGGCGGGCCACATTTGGCCCACGGTTCGTGAATTTGACACGTGTAAAAGACAATATTGCTGTTTTAACAATGCCATAGTCTTCAAATTAAAACTTTAGTAGTGCCAATTAAGGGTGGGCAGATTGATCCAAGAATCAATATATCGATATTAAGTTAGTACTTGGATCGGATCGATACTATTGTTTCGGGGTCCAGACTGTGTTCCCATTACAACTAACACTATGCTAATGTTCGTAAGCGTTACACCTATATTATACCATTCAAATTTAATCTAATCGTGTTGACACTTTATTTGCCCTACTGGCTTTATTTGAGAAATATTGTAGAATGGAGGCTATTGTAATTTTCTTGATATCATTGCTAACATTTTGTATATTTTTCTTACATGATTGTTTTTTTTTGGTTTGACTCTGTTGACTGTTGTTCTGAAACAGTTGTTGTAGTAGAACTATTTGAAAAGGATTTTATATAGTATTTACCCTAGTTGCACTTTTATTGCATTTTCAAAATATTGTGCAATGGAAGATATCATAGTTGTCATATTTACTTTTGTGTATTTGTATTTTCACAACTTTTCTGCTTTATTTTGGTTTGCATTTTGAAACAGATGTGACAGAAATATTTATATCTATTTTTTATACTGTTAAAGTTTTCATTGCAGTTATTTAATAAAAACACCGAATATTTTTAGTACCTAAATCTTTGTCCTTTTTTTATCGTCATTATAAACCAAGTTAAGGGAAGGGTTCAGTTACGTAAAGATCATTAAAAAAGTATCAGTACTGGATCAGTATCTATTGATACTACCCTTTATTTACTTGTATCAGATCAATACCTAAAATACTGGTATCCCCCCACCCTTAGTGCCAATAAATTTTACTCATTTTTATTGATCTTTCCTGTTTAGTCGAATTGTAGTAAGTGCGACATATTGGCGCTTTGCATGTGATGTCATGTTGCATTCACTGGAAGTATGAGCGCCGAAAGCACCTGAGCGAACAGCAATTTAATAAGCAGTTGTGTTAAAACAATTATCAACAACCATGGCAGGAGAATATAACCATGACTTTTTTCAATGGTTTCTGCTGTGCGAACCGGCATGGTTCTAAGCCCAATTTGGCATTTTATAGTATCTCTTTTGGCGAAAACAGAAGACGGCAATGGATATCTGTAATCAATCAGACAGACTGGTAGCCCTCAAAGTACTCCAGGATTTGCAACAAGCAATTTATACTAGGTACGTTTTGTGTATTTCCGAGCAATGTTATGTAGAGTAGGTGAAAGTCACAAAGATGCTGAAAGTGTCTACCAATAAGTGAGCTATTTCTACTGTAGCTAAAAAATAATGCAAAAACTTGTGCTAATTACGCCATATAGCATAATTAGCAAATGTGTAACGTGAGTTCACCAGCTAAAGTTAGGTTCTCCAACTTTAGGGTAAAACATATTAGCATACACAGCTATGATTAGTGTCTTACTTTTGCCATTACAAGGTACCCTCTCCCTGTCAGCGTACTGGTAACCCAACCTACGAAGAACTTGTGAGCATCCAGTACTTTCATAAGGTTTTAGATCAGCACTGATGTATGGGGATACTTCATCAACAATATAGTGGTACAGATCAATGGACTGAAGTCAGGCAGACTGGAAGATTTGGTTAGATCTGTGAGTATGTCAGTAGGAAGAAGGTATGGGTCGGTAGTTAGCCCTGCTATTCTCAGTTTCTCTAATTAGAGCTTTTTGTGCTTTTGGACAAGGTGAGCCACCTTGTCCGACAGCTGCACATTATTCGTTTGAATAGTCATTGCCGATGGTGTTGAATAGAATGACTTTTTGGTTATTGTTGTTTACCGTTTACTGGTCCCACCCACGGGGAGTACTGTTTATTACAGTTTACTGCCGATCGCCACGGCGTCGTCACCTTCCGTCATATAGTTATGGTCACGTGTGTGCAAAGGGGCAATATTTTCTGCAGTTGAGAAATGTTTTAAGACAATGCGCCCCCTTGCCTGGTGAAAATATTTAACACTAAATCTTTGGACAGGGACCTCATAGGAGTTGTAATAAGAAGAACGTTAGCCAAGCGCATTGGCAATGTGCTCAAGCCGTCACTCCCCACTTTTTTCAGCTTCAGATGGCCAAGAAAATTGGCGTCGGCAGCGGCCACGAGCAAAGAGGAAGATGGAGTCTTTCCTGGGCATGTAATTGATCCTTTCGCCGCTTTCCTTCTTTCACGCACCAATTGACAGGAGGAGATTCGTGCTGGTGACAAGCCTCCTTGCAGTGCGGCTCGCTTGTTTAATTGGGCGGAAAAGACGCCACCGAGAGGCCGGGCCGGAAACGAGCCGCCCGCAACGGTCACTTTAAATTAGGGGCCGTGTGCAAGTGTCACAAAACGTGGCACACTTCCAGCTAAGTCGCGCTCGTTTGGAAATAAATACAAAGTTTTACAAGGGTGGAACCTGCACGAGACAAACTTTCCCTTATTAAAATTTGAGATTTAAAAAATGTGTTGGGTTGCAGACATAATCAAACGTAGACAAAACATTTGGTATTTCTCTTCAAATAAATAAAAGGCATGAGTCTGAGGGGCCTAAAAAAAAACTTTGATTGACAATGGAATTAGTTTACTCCCACTACGCCACAATCCAAAATGTGTCACCTTTCAAATGTACTGAAATTTCAAATGTGCATTTGTTTTTTAAATATGTGAGGTTTTTTAACCACTATTTCTTTTGTGGGTATATTGGTAGAAACCAAAATGTGAAACAAATGTGGTTGTTTTGGTAGCTTAGGAGTAACGCCATCCCCGAAGTTCTGCATGTTTTTCAAATGCTGACTACCTCCGGTGTGTTATTAAAGCTACATTTTGTCTTGTGAGTTATACAGACAACGTCTGGAACATTTTACAACTTGTTTGGGTTTTTACGATATTTGTTATTTGGATGCCTTATTTCCTATTTGATTGAATTCTATGGTCATTTTACATGTTTGTGTTTTCATTATCTATAAATATTAAATAGTCAAGTTAAGTCAAGTCACGTTTATTTATATAGCCCTTAATAATAAGAAGTCTCAAGGGGTCTACAGACTACAGACTTTTATTACACCATCCCCTGATCTGAAACGTACATGTGGGAGAGGAAAAACGTAAAACCTCAGGACGAGTATATTTATTATTATTATTAACCTTGAGAAGTTGCCGCACATGAGGTAGACCCCCCTCCAGGATGACCAGGCTTCAATGGATGTTGCATGAACAATCTATTTATCTACCTACCTTGGTCATATCCCTCAAGAGGGGTGACCGACAGCAAAACAAACACATACAATAACAAAGAAAATAAAACAAAAAATTACATATAGAACAATTAAAGTATAATATAAAATGACATGTTCATTTGTTTTTATGGCACATACAATAAATTGTACATTTCTATCTACACATGGGAGGATAGTCCTCCATACACAAGATGTTGCAAGGGCATCAACAGACAATACAGACACAATCAACATGAAATATAGGAAATGTCAGGTTGCCCTGCGATTGGCCGGCAACCAGTTCAGGGTGTCCCCTGCCCACTGCCCGGAGATGGCTGGGATGGGCTCCAGCCCCCCCCTGCGACCCTAATAAGGATAAGCGGTACAGCTGATGAGATGAGATGAGATGAGCATGTCGGGTTGACAGCTTCCTGATACAAAATCTTGGTCTACAAGGACTAACTTGTAAATATTTCCTATGTATCCTAATGTTCTTAATTTTTTCCTTTATTTTATTACATGTTTATCCGGGAGTGTCATCCATGACAATATAGGCAATTCTAATTTAGCTTTATTAAACTGCATTGTGTTTGTATAGCAATAGTATGTATAGAATCTATTGAATATATTAACTATTTAATATAAACCACGAGCAAAGCAAGGGTGGGGATGTTTCGTTTGGGCTCTAAGTATGTACATGTATCTGATTACCCAAGAAAAGGGGAAGGAGTTTAAAAATGGCAACCATATTTTACAGGGAGTCAGATAAAATACCATGTACATGAAAAATGCAAAAAAAAAAAAAAAAACTGACTCAGCACTTTTGTTTGGTTGCTTCAGCATGCTTTCCCATAAAGACATTACACTCTCCCAGGTCAGAATAACATTGAATATTCACACTATCATTTACAGACAGTTAGGGAGGTTACCCCAGATGTAAAAAATATCCAAAAATTGCTGACTCGGAACCTTTTGTTTTGCTGATTCTCTTGTTCAATACTGTCTCAGTCTGATGCGGAAACTATAATTCATGCATTTGTTACCTCCCTTCTCGATTACTGTAATGCACTACTCTCCGGTCTCCCGAAGTCCAGAAGCAAGTCTCTTCAGCTAGTACAAAATGCCGCAGCGAGACTTTTAACTAGGACAAAAAAGTACGATCACATAACACCGATTTTGGCTAACTTGCACTGGCTCCCAGTGAGCCAAAGATGTGACTTCAAGGTTCTCTTAGTATTGTACAAAATCATACATGGACTTGCTCCCTCTTATCTTTCAGATCTGATCTGCCCCTATGTCCCGGTCCGAAGCCTACGATCTGAGAGTGCCGGTCTTCTGGTGATCCCGAAGACCTTCTGCTGGATCGAGAGCGTTCTCCATCCGGGCACCGGTGCTGTGGAATGCTCTTCCCCCTGAGATCCGATCTGCAACCTCAGTGGAAATGTTTAAATCTAAACTTAAAACTCACTTCTACTCCATTGCATATGAATAATAACCTACTCTTCTTGTCGGCTGAAAAATAGTCTGTGTAACATAGTGTACTAATCTGTGAAGCCCTTAGAGACTTATTGTGATTAAGGGCTATACAAATAAAAATGACTTGACTTGACTTGACTTGACTTGTACCAGAACAAGTTTTGACTCTTACTCTTGAAACAGCTTAGTTTTACTCATTGGGTTTTCCATTCTCATGTGCCAATGATCCTGCCAAAAAGGGAAATGCCACCCAAAAATGGTTTCACGCCTCATGTATTTTGTTTAGGTATTCATTATAATATGTATTTTGTTGTTCAGTTATTGGTTTGGTTCTATATTTTTTGATCAAATCTACATTTGGAATCACAATTTATTGAAATCCAATTCTGTGTATCTGAAATGTATAAAAACAACAAAATATTAATAGTCACATTTTTGTATAGTCTCATATCTGTAGAATCAACGCATCAAAAATATTTTTTTGTAATACAGTTTTGGATTTAAAAAAAATACTGTATTTGTTTTGTTATATATTTTTGGTCGCTATATGGTATGTTTAATTCATTGAGGATTGTTTCTCTGATTCATTCTCATTTATTTCTCTCTTATTATGTTCTTATATTTACCCTTTCAGATAATATGTTAATTAGAATTTCTCTTCTTTCCCTTTTAAAAGCTTTTATTTATGTAATTATTTTTTCATAGTCACTTTATTTTATTTTTTTATTGGAAAATGCAAAATAGTATTAGAAGCTATGGAACTTTTTTAAATCTAGGCTTAAAACACACTTATATTCTTTAGCTTATGAATGATTGTTCATGTTGACAATGTCTGTGTATTTTTTGTTTATGCTACATCCGTTGCATACTTGGTCAACCTTTTTATTTGTTTTTATTTTTTATTACACTTTATTCTAATTTGTATTGTTTGTTAATGGCCTGGTCATCCTGGAAGGGGAATTACCTTATGTGTGGTCCCTTGTCAAGATTTCTTCATTTTCATCATGCTGAGGTTTTTGAGTTTTTTCTTGTCCTCATGCAGGTTTTAGATCCTATTGTAATATAGTCTGTATTTTGCAATAGTCTGGGGTCTCCGCAGCCCTATGAAACTCCTTGTGATTAAGGGCTATACAAATAAACATGACTTGACTTGACAGTATATCCAGCTGCAGGATGATTTTCAAACTGTTTCAACAAAGCTTGGATTGTTAACCGTCTTCCTCTTTTGTATGTTTTCCATGAGACAATCACACGAGGACGCGTTCCCACGAGAGTGGAGTCGGCGGAAGAATGACACACAAAGTTGGCGCTTGGTTGGTCAATTGTTTGCGAAGTTGCCTTTGTGTGCACGTCCTTTCGAAAAACGGAAAACCCGAGGAAAAGCGCTCCATCCTCGCGGACGGCTGCTGCCCCCCGATAGTAAATTCTTGTCTTCCTGTTGGCACCTTTCCCATCATGTGCTACCGGAGCATATCACCCGTCACTAAATGAGGTACATCTGAAACATTACCCAACACAAGTATGCAAGACCAATAAATAAATACCTACAAATGTATGCCCTATACATAAATGAACACACACATAAATCACATAAATAGAAGACATAAATGCATTTTTTTTTGTCATGTTTTTTTCTGTCTAGTTTTTCAAGAAACCACATAATAAATGACACAATAAATGACAAAATAGATGGCAAAATACATACCAAAATATGTGACGGATACACCGCTAAATATATGACAAAAAGCAAATATACACTAAAATAAAAAATGCATAAATATATGAATTATATGCATTTCTCCTCTATATTTAGTTGTTACATAATCTATGTATGTGTTCATTTGTTTATAGGCATGTATTTGTAGGTATGCATTTATTCATAGATTTTAATCTACAGTACATATGGCAGGATGGTCCTCCATACACAAGATGTGCTTCTGTTTCTTATATTTTTCATGTTCCTGAAAAGTTCAAGAAAATAATTGCCCGTGATGAAGTTTGGCTGGACCCTCATCTAGTTGGAGTAAACATGGCACTATCCCTCCCACTTGAGTCACGAAGGCCGTGTAGGAGAAAAATCATCAAAGTCAAAGCGCATCCATTTGAGCTTTTATTATTGATTGGAAGCACGCCAGACAAAGAGCGTCTCGGTCATTCTTCAAGCTGAGCGTACGACACAACAAGCGATTCCTATTGATTTTCAATCACGTGCCGCATACAACTGCGGAAGTGCGTCGGGTCAAACGTTAAACACGGGCACGGCCCCTTCATTCTGAGGCCACGACATTTACAACAGAGAACCGTTGATGCTCAAATAGAAACTTAAATATCTTGCTTTCAAAACTTTGGGATATTTTGTCGTACAATATTTTGCTTTTGCTAAGTAGCTCAAAAGTCATTAGAGCGATTTTCTTTGCATTTAACAGTAAATGGTTGGAAGGCCAAAAATATTTTGTAACTTTCCTTTTACTTTACAGTATGTTACCTGTCAAGTTTTTATTTATTTATTTATTACCAAATATAAATAAGTATTTACTGTTTACTGGAATAATTGTCCATCCATTTGTCAATCCATTATCTTCCGCTTATCCAGGGTCAGGTCACGAAGGCTGCAGCCTCAAAGAGGGAAGCCCAGGCCTCCCTATCTCCAGTCAATTTGTGCAGTTCATCTGAAAGGAACCTGAGGTGTTTCTAGGCCAGCCTGGAAACATTGTCTCTCCGGCATGTCTTGGGTCGTCCCGGGGTCCTCCTGCCAGTGAGACATGCCCAGAACCCTTCCGGAGGGGGTTGTCCAGAAGGCATACTTACTAGATGCTCGAGCCACCTCAGCTTGCTCCTCTCAACGCAGAGGAGCAGCGGCTCTTCACTGGGTTCCTCCCGGATGACCAAGCTTCTTACACTATCACAATGGGAGAGCCCAGCCACCCAGCGGAGGAAACTCATTTCAGCCACTTGTATCCAGGATATTGTTCTTTCGGTCACAGCCAACAGTTCATGACCATTAGTCAGGGTAGGCCCGTAGATTGAGCTGCCGAACCTCTGTTCTATCCCAACCTCGCTCATTAACAAGACCCAAAAAATACTTGAAATCCTTTACTTGAAGCAGGATCTCATCCCTGCCCCAGAAAGGAAATGCAAACCTTTTCCCAGCTGAGAAGCATGGTCTCGTACCTGGAGGTGCTAATCTTCATCCGAGGAGCCAAAGCGGTGGGGGGCCTCCTTGCAGCTGTGACAGGGACCTGAAGTTGTCAGGGACTTTCCTCGCAACCGGGGCAGGAAGCCAAAGCTACTGGGGTCCCTCCTTGCAGCTATGGCTGGGAGACGAAGCAACTGGTGATTCTTCTCCCAGTCGGGGGATGGGAGTCACAGCGGCCTGGGCCCTTCTTGCAGCCAGGGACCTTCCTCGAAGCCGGGGCAGGGGACCGAAGCGATGAGGGACTCTGCTCGCAGCAGGGGACTCTTTTCACAGCTGGGTCCTTTTATGGTATAGTGATTTTCAATTGTCCCAAACGCAGGAAGCAGGAATTTCTCAGTACTTAAAAATGACTGTATTTGGTCGCATAAATGCTTAATAAATAAAACTGTCTGAATCAAAATAACAAGAAAACAACCTCAGAAAGCAGGATGGACTGAAAAAAACTAAGCTGGAAATGAAACTCACCCGACATTGTTTTTATGAAGGTTCGGGGTGATTTGGGACAGGGGTGATTGGACACACTTGTCCCAACAATAAACTGATTAGGCATCCTTTGGTGGACGGAAGTGCGCCAGACCCTAACACATACTATGGCCCTCAAACTGGACTAAAAATTCTGCCCATAAAAGTCATGAACAGAATCGTGACAAAGGCAAGCCGGGACTGGAACGAATCCTACGTACTGCCAAGAAACTGCAGCAAACTTCCGAGGAACACTTTCGAATGTGTTCTCATAGTCCACAAAACAAATGTGTACTGGATGGGCAAACTCCAATGCAGAGGGTCAGCTCATATAAAAAACACACTTCTCCTCCTGAAACCAAGATTCGACTCCCTGATTGACCCTCCATTCCATACCCCCGAATAGACCTTACCAGGGCAACTGAAAAGCGTGATTCCACTGTAGTTGGAACACACTTCCCGCTGCCCCTTCCAGAAAAGTCTGCCACTTGAGAGGCATCTCCCCTTATGTCAGGTGTCATTTGGGCCAAGCCAAGTATTTGAGCTAAAAGTATGGCAACTGCAAATGCAACGTGGAAAGCGATGGAGATCTGGCTCATCGGCAAGAGCAACTTCTAGATGATAACGGGAAAGCAGCTGCCCTCATTGAGTGAGGTACTTAGTCGGTTCTTTCACTTCCACAATCAAGTAAAAAAGACTCTAGAGAAGGCAGAGAGCCTAGTGGTTGAGAAGGTGTTCTTGTTTTTGGAGAGGGCCAAGATCTCTATAAAAATAATAAGTACTGTTTAAAAAAATAGATAATGCCCCGTTATTGGCTGTCAACTATTCCATGCTCACTTGCAAAAGTCAGCTGGGTGGATGTAGATTTGTAAATGTCAAGTCATTCTTTTCCTGATTTTAGATTTCAACATTAATCGTAGTCTTTGTGGGTATATTAAATACATTTTTGAGATGTGTCACTCCTACTAACATGAAACATTTTATTTAAAGGTAAAGTGCATTATTTGAGGTGTCCTTAAAATACTATAATATTTTCTCATTAAGAATGTGTTAACAATGCCAACTGAGTTCAAAGAGCTTTTATGTTTTTCCCCACTGTGTTTTTTTAGGTAACTAGGTAGGACGAATCTGGGACAGGGTTGGACAGTTGTGGCGTTTTGCTGGAGAGTGATGTCATGCTTGACCCCATGGGGATTTTTTTTTAAATTATTTAATCCTTAGTGAAACAAATGGTGAAAGTAAGACAAGGCCTTCTTCAAGTATAGTCCAAACACCAACCTAAACCCCAAAATGGATGAAAATAAAACAGTTTATGAGAGTGTGTCAAAAAAATACACGTACTTGCACTTTCATCATGAACAAGCCGACAGAGTCTGCAATGATGACACAAGCCAGGAGATGGGGGGCCTCGAGTAACAACGTTCCACATTATGTACAGCTTCTTAAAATTTTATTAAAAGTTAACATTTCTGTTTTTTTAATTTAAGACATAACGTATTACTCTGAAACCCCTCTTTTTGCACATAAACTCAATGTGGCTTTTTCTTTCCCACATGTGAATGCATTACAAATCACCTTAATACCACAGGATGGGGGCAACATTATTGGGCGCTCTATTTTGGACAGCCATGCTATGGAAGCCCCTCGAACACTTGGTTGCAATGTCAAAAGCTTTCACTAAATTCTCTTTCATTTAACCCCGCCCCCTTTGAAATCTTTTGCCAGTGTGGTAGCGAGGATGGGCTCAGCTGTCAATCATAATTGAGTGGAGATGTGGGGGCTACATCTCCGCTCTGCAGCTGAGCCGCAGCCGCAACCGCTACCACCACCGCATCATCCCACCTGTCAATCACTTTCTGCGCCTTCAACCTTCCCGTCCTCCCCCTCATCCTCACCCATTCCTCTCCACGCTTCTTGCACTTCCTCAAGACGCACACTCCAGCAGCCCATTCAATAAAAACAGCTTCCCACTCTGACACGCTCGCCGCTGTCAATCCTTTAATTCGCCAGAAAGGAAATCGGATGGCGGCCTTCACCTCAGACATTGCTTCCCTGCACCCCAATATTACACCCCCTTTTTCTTTTATACACACGTCTCTGCAAAAAGTCCTTTTTTTTTGCGAAGGCTGTCACTAAACAATATCACACGTGTTAAAAACACATGTTTAGTAAAATTAGTCAAAGGGAAGACTGATGCATTTTCCTTTTGTGTCGTGTGTATAAGACTGACATAAATACAACTGGCTGGATAATGTTTTTTTTGATAAAACTGTACATATACTTTTGCTCGAAAGTTTGGGGTCACTTGTTGTTATTTTCTCATCTCATCTCATCTCATTAGCTGCACCGCTTATCCTCAGTACGGTCGCGGGGGTGCTGGAGCCCATCCCAGCCATCATCGGGCAGTGAGCAGGGAACACCCTGAACTGGTTGCCAGCCAATCGCAGAGCACACAGGGACAGACAACTCGCTCGCTCATTCACACCTAGGGACAATTTGGACCGGCCAATCCACCTGAAATGCATGTCTTTGGAAAGTGGGAGGAAACCGGAGTGCCCGGAGGAAACCCACGCAAGCACGGGGAGAACATACAAACTCCACACAGGAAGTCCGGTAGCTGGATTTGAACCCACACAGGAGGTTCCCAAGACCTTAGAACTGTGCCGCACAAGCGCTAACCACAGTGCCGCCGTGCTGCCCCTTGTTGTTATTTTATTTTTTTTAAACATAGTTTTTTTTCAACAAATATAGCATTCAAATATTCCGAGATAAGTCCCAAACACTGTTGACCTGGTAAATGACAATTTTAGCTGCAAATGTCTGGTGTTAAAAACAATGTCTACATAGTTGTTTAAAAGGCTGTTTCCAGCAACCAGCACTACGACGTTTAGTAGCCCATTGTGTTTGCTAATTGCGTTAGAAGGCTAATGGATGATTAGAAAACCCTTGTGCAAAAATGTTAGTACAGTCAAGTCATGTTTATTTGTAAAGACTTTAATCACAAGAACTCTCAAAGGGCTGTGCAGAAAATACACAGACATCATTAACATAAAATATAGGTAATAGCTGAAAATAGTTTAGAGAAGCTATAAAACAGACCTTCCTTTGAACTAGTGAAGTATCTGGACCATCACATTTGCGGGCGTGGTTCAATATTCAAAATGGCCAGAAAAAGTAAAGTTTTATGTGAAATTTGATGGTCTACACTTGTCTTAAGAAAGGAAGGCAATGCAAGAATTTGTGAAGAAACTGAAGACCTCCTACATAGGTGTGTGTGCTACTCCCTTCAGAGAACAACCCAAACAGGTTCTAATCAGAGCAGAAAGAGAAGTGGATGGCCTGGCTTCACAATGAAGAGGTCCCCGGTTAGATACCGGGTGTAAACAAATGTTGGCCTGGAGAGGGATGGGATCTGTACTTGCCCAAGACACACCACAGTAAATGGTGCCCCTACGACTCCAGTGATTAAGGGATCCAACCAACCAACCAATTTGAGAAATACAAGCCTCACAGGTCCTCAACGAGTAGCTTGGTTATATGGTACCTGCAAGACACCAGTGTCAACATCTACAGTAAAGAAGTGACTAAAATATGTTGAAGACCAGGAAATGAAACCGGGGACAAGAGTGGAAAAAAGGACACCATTTCAAATCATGAGTGTAGTAAATGCATTTTCCCGTAATTTACGTTTTTTGCATTACAAAAAAATAAAATAAAATAAATAACCACTTTGTCAGAAAATGGCACTTTTTTGTAATCCAACAATATTTTTATTTTTGACTTTTTATTCTCTCATTACAAAAACCAATAATATTTTGTTTCCTCCATTGTCAGAAAATATATCGTATTTTAGTTTCTGTTTGTAGTTTTAAATAATCGTTTCACAAAATGTCACTTAATTTTGTTTTTTGTTTTCATATGATATATTTTTTTCGATTTATACACCCAAATCGCCCAAAAAAATATGAATATATCTTTCTCCATTGTCAGAAAATGTTGCATATTTTAGTTAGATATTTTTGCAGAATTTCATTACAAAAGTATACTGTCAAAGCAAAAAATATAGTAATACTGTATTACTCTATGGGCACAAAATACTTACTTATGTTTTTCTTATCCTGGTGGGACATATTTTTAAAGGGACATTGTATTATTTTACCACTAGATGTTGTTGCATGAAAAAATTACATTTGGATCTTTCGCTCAATTAACGTTTTTATTTTTTTAGTTTTGTTAGAATTTTTTAAGATGAACAAATGATATGTTGCTGATTTTAAGTGTGATTTTTTTCCTCATTTCAAAATATTTCTATTTTAATTTTTAACTAAGATGTACTTAAAAATATGCCATGTTTCCCTATTTTAACTTTTAATAACGTTTTTTGAGTGTAAGCAGTGAAAACGGAAGTGATGAAAGAAAATCTGTTTTTTGGCACTAAATGAGTTAATAAGTAGTACTTTTTTGGGCATATTATATATTTATTATATTTTACCAATTTTGTTTAGCTTGATAGGCTGCATGTGGCCCACGGGCCATAGTTTTCATGTGAAAATCAAAAGTTAAAGAGCCACATCTAAGGGGCCGGTCACACAAACAGTTGCGGCTAAATCACGGCCAGAAATTTCTGCCTTTGAGGCGGACGCTATTGGGCGCATTGAGATCGCCATTCAGACGAGATACAGATGTGCTCAACACGAGGTCGGAATTTCGCGCGCGGGTGGCAGCGCAAAATAGTTTTGCGCTGCTCAATTTTTCAGAGCGCGGGTACACAGCCTTTCACGAGCGTATTGAGGCTGAACCACGGCCAGAAATTTCTGACCGTGAAGCAGATGCTGTTGGGCACTGTTGGACGTTTTGAGACCGCCATATAGACGAGATAGAGCAGTGCTTTACTCGCGGTCGGAAATTTTCACGTGGTTGGCCGCACTCAAAACTTTTAAGCTGCTCAAAAGTTTGAGCACGTGTTAAACCGCGTGCCGCACACGTGGTCAACACGAGGTAATGACGCGGAAATGACGCGGAACGACGTGCTCTGGCCGCGGCCAGGGCGTGGTTACACATGGGTAGGACGGGAAATTTCAGCGGGTAATCGTCGGTGGAGCATGGTAATAGCATGTTCTGTGCCTGTATCTCGGTGTTATTACGTGAAATTAGCGTGTTACGCGTGTGACGGTCAAACGCCTTTCACCGCGTATGAACAGCGCGAATGCCGAGCACACGTCAGTTGTGCTCGAGACGTCAAGGGGGTGAACATGGATCCCCGTCAGCGTAGTGACCTCGTCTTAATCCATTTTTATTTCTTGACATTTCTTTTCAAGATAATAAAATAAAAATGATGCCATAGCTTGAAATCTTGATCTTCACGGGACTGTGCCTTGTGCGGTTATGATTTCTACAGCCCGGTGCCGAGATTTGCATCCCCTGCTACTACAACCACTTTTACCTCGTTTTATCTCACTTTTAGGGACTGTAATGGCGAACATATAACCAAAACCACTTCGTCTTGCATTTGTTGGAAATGTAATATAACTTAAACCATTCCGTCTTTGTTTTTGTTGTGAACGTAATCGAACGGTAAATCCTCCCCCCCTCGCGTGAACGCGCATTCTGCTGCGCTTCCAACGAAAGCGATCGTATTCTATATAAAACGCTTATTAAAACTATAAAGCGAGCTAATTATAACAACTGGGAGATCCTAGTCTATATAACGCGTTTATTTAAACAATAAAGTGCGATCGTATTCTACAAAATGCGTTTGTTAACGCGGATGAAAAAGTCACCAACGTCAATGCACGCGAGGGGGTGGGGGGTGGGGGGTGTTGCGTAGGAGTCGGATTTGGGCACAACACCGGCTCGGGAGCTTTTATACCCGTGGTCCACACGAGAAAATGACGCAGAAATGACGCGATGAGGAAGCGGAACAGTCGCCGGCGTGTTTTGCGGGCATACCACCGATGAACAGCGGGTTTGCCAATTTTGCGCATTTTCCATCGCGGGCAACCACGGGCAATAAAAAACCGCAAAATTTTAGCCGTGATTCAGCCGCAAATGTCTGTGTGACCGGCCCCTTAACAGGTGAACTTTTAAAAGGAAATCTTTAATAACTAATGCCACACGAGTCCTCCATGCTGACATTAGCATAGCACGTTTCGAGTCAAAGTTCTTGTTAGCCTAGCTAACAGAATGACTCCATTCAGTCAGCTTCAAATTAAATGTGTTGCTTAAAAAGTTACCTCTCAACCCAATTTGCTAGCTTTAGCATTGTTTCACATTTGTCTACAACATGTGTCAAACGTATAGCCCGCGAGTCGGATTAAGCCCATTGGACGATTGAATACGGCCCACAATGAATTTCTGAATATGTAAAAAAATAGAGAGGGTTTCTAGGTCATTTCCGTCAAAAGTTGTGATTTTTAAAACAAATGCAAGTTAAATGCTCCCCCTGGCCACTAAATAAAGGATAAACTCTCAGCTTTAATAGGCCTGACCAAGTACTATTACAGGTGTTCTGCACTTCCTTCCTACGCGGAGAGACACCCCGCTAATGCCCAGTGCGCTTGCGCACGCTAGCACATGCTAGCGCACGCATGCGGACTGAGCAGATATTGATTTCCCGGGAATTCTGCAGTCTACTATTGTCCTACCAGTCATACGTGGCTTTTTACACGCAGTATATGTGATGGCAGAACGTAATACCCTTCTTTCATATAATAAGTAAATGTTCCGTTTATGATTATTATTATTATTATGATTAGTTTCGGCGTTGATGACTGTATTTTGTTAGAAAGAAAACAAAAATTAATGATGCTGATAAAATGAACACATTTAACGTTAGTTAGATAGTAAAAACAACCATGTGGTTATATTCAAGCTAGTGCTGTGTGTGTCCCTTATTATTCTCTAATTGAGTTAAAAAATGGCAACTGTACTCTGAAAAAAAATGTTATCCAACTGAATTGCAAATAGGAAATTACGACATAACAACGGTGCACTGCTAAATCCTTTATTTTGCATTTCTCTTTTATTCATTTCAAAACATCAAGCATATCCTAGCTCCGATTTGATATGAATTAGCATGGTGAGTTGGTTGATTTAAAAATGCATTCATCCAGCTGTTAAAATCAACAAATTAACGCATTCAATGCCAAGTAAGTTGGGGTTTTTTTGTGAATGTGTTATGCTTGGGAAAAGAAATCCTTGTCATCCATCGTTATAATATGAAGAGTAGGCTATTACAAAGCAAAATACTGAAAAACTACAGGAAGCCAAAAAAATTTTAGGTAACATTCTTTTACTGATCCGGCTCGCCTGAGAACATAAAGCCTTGATCCAGCCCCAGAACCAAACTGAGTTTCCTGGTCTACAACACATTCTAGTTCTTCAAATATGAATAGGGTAGTTATTTGATTTTGTTACCGCATTGAGAACAACACAAGCAGCTTATCCAATCACGTAACAACCCCGCTCAGACTGCTTTTAAAAGACAATTTGGAGCTGCGTGTAGTCTCCCTCATGTCACAAGCGAGTGCATTAAAGATTTTTTTACAGCCATGACGCTATATTGCTTTGTTCCTGCTAATATTTTTAATGCTTGCCTGAGTGTCAAAAATGGCCAAACGGGAATGCGCGAGGGGTGTGTTGTTTATCCCAAACAACACCATGAGACAATTATCGCGCAGCGCACCAAATATTCAACGCACACACACACGTAATTGCAAAGCGCCGTGGCCCTTGTCTGGCTGGACTCATCTGATGAAAACGCCATGATGCAACCAAAGAGCAAGGTTCGGTAGGAAAAAAAACAAAACAAAAAACGGAGTAACGGAATAAAGGTGGTAGAGTGTTGTGGGCAATCGTTGCAACAGAATGACCACTTCTTCTTAAGGAGTCTGAAACTTCAGTGCTATTACTATTTCAGTCAAAACCCTCTATAGCAAGAACCAGGGCACCATTTTTAAATAATTACACATATTCCATATAGAGTTAGAACTGTCTTCATTGTCATTGATAAGAACATAGTAAACCTTGATTACAGCAAGATTAGGCATAGCAATCCAGAATAAACACAATATTTAAAGGGACACTGTGTACTATTTGGCCATGCATCGTGTAGAGCAGTGTTTTTCAACCTTTTTTGAGCCAGGGCACGTTTTTTACATTGGAAAAATTTTGCGGCACACCACTACCCAAAAGTGTTATAAAATGACACTGGACAGTATGTTTAATTACATTGAATTTACTGGTGTAGGGCAACCAAAAATGAGTGCTAAAAAGCACAAGGAAGATTACTACCCAAGACTTAAAATGATCAAAACACACCATTTTTGTTCTCAACCTTTCATCTTGCGTAACCTTTCACAGGGTTTTTTGTTTTTGGGGGTACCCATAGCAGCAAGATAATGGTCAACCATGTCAGCTCCCTCGATGTAAGCCTAATATTATGTAAATTAATATTTCTGGACCAAGTATTTTTTTAAAATGCAAGTTTATTTAATTGTTCGTGTATCTTTGCCTATTAATTTAAATATATATTGTTCTTTGTTTATGAATAAAGTTTATTTAGCACTTCAAGGCGCTAAATAAATCATAATGTCCCTTTAAAAGAGGAAAATACAATTTTAAAAGAGGAAAAATATGATAAAAAAAAAAGAATGACAGGATAAATAAACAAAATTACTTGCATGGTAGTGCTTGGAAACTGTCCAAATAAGTATGTCCATTGTGATAATTGTACAATGAAAATATAGTGCTACAAATACACATTTCTCTATATAATACCCCTTTTTAAATTCAACAGGCAAGATATAGATTTTTCAGTCTTGTGGACTTGTTTAGGATGGTGATGGCCATGAGGAATATATCTGGTTTAAACCCAACTAAATTTAAACTTTAAATTACCAGCCCTGTTGAAATTGATCATTAACATCTTGAGGTTTCCATGGGAGTAAAGGACTTTATTTGATACATCTTTGACATGTTACTTTTAATATACGCGTTCTTGTATTTTCAATTGCTTACACAAAATTAGCAGATGTTTTCATGTCTGTATTGTTTCTCTTTTTTATGGGTTTTTCCGTTAGTTTAGCCCGAAATTGGCAAAGGTAAGAGCAGGACTGTTTCAAATGAAGTCCAGACGTCAACCCAAACACCAAAACGATGAAAAAAGAAGTACTTGAGGAATGAGCTGACTAAGGGTGCAATCATGATTTTAAGCCAGGAGATGGTGGCAGAGAGTAACACAATTTAAAGTTGTGGACACCACCTTAAAGCAAAAAAACTTTGGGCAAAAATTTTTACCTCAAGATTTCTTATGGAAAAAATGTGTCTTGGCTTATAAATGTTGAAAAATAGTGGTCTGTATGTTGGACTGGAGAGGGATGGGCGCCACCAGGCTGTACGTGCCCAAGACACACCACAAGAATGGTGCTCCTTCAACCTTAGTGGTTAGGGGATCCAAACAAACCAAACTAGCTAGCTAGGCTAATGATGGGTTAACAACTTGGAAGAACTGAGTAAGACTAAAACTTCAAATATGTTAAACAGATGCAAGATTTTTTATGTCGTGTATTCAAAAGAAACAGTTTCATGTTTAGGGAGCACACCACTGACGTCAACAGTCTTGTCGCCTGTCCCCCTGTTGTAAAACAAATCTCTTTTCATCACGTTAAGTAAAATCCGGCCACTGCTGTTTTCTCCACAGGTGGATACGTAATCGCAAGCCGGTAAGCGACAGTGAATCATCTCCGCCTCGGCTTCTGTTAAGCCCCAAGCTTTTCAAAAAGTGGGGAGACGTATTCCCTCCTTGACGACATTGGGATTTTTGCGTTATTTCTTCAGATTTTTTTTTTTGTATTCAACCTGAAATGCAAAAGCGAGACATTGCCTGGTCTCCTTTCTTATCTGTGCCAATATGTCTGCGGCATGCAGATGAGACCAAGGGGGACACCATATCGAACAATAATCACAATAACGTACGCCGCAGTGCACGTAGTGTCGTCTTTTCATAAATGATGAGCGGTATTACTTCACATTGTGTGGTCATAGTGAAAGCAAAGCTGAATATAAGTTGGGTGCGCACCACATTGTGGGGGAATTATTTACTGTCGTTTCATACTTTGTTATGAGACCAAAAAAAAAAAAAAACAGGATCATTAAGAAAAAAATCATGGCAGATTATAAAAAAAATAAAAATTGACTGTAAATGGGTGATGTGCAGGTAAAGCACAGCCTCAAAAACCTGTGGGTTTAATAAGTATTCATACATGAAATAGCTTGCATAGTATTTTGTTAAAAGACATTCCTTTTTTTATTTCCTGTCTTTCGCAACCTTCTTGAAGCAAAGGTCGAGGAGTAGAGAGACTGTATAACCTATACGTTTGCAGTATGCAAATATGTGTTTCTGGTACTCTGAGTCAAAATAGTGTGGTAAAGAAATATGGTCTATTGCCTTTTCATATGTCATCCGTATCATTTGTGGAATAGAGGTAAAACGCTGTTCACAGTGTGTTAACTATCATGACTCTCTTAGGAACCCATTTGGATAGAATATGTTATAATGTGGGCCAGCTATTATAAATCAGTTAATCAATTATTGCGCAAATACGGTTGTGTAGTAACCTGCAAACCTACAATCACTGTATTCATATACAATCTTTTCCTCCGTAGTCTGCAGTATATAAGGCGGACCGGGTTATAAGGCGCACTTTCACATTTTTGGCCAATTTGGAGTTTTTAGGTGCACCTTATAGTCTGGAAAATATGGTAAACGGTGTTATCCATTCAGTAATAAAGTTCTCTCTCGTTTAATTTCACATATTCTGGATTTTCTTCAAAGTCACTGAATTTTCACATCATCATACTCACCGACACTATCGTTTTATGTGTAAAAAAATCAACCATTTAAACAACAAAAAAAATATCTTGACTTTAAAGTAATATTTCAGCCTATGGTTGCTTTATTTTGAAGAGAGACTATGTGTTTGTGCTAAAATAAACTGCTCCAATGATCACATTGGATGTTTTGGTAAAAGTTTGCCACTTCCGGTTAATAAAAGCACATGTTGTTTGTTTGTTTTTTCAACAATCTGGAGCCAGATTGTATATAACGCATAAAAATTGTGCAATAAATCTAGCGCTTTTTAATGTCAAATAGTTGGCTTGTATGTATGTTTGTGCGAAACAACATTGTGGAGAAACTATGTGTTGTTTACTCGTTACTGTCATTTTCTAAGTTGTTATGATAAAGGAGTTTAAAAACAAAAATAAATGTGATTATTAGGAAAGAAAAATCACGGAACACTATTAGAGATTTTAAAAAATGCACAACTTCCAAATATCTTACTGAGAATTAATGGTGTGCATTTAGAGAATGCAGGTCATAACAGAACTTTAAGATTAGAAACACTGAATATAAAAAAAAGTTGTGTTTATACCGTGTTAAAGTTCTAGCTCGTTTAACTTCACGATCTGGGGATTTTTTTTTTTTTAAATCGGTGAATTTTTACATTTCATTATGAATATCTCTAATACAATTACAGTGGAACCTCGGTTTTCGAACGCCTCTCAGTTCGAACAAATCGGTTCTCGACCAAAAATTTCGAGAAATTCTTGCTTCGCTTTTCGTTCAAAAAATCGGAGTTCGAACGCCGGTACGCTAGGGTGCGATGCTGAGCGGCGTACGGGTGTAGATTGCCCCCACCCCTCGTGAAGAACTGTTATGACGTGCGCGCGCACTTCTTTTTGCTTTCGCTTTAGATATCGGTGAACGGAGTGTTTTAGCCCCTAATTATGCCTCCGAAGAAGGTCGTGCAAGAGCAAAGTTGCTACAGGTGAAAAAAATCGGTTTTCGAACAGGGTTCTGGAACGGATTATGGTCGAGAACCGAGGTTCCACTGTACTACCTATGCAAAGTGAGGCAGGCAATTTCCCTGCCTCATGGCAGAGGGCGATAGTGAGACCAATGATTATGATTTAGCTTACTCTTCAGTCCTAACAATAAACTTAGTGATAATATTGGCAAACTAAGAGCGAGCGTAGCCATCCAAAAAACGTGTTTCCTTATTGCATGGACTTTTTTCAAAATGGACGATTTCAAGAGATTCAAGAGACTCAAAGTGTTTATTGTCATATGCATAGTAAAGAACCACAATTCCCTGCGAAATGCAACTCTTACTTTGCTGTCCAAACAGTTGCCATCGTAACATACAAGAAAATTTTGAATGTCAAAAGATGAAAATACAAGATTAACTCAAAATGACTTGAGGGATTAAGATAAAAATAAGATACAAATACTATATCTATTGTTACTCAAATTCAAAAAGAGCAGTAAGTAATGTATTACTGCGCTGAGCGTCTACAAATGCAAGGTGAGGCGTGCAATTCTCATGCTTTATGAAGAAATGGTGATAGTGAGACCAAGGATTTTGATTTGTTGAACATTTCAGCCCCAAATTTTAGAAATATTATCAAACTAACAGAAAGTCAAGCATGACATCCTGTTTTTTTCTCGTTGCATGGAATTGTTTCAAATTGGCACAATATATATCTATTGATTCTTTGTTAGAAGGACAAGTGTATAGACTTCATGTATAAGTCTAGGTAATTTCTTTCCCTATACTCCGGTTTAAATATAGCTTTTTTGCTCTGCCAATCAAATGATGAATAGGATGTAGGTTCATTTCACATTTGAATGTGCAAAACATTCAAAGATTTTAGCGTAAAGCAACTGTTTTACTTAGTAAAAATGACTTGTAGGATCTGCTCTTACTGTATCTCTTTGGTCCATCCTCCAGGCAGAAGGACAGCGTGAGGGTGGCGTCCTCCTCAAAGAACTCTGTGGCGAAGGCATCCCACCAACAACTGTCGCTTTCCTAACAAAAAGAAAAAAAAAATTGAAGAATTTTTTAAAAAGTCAGGTTTGGTTGATCACATCAAAATTTGTCATTGTTTTTTACAGAAACACTTTCATTGGTTTATTTGTGAGATTTTAGTTTTAGGATTTATTAAAACTTTTTCAAGTTTCTTTAATGTTTAGAAAAAAAACATGTAGAGCTCCTCAATTAGGTCTATTATTCCTGCCCCTCACAGGAAGAAAACCATTGTTCGCAACGCAATATAATCTCTGTATTTCAAGGTAGGTACTGGCTTGCACAAATTGTTGTCATTATTGACATATGTTGCTTATATAGTATTTATTGTGTGAGCTTGCCAGTTATATCCTCTTCAATCTTCTGATCATTACATCATTATTTTGATCAAGTCAATCATTTTGTTGTGATTAATCCAGTTTAGGATTATCTATACATTTGAATATAGTTTTTTTACTTTTTTACATCGTCTCAAAGTTTCCAGTTAGTTGTTATACAATCTGTACATTGTCTGTACATTGTTCAACGTGATGTTCTAATTTACTCTTGCAGGATTCAATCTGGGGCAGCACGGCAGCGCAGTGGTTAGCGCATGTGCGGCACAGTTCAAGTCATGGGAACCTCCTGCGTGGGTTCAAATCCAGCTCCAGACTTCCTGTGCGGAGTTTGTATGTTCTCCCCGTGTTTGCGTGGGTTTCCTCCGGGCACTCCGGTTTCCTCCCACATTCCAAAAACATGCATTTCAGGTGAATTGGCCGGTCCAAATTGTCCCTAGGTGTGAATGAGCGAGTGAGTTGTCTGTCCCCGTGTGCCCTGCGATTGGCTGGCAACCAGTCCAGGGTGTCCCCTGCCCACTGCCCGATGATTGCTGGGATGGGCTCCAGCACCCCCGCGACCCTACTGAGGATAAGCGGTGCAGCTAATGAAATGAGATGAGATGAGGATTCAATCTGGGCAAAGGATAGGTAGGAAGCTGAAATTGTGGGAATTTCCCACTGACTTGTTTCATTTTTGTCAAAGACTGTTGTGTTGTGCCCCTTTTGTGATCATGATTGTCAGACAATTTGAAAATGCATGTGTGAAACCATCACAGCCTTGTTCTGTACTCAGTGGAACTGTTAAAATCCAGGCTTAAAACACACTTCTATTCTATAGCTTATGAATGACCTATATTTCTTGTTGAAGATATCTGTGTATTCCTTTTTATTACAACATCCATTGCAGCCTGGTCATCCTGGAAGGGGATTACCTCATGTGAGGTTTCTTCATTTTCCTCATGTTCAGGTTTTTGAATTTTACCTTGCCCTCATGTAGGTTTTAGATCAGGGGATGGTGTGATAACAGTCTGTGGTTTGCAAAATTCAGTGTTCTCGTTTGCCTGCGTCCCTGCGTCCTAGACGCATCATTTTTGCTGGGGACGCATTGTGTCAAATTCACGTGCGTCCCCGGGACGCAACTTTTTTGAAACAAAATTGTCAATATTACCCGATTACTTTTTCTTTTTTTAACAAAGATTCAACCGCACTCCAAACTTTTCGTCAGGCAGATCCGCCATTGTTGTTTTGGTCTCGCGGTTTGAGTTTTCGTCTGCACGCCGATCTCGGCAAACGAGATCTCGTTGCTTCGAGATTACGTCATTGTTGTGGTGGTTGTCGTCGAGGGAAGGTGAAGGCTAAGTATGCCTCCGAAAAAAAACAGTATTAGGTAAAAATCAACACAAAATAGGTAATTTCTTCAGTGTCAGTAATAAGTCGAAACATAATGCAGAAAGTGTGACAACGGCAATAATTCCGGCACGAAAAAAACGGCGGAGAAATTCTTCAGAAGAACGCGGAGGCAGGAAAACACATGTGTTGAAGCAAACAATTAGACGAAAAAAAATAAACGAAAGAATACTCCTAGCACGAAAAGGACTTTTCTGCCAAAATGGACTAAATTATATTCCTGGTTACGCTATGAGGAGGATGATAATAGATTGAACCTTGAGAAGGCATTACAACTGTGGCGGGACAGCAAACCATGAAGAATATATGAACTGAAAAATCTGAAGTGAAACCTGCTTTGTATTACCATTTAACTGTGATGATTAAAATAGCTCACCAGTGATGGGTCATTGAGATCTTCAAGGAAATTTGATTTCTAACTGGCATGATGCTTTCGTGGTTGACTGAATCTATTTTCACTAAACTTCTCATCATTACAACATGGTAATAAAGTAGTAACAAAATAGTAATAACATTATAAGTTTTTATCTTAGAAATGCATATCAAATCTGGCAGCCTTTCGTGCCAATAAAATAGCTCTCAGCCTCAAAAAGGTTGTTGACCCCCGATTTATCGTACACATAGTTGGTGATTAGTGTAATCAATTACTAATTGATTAATCGATTTGTTGTTACACTTTTTGTTCACTGGATGTTAAACGTTTTTGTATATTTACATACTGACATGTGTTAAAGTCACATAAGACTGAACCATTTATCTTTTAGCCATGGACATGGCCTGAGGCGCTTAGTGATGTCGAGTGTACTCTACTATCCCTTCCAACCTTAAAAGTCGCACCAAGGATCCAAACAACAAAAAGAAAAAAGAAAAATACGCATAGGCTTAACTATTACTTCAAGATCCGCCATGCTTGTCATAAATAACGCACCGCACGCTAACACGCGTTTTAATGATAATGGGATTACGTCGGAGACTGGCAGCTCCTCAGTGTTGTTACATTCATTCCCGGCAGCCCAGATGGGATTTACTGACTTGCTCCCCCAATCCCCGCAACCCTACCCGAGTTTAAGACTTAGCATTGATGCTAATGTGCTCTGACAAGTTATGACATATCATCACCTTTCTTTAAGCGCGCCGAACACTTCCCACATGTTGACAATTAGCCAGGCCGCCGTCCAGATGCGTCCGACAAAGTTGGCCAGGGGGAACGCGATGTTCAAATGTTAAATTAGCAGCGAAGCGCACTACGGCCCGTGGCCCACAAAATCAACGAAACGGCCCACCATGAAATTGTAAAACCAAACATTTTGTCCAGCTTTGACCTTTGGATTTCCTGTGAGGCGAAATTTACTAAAGGACTGCAATGGAAATGAAAAACTTGCAGGGTTTAGCTTAATCCAACAGCTTATCATCCATAACTGTGGATGTCATTTAGGACATTTACTTTACCAGTCAAGTATTCTCTTGATCAAGGAATTAGTGAAGATATTAAACTGTCTTTTAAAACACAGTTGTTTTTATATTTGTACTGGAAAATGCATAATGTCATAAGAATTATTTTCTGTTTGGGGTATTTCTCCATTTTAATACATTGGAGATTTTGCACTGCGTTTCATTCCAAACACACTGATTGAATCCTGAATGTGAAACTCGTATGGTGCTTCAGCCATCCATTCTGTTATCGGATCCGATTTTTAGTCATTAGTTGACCAAACCCCCCAATTCCAACCCAAAATGCCAAGTGACAAACAGGGAGGCAATGGGTACGGATGTTGTGAGTCTTAGGTATGACTTGGCCAAAGCTCGAACCTCTGTCCTCACAGACCCGGGGCAGGCGCCCAACCCTAAGCCTACCGAACTGGTAGAGCAGAGTACTTCTGTTGAAGTTTTTCATTTGTAACAAACAAAGTACAACAAAAATCAAATAAAACAAAAGAAAAGACAAAATATATTCTGGGCTTGTTCAGAAGAGCATGTCTACCCAAGAAAAAGTACAGGGAAACTCGTGGACTGGTATTTTATAAAACATGGGCTTGGTTTGAAAAGGAGTTACTGTGCATAGTGGAAATTTACCAAATTATTGTATTTTCAAGTGTAGGCAAATGAGCTGACTCATTAGAATTTGAGTGTTCTGGCACTCAATGACATACATAATCATGATGTGTATTAACTACAATCAATTAAAATTCTAATGATTTCATTATACAAATAATCAAACTGGAAAACTCACGTAATTATGACTATATATGTTGTGACATTTGATAATATTCTAACAACATCCGCATGAAGTGCATGCAACAGTGGTAGCCATCCATATATAGTGTAAGTCTGCTTCTGGCACCTTGTAAACACACAAGACGCAGAAATGAAGCTCAATTTTGGAGTGCGGAGCCAACAAGTGCGGTACTTCGATAGATTTGGTGAGTGACATGAATAAAATTATCCTTTCTTTAATGTTAAATGTTATGTGCATAATCAATGTCTTTTTGCATAATGACATCATTTTTGCCCTTGTAATTGAAATTACTCATGTAAGTTTTGCAGAGTTGGCCCCAAATGCAAGGGTACAGAATTAAGGCAGGTGTATTCAGTAATGAATGTTATCTATTAGAGGTGCTGTCCGAAATTTTGAAGTGTACTACTCGCTGACACCATCTTCTGGCTTAAGTAATCATTGCAGCTTCTCTAAAGCTGCCTGTGTAAATACATGCAGTTCTCAGACGTGCTCGAATAATCTCTCTTTTTTAATCTTTTTTGGGGTATGGGTTGGCGTTTGGACTGTATTTAAAGCAGTCATAGTCTTACACGATTTTTTAGCTAGACTAAAAGGAAGGGGGAAAGCAAACCATAATTAAAGCAAACCATAATTGTTCCCGGTAATCTTGAATTCTTGGGCATAGTGTCATGAAACGGATTGGGAAGCAGGAAGTATGAACTCATTTGCGTAGACATCCTCACACTTTAATTGAGAAAGAAAAGTTGTCCAAAACACAAACGGACCAGACCAAAAAACAAAACAGGTAAAACTACAACTAGGCATTTCCAGAATCAAACAGAACTTGCAGGAATCTCTCAGAATGTTACACCAAAGTGCAACAAAGTCCAACAAGCACAAGTATAACCATGCATAAACAAGTTTTCAACAACAATCTGGCAAAGCGCAGTTCAAAAGGGCACGTTTAAGTACCCACAGGAGTAATTAGAAAATGCGAGTCAGCCGGTGTCAAGGGGCGGTGCCAGCTGGGCGCCAGGGCAACTGTCCAGAACCTGACACATAGCCAAAATATATGCAAGTGGTAAACATCTACCTCTCCTCCTGTTCTCCAGCATGGTTGTTGAACCTGGGAAAACCTCTCCTAATTTTGGGGGTAAAAAAAATCTGACGACATTCTTCCAGTTCTACTTTCAACTTTTTAAGGGCACTTCAAACGACATAATAGAATAGAATAGAATAGAATAGAATAGAATAGAATAGAATAGAATATACCTCTATTGTCATTGTTACAAAATGGGTTAACATATTGTGACAACGAAATTGGGCATGACACTCCAGTTTTACACATTCACAGTGAGGTATGAGCCAAGAAGATAAAGGAACAGAGAAGATAAGGTTATAAAACAAGGGGGATAAGGCTATAGTTATAATTTACATGGTATTTACACAAGAAATGTCGGCATGTGGGATGTTACATACAGTGTTGTCGTGATACCGTTGGTATCGTAAGGGTTGTGCAATATTGCATTTGGTGCAAAGTCATCATAGTGCAAAAAATAGTCAGCATATGCATTGGTGCAAACATAGACAACATAGTGCAGAAAAAAGGAAATGCTCAGACATTGTGCAAGGTGAGCAGTAAACGTAGTGCAGTCGACATGTGCAAGAACATAGAAATTAGTACCATTATATTCGTATGAGGTAGTGTTGGCACAAGTTTTCAGTTTTTTTGTGCGGTGTCTGTTTTGAGCAGTGAACAAACATAGTGCAGACAGCATGTACGTGAGTACCATTTTACAATCGTGTGAGGTAGTTTTTTGCAACAGTTTTCAGTTTTTTTGTGCGGTGTCTGTTTAGGGTGGTAATGGCTGTGGGGAAGAAACTGTCTCTGAGTCTGTTTGTTTTTGCTTTGTGTGACCTGTAGCGCTTGCCGGAAGGCAGCAGGTCGAAGAGGTGGTGGCCACCTTTAACAAAAAAAAAAGCAACAAACAAAAATAAACCAGTTCTTCTAACCACCAGGAAAGTGTACAAACCATAAGCAAAAAACAAACATGACATGGTAGGAACAGAAGAAAGTGGCATGGATATGGCCACCAGGATGACAATGGCAATGACCCGACGCAGTGGGCTGTCCGAGCAGTCTGGATCATTAGGGTCAGGTGAAAGGAGATTGGACACAGGTGAGTCCAGTTCTACACCCGGTTGGCGTCCTCTGGGGAAGATTGGCGTGAATCACAAATGCCATGCAGAGGGGTTGTGAGTTTGAAAATAAGTATGAGCATTGGAACTGCTCCAAGAATACTACATTTCCAAGCTTAACAATTGCCTGCATGAAAACTTAGTGAATGTAAAGCCCTGTTCATTAAAAAAAATTGCATGGATCAACAAAAACAACTGATAGGGGATTTAAAACAACAGTGACCCTTTTAAATCTGGCTGCCGTCCTCAAGCCAAAATGGTCCCTCGCAAATGGCATATTTGGAGTCGCCTTGCGCTCCCCCGTGGCTTCAACATGCCAGGGTTGCAAGTTGCAGTTTGACTCCCCGCAGCCGACTGACAGGCAGCATCCTCCCTTCATTCACGCCTTCAGCCTCCCTGACGAGCCGTGTGCCGTGACGGTGTTGTTTTCATATGCTACAAATCACGGAACACCAAACCCCCCCAGCCACTGCCCGCTGCCGAGCGGAGACAGTCACGGCGTAGAATTCCAGACAGAAAGCGACCAAACTAAAAACGTCATCTGCTCACTTTTGGTACAGTAATCCTTCGGATATCTGGATTAATGGGGACAAGCAAACCCTGCAAAAAGTGAAAATCCGCAAAGCAGCAACACCCCTTCATAAAAGCCCCAAGGGAAGTTACCTCAAGATGACATCCTTACCAATGTAAGGTTCTAACATAACTTCACCAACAAAGAGTATATGACTGAAATGAAATAAGAACTATCGATCAAAGAAAAACACATAACGCAGAAAGAATCTTCTTTATTGTCATTATATAAAAAGTACAACAAACTTGGAGGGCTTCTCCTTTAAGAGTAAGAAAGCAAATTTTAGAGTGGCTAGCTAGCTGCATGCTAGCATCGGGTATTCTCGAATTGAGCCAGTGTCCACGCTGAATAAAATACAACCACCCCAAATGTAGCAGTTTCACACGAGTTATGGCTCCAGGTCATCCGTTTAATGGTTAATAGATCTGGCTTTGGTGAGATACAGGCTCGGCATGGGGAGCTGGTAAGAATTGTTACGTAGCCTAGTTTAACTTGCAGCACCACTCTTGCCTTCACTGCATCAGTTGCTTCCCGTACCTGAGCCACAGAGCACCCGCTGGTGATCACCATTTCTTTGCGCTCTTCTGACCTTCCCTTTAGAGTCTGATTCAATTGATAAATTTATTTTCAATGTAACGGGACGCTAAAAGCTAGCCAGCGTCGTTGGTTTCGGGTGAACCCACTGTCGTGTACACCCGCTTCACTGTTTGACTGACAGCATACACCAGCATATCACAGTCATGCCCAACCAACATTCACACATACAACCAGCCATTGTGATAGCAATTTCAGTGCTCAGAATATAATGCACAATGCGTTGATATCAATGACAATCAAGATAATTCAACTAAAAATCTGCGAAGCAGTAAACAGCAATAAGCGAAGCTCGAAGTAGGGAGGGATAACTGTACTATTGAAAGGGGTGACAAGAAAATATAACCACCTACCGCTTGATTTCAAAACTCGATTGAAGCCTCGAAGTGTTTTATGTGCAACTTTGTTGTGCGACTAAATTGAAATGTTTCCTCTCATTTAGCCAATTGCACATGTCACCTTTTTAGTTTTTTTTCAATCCCTGATTTCTTAATAACTTTAAGTAATTGCTTATTTATTGAGGAAAAGTACTGCGAAGAAGATGTGTGAACACTGGTGTTTCTCTTTTGTCTCTAGAATCAGCTAGCAATTAATGGAGCCCCCAAAAACTCTCAGCTAAAGCCTGGATTCTATAACTTTGTTGTTTTGTGGAGACACCAGAATCTCAATGGACCTTTCAAGTTTATTGTTGTTAGAATATTGAATTGTGTCACTGCGTATGTATTCATGAGTGTATGAGTTTCCCTCTCGCTCTTAAAACCTGTTTATTTATCATCATCATCACAGCATTTTCTTAATAATCCTTTACTTATATACGTCTAAATGAGTTCACCTATGGCTCAATGTATTCATTCATTCAGTCATTATACAATCTCTACATTGTTCTAAGTGAAATCTGATTTGCTGAAGGGAGAGGTCCTGAGTCTCTGGAACTTATCAAACCACCTGAAAAATCCAACAAGATCCAGTTCGAATGGGATTTTGGGTGAGGAAAGGGTTTTGGGAATTTTCTTCCTTACCATGACTCACGTAGCGCGTACCACGAAAGTTCTTTCAAACTACGCCACATCTTATAAAAAAATACTCAGCCATTTTGTTGATGCTTTTTGTGAAGGAAAGACAGTTCATTCTGTAGTTACAGGCCCAGAATATATTCTGTTTTTGGTTTTATCTGTTTTATCTGTGTCCGTGAGGTCAACATTTTGGATCATGTCAAATATTTATATCGGGGATCCTACAGTTTAAGCCAAGTTAAATTAAATACTTTTTAATATGTTTCCATGCCTTTTACAATAAAATTTAAGACCAAGTTGTCAAAAAAAAAGGAATTTAAATCAAAACAAATTTCTTGCATACCATACATCATGTCTCGTAAACAAGCTCTTAGCCATGGAGAAAAACATTTATTGGACATTGAATTTACACTTTCCCATGGACCAAAGTATTTGTCTCTGAAAGGTCCGACTAAAATCATGTCACCTTTACAATGTTGCCACGCTAGTAAATTGGTGATTATCAAAAAAGACAATTGATAATTGTGACTAAATCTTACCAATAATGTTTTCACATTCTGAATTAGAAGACTTTGAAAAAATGGATTTAAGACATTTTAATACCAATAAAGGCCTTGTTTCTAGAATAATTAATTCAATGCCTTTTAAGACTTTTCAAGGATTCGTGGTAACCCTGTACATATAGTGTTAAGTGTCCACCGCTGTATTGTCAATGATATCAACAATTGTTAAAATAAAATAATAATAGTATCATTTGTTATTGGATTTCACAACATATGTACATATATGTTTTCTATTCCCCTTTCTGTTGCTCGCAGTCTCTTCCATGAGTATTGCATGGGCGTATTTAGGGGCCGTGATCTCCGGGAAACAACATTTTTCTCCAAGCCTGGTCGGCTCCGATTAGAACGCAGGCCCCAGTGAGGCGACCTGTGTGAAGTAAGGTGTGACGAGACTCAAGAGAGCCTCAGGTTATCCTGTACACGAGAGAGCAGCGACTGCCTCAGCTGCACAGCTGAAGAGAGCTCCTTTGGCAATCTAGCCTCCGTTTGGTGCTCTCCAAGTCGAGACAACAAATATTTAGGTAATATGTTCAAATTTGGAGTCTTCAAAATGTTTTAGGTTTAATAAACAAGACATTTGGATAGTAAGAAGGCTGCCATTAAATATAAATCGAAGGTAGGGTGTGTCATTTGATGTGTCCCTAAAAAAGTTGAAAGTCGAAAATTTACTCTATTGAGTATGTGGTAACAATGGTCAACTGAGTTCAAAGAACCTTTATATTTTTCACAGAAAACCAATCCGGTTTTATCTTACTTAAGCCAATTCTGTTAGGGACACGCAACACATTAGGTAGGGGAAAGGTAGGACGAAGGAAGGTTGGAGAGTGACTTTATGCTCGTCATCGCAGTTTTTGTTAGTGTAGCATGAAAATGGGGAAAAAAGAAAATGCCTGTTTCAAATAAAGTCTAAACGCCAACCTAAATCCCCCAAAAAGATTAAAAAAAAGAGTTTATTAAATCGCATCTAAGAAATGCACATACTTGCATATGCAAAATAAAGAGCTTGACAAAGGCTGCATTGATGACTTAAGTCAGAGGATGGCATTAACGAGTAGACCTTTAAATAAATATAATTTATAAAGTATAAATCGGTGTTGAAGTCCAATTATGGTGGTCTTGAAGGGGCGATGTGTAATATTTAACCACTAGATGTCACTGTACTCTGTAGCGCAACCAAAACTGTCTGCTAAAAAGCTCAAGCAAGAATACAAACGAAGGACACTCAAACTAAACAGCACTATTTTTTCTTCTCATTTTTTGCCTAGCCTTCGACAAATTTTTTGTGTTTTTTTTTTGGGTTACCCTTAGACAAGGGACAATCATCTCCTTCTCCTAGATGAGCCTCTTGTTATGTGGAATACATAAAACTGCTCAACCTATGAGCATCTAAAAAATGCACGTTTAATTGGTAGTTCATGTATTTCTGCTTATTTTTTAAATCGTGATTGTTTTTTTTAATGAATGCATTCATTTTTTACCACTTGGAGGCAGTAAATAACACACAATGTCCCTTTACGGCTTAAATTAATTGCTTTCTCAGTTGGAAAAATAAATATATGTTTATTTTAAAACATTTGCTTTTCAACTCAATAATAAAATCAATATAATAGTGTAAAAAACAGAAATGGCATAATTTAGTTCCTGGTTTGGTCCATATCATGTTGGAAAATGAGGACAAAACATTGCGAATAATTAAAAGAAAATTAGCATCCGCACATGTCTAAATGTTGTTAAAAAATGTGTGCATAATACTTATTGGAATTTTGCTTATGATTTGTATCATTATTGTTTTTTCTTTATTAATGAAGTTTTGTATACCACTAGGAGGCGCTAAAAAATGTGCCTGTAAAATACCTGAACGACTACGTTTCAAATTCCCGTAGCTTTAACCAGGTCCAGATGTTGCGCAGGATTGATCCCTCTCGGCCTTAAAATGTTGCTGCACTCGGCCAACGAGCAGCAGCCACCACTGGTAGCTACGCATTATGCAAATGAAGCTAAATGAATGCAGTTGGGAAAAAATAACACTTTGCCCTTGAACAGGTTGACTTTTGCCAGGATGTCGGAACATCAACATGGACGCACACAACATTGAGGAACGGCCGTGTCGAACGCAAAACAAACACGACTTCTTTATTAATTAGTATGTTACTGGCAAATCGACTTGACCACTAATAGTCACTTCAAAATACAATGTATTATTATCATTATTATTTTTATTATTATTAATAAAATTATTGTTATCATGAAAAAGTCTCTATAGAAACATAGACCCTTAGAAAAGGGTCAGGAAAGGGGGACTACATTTTTGGATGAAAATAATAATATTAAAAAAAAAAAAACAGCAAAACTAAAGTGATTTTTCCACTGAAGCTTGGGCTGGGCAATACTGGGATCTTTGGTATCGATCCTATCCAAGTAACAGTAGGGGAGTATCGATCTATACTGATCTGATATTGATACTTTTATCCTGGAAAAGTGATGATCACTAAATAATCTAACCTTTCCCCAGTTTTTAATTACGATAAACACAGCACAAAGGTTTTAAGCACTGAAAAAAAGTTTTATGTTTTTATGAAATAACTACATTGCAAAGTTAACAGTTAAAAATTAAATGGAAATATTTCTACTACAACTGTTTCAGAACTACACCCAGGAAAGTCGAACCAAAAAAGCAGAAATGTCACAGAAAAAGAAAAAAAATACAGTTTAGTTATGTGAACTAGAAAACTAAAGCTATATTTAAAAAATAAAGTCAGTAATTCCAATAAATTGTCTCTCGTTGGCTCTGTTGCTTTGGTGACAACGAATTTACAGGATGTTGTTCAGGAACAGTATCATGTTTATATTTTTGGTAGCAGCTAGTTGTCTCTTTCGCCATGTGTTTATGTCAATTTGTGTTGTTACCACAGTAACGGACCACCTTACCACGCAAATGACACCTGGTATTATCCTATTCTGCCGTTGGGAAAATATATCCACACTGAGCTCGAACTACTGTTTGCCTCTGTCATTTTTAGCTTCTAGGAGGGCTGGGTGCCTAGATTTTGCCCTCTTTTTTGCCTGATAGGCAAGATGCAGCTGCAGGCCAGGTACAAGTAAGCCTGTCAGTCACACACTGAGGCATGAACTTACAGTGGTCAAGGTAGTTGGGTGTTAGGGAGCGGGGCTGCGTTATCTACATAGAGAAGCGATGCTTCGAGGAATTTGTTGGAGGAGAGGAGTATCGATAGTATTCATCCAAATACTTGCGTAAATTCAAAAAAATCACCAAGACCCATCAGTGGTGAGCCACTTTTAGAACCAGTCCACAGGCCAATAAGGTGCCCACAGAGGGCCACACAGTGCCATGCAGAAGACCCCCATTCCAAACATGTACTCACATTTACTATTGTTGATGGTTACTGCCTGCACAAAGATCATTCAAATCTATGTATGGCACCACTATATTGTGATCAGACCAGCACTGAATTAGGAGGAACATTTGTAAACTTTCCATGGTTCATACAAAATACCACTTACATTTAATTTCTTTGTTTTAGGAATGTCACGGTTGCCATGGCACCCATTTGGCCCAGCCCGAGTGGCGCCAGCTGCGGCTCATTAACAGATTGGCTTTCCGTCTATTTAAGCTCAGTGTTCTCATTTTTCCTTTGTCAGCCCGTCAACAAACTTCTGCCCCGCAAGACGTGGGTTTCGACTCGGTCCTGTTCCTGTTGGTATTTCCTGTCTGGCATTGTTCCCTTTTATTTTGTCCTGTTTATTATTTTCTCCAGTTTTGGTTCCCGTCTAGTTTGTCCTGTTTATTTTCGATATCCTGTTTCATTATGTATCCTGTCTGTCCCGCACTGTCCATTATCCACCCCATCTGTCAGATAACAACTCGGGCAATTAGTGTCGATCTCGTCGGCCTCTGGCTTCCTATCATTTCACGCCAGACTGCTACTTAACGTGCATGACTCCCCATTATCCCTAAAATATAAGGCTTGTGTGAGTAACGTCACGCGTTTGGGTCCTGATCCTGAGCTGATTCATGACAAGGAAGGTACAGTTATTTTATTTGTTAAACAAATGCTTGAGCCTGAAAACAGGATTTGTTCTTTAGTTTCAATCTAGATTATTTAATAGCTAAATAAATAAAGGTTTCTATTAGGATGGATGAGTGGTTAAACCGGCTGCGGAGCAGTTCTGAGGTCATGGGTTCAGATCCAGCTATCAGCCTTTCTGTGCGGAGTTTCTATGTTCTCCCCATGCTTGTGTGGGTTTCCACCAGACAGACCGGTTTCCTACCACATCCCAAAAACATGCATTTCAGGTTAATTGGATAGTCCAAATCATCCCTAGGTATGAGTGAGCGTGTGATTGGTTGTCTGTCTCTGGGTGCCCTGCAACTGGCTTGCAACCGGTTCAGAGTGTCCCCTGCCCACTGCCTTGAAGATAGCTGGAATGGGCTCTGGCACCCCCGCGATCCTAGTGAGGATAAGCGATGCAAATGATGGATGGATGGTTTCTATTATGTAGATTTTGACTATCCCTGGACTTTTTTGGAACAAGACCCTCGCAAAAAAAAAAAAAAGGGATTAAAGTAACTAATGCGTTGCAACAAGCCTTTAACCCAAGTGTTTTTTTCTCCACTGCATAGCAGCAACTTTGAACCCATCACAAAAAGATTTAACTTAACAACCTCTGCCTGGCAGCAAGTAAGCAAGTTGAAGTTTAACACAACCACAAATGAATTCCGCCTAGCAACAAGTCGCAGTGAAAGTTCGACACACCCACTAATGTGTTTTTCCCAACTACATCCCCATGGCAACACACAACTTAAAATACTTTTTGACCACCAAACAAAACGACCAGCAACATGAATCTGAATACCAAATCGAAGTAGAACTTTGCATAGGAACGCTCTTCATCACAAGCGCTAATATTTGTTTAAGTATTTGGACGTGGGGAAAAATAATGTGATTTTTAGGATTTTACACTCATTAAGTTTTCCTAGTGTGAGCTCCAAAATAAATAGACGCACGGGAGGAAAATAAACAGTCGTCAGCAGCCGTAGTCTGCCCCTTATTTTTGTGTGCAAGAGTTCAAGCAAGTTCATCCCACTGAGAATATTAGCAAAATGATGAAACATGCAGAAAGCGAGAGATGCTTGCTAACTAACTCGGAGCCCCTTTTTCCCTTTTTTGTTTTTAAAATGATGAAATATATTCCGGTTGACTATTTTACGACAACGTAAGAATTTGGGAAGGGAGGAGGGAGGGAGGTTTGTGTAGGCTTCAAGCAAATCTCCAGCAGTCTGCTTTATGCGTGGGTAGAAAGGATGTATAAAATCCACTTTTTTGGCTAATCAGCTTAGGAAAGGTACTTGTGGCTAGCATTTCGGTTATGTGAAGCATCCCAGCGCACCAGGGATTCAAGCTATTTTCCTTATAATTTCCCAGGTCCTAAATACATATATTTTCTTTTTTCTTTCTTTTTTTACAAACATTGGGTCCTAGACCAGTTTGGGAAGCGAGTGTTGTAGGACCAAAAATAGTTAAAAAATATATAATGAAAAATAGTATGTATATATGTGTGTGTATTTTTTTTTTTTTTTTCATGCTAAATTAGATTGAATGAAATTGTGCTATTTTGAATTTGGAAAGATGTCAAGTACAGTGATTCCCAACATTTTTCGATCCGTGTCGAAAATGTTAAAAAAAAAAGAAAATTAAATCCCGGCATCACTTTTTTTTTATTGCTTAAATTATCATGTGGCTTGAATCAATAGTCCAAAGTTTTTATGGTCACCATTGCTTCGGAAGTAATATGTTAATTTTGCCTGTATTTAAGATTTTAATATATTTGGAACCTGTTTTCAAGTTTTACTATATTTTCCTGTATTTCTAGAGAATTAGCAAACATACAACTTATAATGAACAACAATGATCTGCATGTCAATAGGACAATATTGTTTTACTAAGTAAAATAAAAATACCTTTAAAATCAGCAGAATTATGAGCATGATTTTTACTTAGTTTGATTTATTTGACCATTTTGGTAATGCAATGTTAACAGCTTCATCAAGCAAAGTAAGTTATTAGATGCATTTCTCAGTAAAACCTCATGAGCAGATGACATGACATAAGAAAAAGACATTAGATTTATCTCATTATCGCACTATTTTTACTCACGATACCAGAAACGAATGTTATAGAATGGAGAAAATAGAAAGTCATCCCGAAAGATATAATAAAACGCAAAAAAGAACGATAACCGAAACGAATCTTTGGTGTATATGATGATGAATCGGACTTTGAAGGACATTAAATAAATACATTGTAAATTTCATGTTGGCATTGTGTTCCTAGTTTAAATTGTCAATAAATGATTGTCTCTTACAATGCTTAGTTTGAGCTGAATAAAGTTGAAAACTAAATTTTATACCGATTTTTAATGAAAAAAAAATAAATAACGATGTGCATAAAACGAGTGTGCATTAAATTAATATAGACATAAGAAATATGGAAATATATAAAAAGAAAAGGTGGCACGGGGTATAAGTGGTTAGCGTGTCCGTGGCACAGTTCTGAGGTCATTTGGGTGAATCCTCCTGTGTGGAGTTTACATGTTCTCCCCGTGCTTGTGAGGGTTTCCTCCCACGTTCCAAAAACATGCATATCAGGTTAATTGGCTGGTCCAAATTGTCCGTAAGTGTGACTGAACGAGTGATTGCTTGTCTGTCTCTGTGTGCCCTGGCAACCAGTTCAGGGTGTCCCCTGCCCCGAAGATAGCTGGAATGAGCTCCAGCACCCCTGTGACCCTACTGAGGATAAGCGGTGCAGATAATGGATGGATGGATGGAAAGAAAAGAAAATGTAATCTGCTGCCACCTACTGATATGGATGAATATTAGTCACTCAGATGAACAGAAGAATGAAGCAAAGATACTGAACAACAGCATACTTTTTTGTGAAGATAAATTTGAGCAATATTCTCCGGCAAAAAAAGGTCGCAGAGCAAACTGATTAAAAAACACTGATTTGATGTTCTTCATTTCAGTTTCCTACATCGGTTATTGTTCACACATTTAAGAATTGACACCCCTAATTTGGTGCCAGAAACGTCTCCGGGTGTTTTAAATGTCTTTTAAGCAATTCAACTTATTCTTGCATGATCTGCCATGTTATCGGAGCAAGGACGGTGTTGGGCGTGAAAGGAAAAAGGTGTACCTATTGTGTGAGCATCCTGCTGCTTTTTCAGACTTTTTATCCTTCCATGGGAACATCCTTTGGTGCACTTGGTCATGTTTGAGTGACACAATCTGAAAGTGTTGAGCTGGTAACATTTCAGAAAAGTACACCGGTTACTCAAGGGGGGAAATAATACTTGAGCACATTCACAAGTTTAATTGGCAATTCCTTCGACTGCATGGGGAAGGCTATCCATTTTTATCGATTTGTTTGGGATGAAATGCACTACAAGTCCACAAGAGAGCAGGGAGGGTATCGGTAAAAATACAGTTACTAGTTACCTGTTGGAAAATGTAATCAGTAATCCAAATAACTTAATATTGCAGTAATGAAACTTGATTACTTTTGTATTACTCCAATACCAACCATGCTAAAAAAGATGAATGACTGATCTAACCTTGAAACAGAATTGAAGGAAACCAAGGTCAGGTAGTTGCTTGCAGTCCTACAAAAAGTGCTTAAATTTGAATCACGTTGTATAATTTATTAAGCAAAAATAAAACGTTCTCTTTCACATAGCAGATGAGATATGCTCTGTATTTAATATCAGGAAGACATTACGAACCCAATATTGTTTGTTCACTTTCTAAATTTACAACAAACTCTGGGATGTTTTGTGTCCAAGTTCAAATTTTACCTGTTTGAAGAGGGAATCCCAAACCTCTTGACAATATTCAGTTTTACCAGGCTAAGTCTCTCGTTATAACAATACAGTGATCGTGTAGTGATTTTTAAACACCAATTAACTGCAAAATAAAAAAACAAGACAATCAATCGTATTTACAAAATGTCCCTGAATGTATCAGTAGCGGGCAACTGTGCTCTCCTTAGAAAAATGCAGAGCTACACTGAAGGAGAAATAAAATACAGATGAAAAGAGAAGTGCTCTGCCCCCTGAGATTCGATCTGCAACCTCAGTGGAACAGTTTAAATCTAGGCTTAAAACACTTCTTTTCTGTAGCTTATGAATGACCTATATATCCTGTCGACAATATCTGTGTACTAATTGTTATTACAACATCCATCTAGGCCTGGTCATCCTGAAAGCTGGATTACCTCATGTGTGGTCCCTTCTCAAGTTTTCTTCATTTTTCTCATGTTGAGGTCTTTGAGTTTTTACTTGCCCTCATGTAGGTTTTAGTTCAGGGCATGGTGTCATAATAGTCTGTGGTTTGCAATAATCTGTGGTCTGTGCAGCCCTCTGAGACTCTGTGATTAAGGGCTATACATATAAACATGACTTGACTTGACCTGCACCGCAGTGTATGATTTGGTAGTTTCCGCAACAGATACAGATACACAATTAGTCTATCAGCACATTATGTACAATATATTTAAATATAGTTTTAAAATATAGTTTGAAATAAATCCTGCAAAACCTAAGTGACATATTTTTTTCTGTAACTGTAACGGAATACATTAAAAGTTAATTACGTAACACCGTTACATGAATTCCGTTACTCCCAACCCTGGTCCACAATATTGACCCTAAGTAATGAGAGTTAGTCTTCTCTTTCCTGCTGGTGTCATTTTGAAGCAAGCGTTCATTTCCGACTTAATGCAGATGATTTCAGGGAGTATGTGGGGGACATTTTTTGCTCTCCCGACGGTCCACCTTAATCCTTCCCATTCAACTTGACCCTGCATTGTAAGTCCTTTGGGTGTCAATGTGACGCATGTGTGAGGGCAATAGGGGCCACATCCACTCCTTTGCCGTGACAGCAGCGAGGGATTTGCTCGTAATGAACTCTCCCGACTCAGAAGGCTTGTTTTAAGACGGGAATAGTAAAGACAAGGACGAGCGCTGGGCGGGCCAAAGCACAGGATGGGTCGATAGCGTGGGATGGGGACAAAAGTGCGGGACGGGGATGAAAGCCCGAGACAGAGATGAAAGCGCGGGACAGGGACGAAAGCGCGGTACGGGGACAAAAACATGGGAGGGGGACAAAAGCGCAGAACGGATGCTTAGGACAAGGACGAAAGTGTGGGACGGGGACAAAAGTGCGGGATGGGAAGAAAAGCACGGGCCGGGAACGAAAGAACGAGCTCGGAACGAAGGCACGGGACAAGAACCAAAATGAGGACAGGGAAGAAGGTGCAAGTTGGGGACTAAAGCATGGGACAGGGACAAAAGCGCAGGAGGGAGACAAAAGTGCGAGATGGGGACAAAAGCGCGAGACAAGAATGAAAGCACAGGAGGGTACAAAAGCACAAAACGGGGACGGATGCGCGGAACAGAAACAAGCCGATTTATTTGAGGAAGTCAGTCGCCTGTGTTGGCGAGCACTTATGTTGGTGCCACTAGCTGCTTTTAATCATGTTAGCACCACTAAAATTCATTAACATAGTTAAAGGGAGAGTGTGCATTAATTGACCAATAGATGTTGCTGCTACTACAGCCCACGGGCCAAATGCGGCCTGTCAGGCTTTTTCATCTAGCCAAATGAAAATGATCAAAATATAATGACACTACTGTATGTGTAAAAGTAAATAAAGTACTGTGGTACCGCTACTTACAGATGTCTCTCCATACAAAAGTTTCAGGTTATTAAGTACCTTAATGGGAAAATATTGCCTCCAGTTACAAAGGTGTTTCAGAATACGAAGTCAAAAATACAGTACAGTCTGCGCTGGCATTCTCCGCTCCATGAGTTCTACCTGGCAACCCGGTGCGTATATGTAAATCCCGGCATGGTATTCGTTTTCCACAGTTAAAATTAAAAGGTAAGTTTTTTTTTTTAATTATTATTTTCATTTATTATTTATTTTATTCTTTGCTTTTTTACATTATGTACAGTACCTCTCGTTTTATGTTTATTGTGTCGTAATCTAGTCTGTTTCATGTTCTGATGAGCTTTCATGATTCATAAAAAAAAAAAAATCATACTTTTGCGGGACTTGGAATACTAATTAGGGTTAACTTAAATAATTTTGGGAGCCCGGGAACAGATTTCTTGGTTTTTAGTTATTCCTCATGGGGCAATGTTTTTTAAGATAAGAGAAACTCTAGATATAAGCTAGATCCGTGATGGAATAATTGTAGAAGGGCCAGTGCATATACCGCTCGTCATTAGGATTCATGCATAGTTGCCCCACAATGAAAACAGCTTAATGTGTTGTGTTCCAGTTGTAATGAAGTGTCATAACAGCGCCCCCTCCTGAAAAAAACAAAACAAAACAAACCCCCCCAAGGCTTTTGTCTTCCTGCATTACTTACAGCGTTATTGTGCCTGCGCTGCATATTAATGCCCTCTATGCTAATGGTCTTAGCGCGACGGAGGTCGCAGCAAGCTCCTCCTCTGAATGTTAATCCGCCGCCTCATTTGCATACGCTTAAGTGTCAAATTTGCCCCGTAAATCAGAGAAAAGCGAGAAACAACGGAGCCGCGGCGTCGCATCAAAGCCACATCAAAGCCCCGTTTAAGATTGTCGCGGGTCGTTGAGGGGTCGTGGCGGTCGAAAACGAAGGTAATGGGATAGCGGCGACAGTAGAACCGGCAGGTAATAAGTACGGACCAGGGTGGTAATAAGGCGGCGATGGAAACACGGGCGCAGTCATCATAGGGCCAAAAGCGCTTAAGTCTTTGGGGTTGCAGGGTCAATCCCGACAGCAGCGCGACACTTTGGCTTTTTGCTCTTTTTCATTTTGCACGTGAGCTTTTCCAATCGCTGCTTGAAAGGACAGAGCATGTACTGCTCTGGGACCCCCGATGGAAAAGTTTGTTTTTGAAACCTTTCTTTGTTTTTTGGGGGAAAAGATCAGAACCCGCAGACAGTTTCAACTAGTGCCAGATATAAATGGCAGTAAAGACCAGACCACCAAAAGAGGTTATGCCAACTTTCTCCCTTACAAAATTTTGATAAGAAGCCCAAATTTTAGGATCAATTTGAAACTATAATAGCAAGAACTATTAGTCCCCAATAACAGTTTCTCCGAGTCAAACTATTTTTAGTATGTATATTCCTCCTGAGTGATCACAAACAAGTCTGAAGAATATTTACCCTAAAAGACAGAAAAAAAGTTATATTTTGCTGCAAAGCCAACATTTTAAGATTGTTACGTAACGTCTCTTGAAAGGTCAATTTCTTACAATTTTGCCAATCCAGCCTCTGAAGACCAATTTACACCTATACATATACATATATCTATTCTATCTAGCTACTTTGGTCATATCCCTCAATATATAAATATATATATATCATCCCATCTCATCTCATTTGCTGCACCGCTTATTCACAGTAGGGTCGCGGGGGAGCTGGAGCATATCCCAGCAATCATCGGGCAGTGCCAGCCAGTCGCAGGGCACACAGAGACAGACAGCTCAGTCGCTCATTTACACCTAGGAAAACAATTTGGACCGGCTAATTAACCTGACATGCATGTTTTGGGGATCTGGGAGGAAACTGGAGTGCCCTGAGGAATTTCACGCAAGCACGGGGAGAACATGCAAACTCCACACAGGAAGGTTTGATCTCATGACATCAGGACTCTACGCAACAAACCCAATGCCTGAAAAGGCGTAGGAAGTCTAAAAGTTTGTATCAAAGCAGATATTCTTTGGTCTTCATAATACTGTAACCCCTCGCGACTTCGTGCTCCCTATTTCCCGGTCTCAGTACATCTCAAGTTGAAAAATATGCATCAACCTTTTTCAAAATGTCATTGTTTTGAGTTAACCTGAAGACCATCGTAAGTGTGTTACTTTAGATTGCATTAAAATTAACGGTGAGTTACTCAAGTCACTTCAGGTAAAAACTAATGCGTCGGCCTACCTCCACCTGGCGTGAGAGCACTACAATGTTTCCGTATTGGACAGAACAACAGTAGGTGAACATCTTCCTTTTTAACATTTTTTTCAACGTTGCAAAAACACATGCTCACCATCCATCCATCTGCACCCCTTATCCTCAGTAGGGTCACGGGTGCTGTAGCCCATCCCAACTGTCTTCGGGCAGTGGGCAGGGGACACCCTGAACTGGTTGCCAGCCAGTAACAGGGCACACAAGTCACTCGCTCATTCACACCTTGGGACAATTTGGACCGGACAATTAACCTGACATTCATGTTTTTGGAATGTGGGAGGAAACCGGAGTGCTCGGAGGAAACCCACGCAAGCACAGGAAGAATATGCAAACTCCGCACAGAAAGGCTGTTAGCTGTATTTGATCCCATGACCTCAGAACCGTGCCGCGCACGCGCTAACCACTCAGCCGCTGTGCCGCCCACTGCTCACCATCCATTCATTTTTTAAAGAGGTTTGGGGGCAGCACTACTTTGCAGATTTCACATATCGCCGGGGCGGCGTCTGGTCCTCATTAACCATGAAAAAGGAGGGATTAAATTTTTTCAAAATCAAAGGTTACTTTTCCCTCAGAGTTTGTTCAACTCCCACAACGTAAAACAAACTGCCAAAACTTATAATCCTCGTGATACTATTCTTGCAGAACGTTCCAGTAAGGTTTGAAAACTTGCATCCCACAGCGACAGAATGAAGTATGGTTCTCTGTGTCACTGCGTGCCACCTCAATAATAAAACATGTTTGCATTGACGGTTTGGTAGACGCGATTGAAGACGTTTAGGCAAAACATGTAAGAGACGACACGCGGGAAACTCTCAGCGAGATGCCGGTGTCCTCCAGGGAGCGAACGCGAGTCTCCTCCAAATGTCAAGTCCTTGAGTGTGAACGGCAGTCCGACGCTTTCAAACGCTCGCTCATGAATAAGACAAATGGGAAGGTTTCTATCGAAGGGGGTAGGGGGGGACTTGACTTGAGATGACTTTCATACAAGGTGGCGCTGCGCCAGGGTCGTTCACCTTTTCCGGTTACAGACAACAGAATAACTAACAGGTGACTTGTTTTGCTTCATTGGTCTTCTGCAAAGCAAAGAAAGGAGTTCACTTGGGTCAAAAAAATATGTTAAAGATTTTTTTGTGTGTGACACCGAAATAAAGCAAATATATTAGGAGGAAAGTTAGTGAGTTTCTTTCTTCACATTGTAGGGTTATATTATCTAAAATTTTGGATATGTTCCTTAACGGTGGGGTTCGTCGTTGTCAATGTCAAATTTGCGTTTAAAGAGCCCTTAAGTTGTTTTTTTTGCTTCTATCTTAAATTTTTCAGAGCTGTTTAGGGCGGAACTCGTTACGTTTGAGGAATGGGGGCTCGAAGGAATGTTGGAGAGTGAAATCATGCTCCTCCCCCCAGGTTTTTATGGTAAATTGGTGAGTAAGAAAAGGCCTGCTTCTAAAAGAGTCCAAAACGCCAACCCAGACCCCAAGAAAGATGAAAATAGAAGAGTATATTCAAGCGTATCTAGGAACTGAGTTTACTGAGGTTGCAATGAAGCCAGGAGATGGCCGCAGAGAGTAAAAACAATCAAAATTCCATACAGCTCCTGCAGGACTAAACAAAATGCAATAAAAAAGCATAATAATCAATTTCTACAGTATACCATTCTGAGGGAAATGTTATATAATTAAACACACTAAATCTTGTACTTTTGTACTGTGTAATTTACCATTTGAATGAAATAAAATAATTCAATATTATTTTATATTCAATATATAGTCATAGTCAATGTATCATGTCTTTATAAGGAATAAAACAATGAGCAATTCATTCAAAAATTACCCATTAAACAATTGATAAGTTTATTTGTCTTTAATAGTGGATACACGCAAAGGAGATTGCAGAGGATGCAAATTCGTAATTTTTATCTCTTATTGCACTCTGTTGTTCATTGATTTGACTATTATGAACTATTCACATCATTGTCAGGTTCTGCACGGTTGCCATGGAGCCCAGCTGGCACCACCCCTTGACACCGGCTGACTTGCATTTACCGATTATTTTTGTGGGTACTTAAACGTCCTCTTTTGAACTGCGTTTCGCCAGATCGTTGTTGAAAACTTGTTGTGCTTGTGGGATTTTGTTGCACTTTGGTGTAACATTCTGAGGGATTCCTGCAAGTTCTGTTTAATTCAGGATATGCCTAGTTTGTAGTTTTGCCTGTGTTTGAACTTTTCTTTCTCAATTAAAGTGTGAGGACGTCTACGCAAATGAGTTTCTTCTTCCTGCTTCCCGTTCCGTTTCGTGACAATCATTGTCCCTATCAACTGTTTATTTTCATGTTCTTTGATTTCTACACCCTACACGGCTCGTGTAGGGTAGGATATTCAATAGAAAATAAGGGCTGAGGGAGAGTCCTTAAAAATAGGTTGGAATTTCTTATCTGACGTTTTGTCTCTCTCCCCCTGTTCTTCTTGCAAGTTCAAAATCAATTGATGTATTGTCTCCTTATTTATGTCCACAAGACTTTGAACTTATCAATAATATAATAAAATATCACGAAATATACATGTAATTTTATATATCGAATTGAAAAAATAGCACAACCTAGTTTTTAAATGTGTATTAAAAGTAAGTATATTTTGTTAAACATTGCAATAATTATGGTGAAAGTTCTGTATTTTTCGGACTATAAGGTGCAGAGTTTAAAAAAGTGCATCTTTAAAAATGTTCTTGTGTGGAATATTTTTCGTAGTTAAGGCACACTAGACTATAACCCGCATGAAATTAATACTACAGTAAGAGGGAAGTTTACATTTCTAAAAAAAAATCGGAATTTGAAAAAATATATATAAGTCATAAAACATAGAGAAAATCTGGTTTCAAATCTTAAATTAAGCGATTCCTTCATAAATGTTTTTTTTTATGAATTTATAGATTTGTAGTCCAGAATATAAAAAATATAAATTATATTTTGATTACTTTTTAACAAACTTTAAATGAAACAACAGATGTTCTCCATTCTTATTTATGAAATTGAATTAACTTGTCGGACGCATTGGTGAATATTGCTAGCCTTGCATTAAGGATTCTTAGTAGCTAGCGTTACTCTTTTTTTTAGTGTAAAAAATACAGCCAAGCATCAATTAGCCACTCAAGACTTTAGAATCTTAGAGAAATTATTATTTTTGATCAAGGTGGTGAGTAATCTGGACAAGAAGGTGGTCGGTATTTAAGAGTGCCTAAGTGTAAGATAATTTTGTTAATCTATCATAACCAAATTATATTTGCAGGAAAAAGTGTTGACATAGTCACTATAAGCAAAAGATTGAATGACACTATAAAAAAAAATAATTGGGGAAAAAAGATGGCTTAACAGTTGAACTTTACAGGATGAGCAGTGCAGCCAGATGAAAACCAGAAAGCTTAAATCTGCTGTCAACAAAATGCCTCAAGCTAGGCTTGAACTCGTGTTTGCCACAGTTTGCCAAGTTCAACCTGATTCACTTTGCTGTGTACCAAGATATATTTCTATTAAACACAAATGCCTTGCCTTGTGAATTTGTGTTCCTTCTAGGAACCCACAACAATGATCATTCAAAATAATGTGTTTTTGTTTATCTATGTCAGAACAACGACTTTTTGCACGTTCAGAATTCATTGATGTATACTAAACAAGTGGTTCTCTAGTGGTCCGACTTGCGGTCCAACCATTCTACCCTAATGACAAACAGCAACTTCCACTTCTCAAATTCATTGAAAATATTATGCAGTTCAAAGGACAGATAGTACAGTATATACACGTGATTTTTTTTCCCCAAAAACAAAATGACCATCAAAACCAAAATTACTTCAAGTACCTCATATAATCGCACATAAGCCTGCATTGCATATACGCTAAAAGTAAAACTGCTAAAAAATAGACACATATTAAAAAAGGTTTAATAGATAGATAGATAGATAGATAGATAGATAGATAGATAGATAGATAGATAGATAGATAGATAGATAGATAGATAGATAGATAGATAGATAGATAGATAGATAGATAGATAGATAGATAGATAGATAGATAGATAGATAGATAGATAGATAGATAGATAGATAGATAGATAGATAGATAGATAGATAGATAGATAGATAGATAGATAGATAGATAGATAGATAGATAGATAGATAGATAGATAGATAGATAGATAGATAGATAGATAGATAGATAGATAGATAGATAGATAGATAGATAGATAGATAGATAGATAGATAGATAGATTCATCCCCGAAGGGAAATTCACATTTCCAGCAGCATCCCTGAGCTGAGAACAATACAATAATAAAGCAAAAAGAATACAATATACAAATACCCAGTGTGACGTGCAAATGCCCACTGTAGCGGGTTATATAGAATAACTAAATAGTGCTGCACAGAATACATATTGCAATAAGATTCGGTAATATGCAATTTAGGTGGTGTGGTACCCAAAATATTAAAAAACAGTGTACCTAAACAACGATAATATCTGAATTGTGTAGATGATAAAGATCATTGTGAGGGTAAATCTCACCTACACCAGCTAGAGGGCGCCGTAGTGTTTGAATTGCTAATCGAGCACACCGGGTGCTCATTAACTCTAGCAGTTAAAAATATGTATATATCGGATCATCTACTTCGAACAGTGGAGATTGGCGCACATCACTCACCAGTCAAGGCTAAGCTTTCGTAAGACTTTACCTTTTTACTAGCCGCTTTTTTATGGACTGTGTTTTTCAGTTTTTTGATTTTCTTTTTCCTTCCTGTATCTGAGCCCTTTGTGTTCAATCCCCTTCCCCAATTAAGAACTCTGGAATTGCTTCTTGTGTCCTCACTTGTAACCTCCCTCATAATACAACACTTTTTACAAAAACTGGTAAAAAAGCTAGAAATATATCACTATGAAACCATTTAATGTACCTTCAAGCAGTGCTTCAATGGCAGATACTCATACAATATCTTCATGTTTTGCAACAATTTCTTTCTTGGACTTGACCGTAGTTGTCTTTGTTTCCTACTTTTACTATTACGAATAACTAACTCTTTTGGGAAGTATTATGGGCGGAAAAAGTAATGAAAACAAACAAAATCAGAATACAATGAGATGTGGTCCCTCTCAAACACAATTGGAACGGCCCCGATTGAATAGGATGAAGAGATTGAGCAAGGCATTATCGCCATCTACTATGTAAATGACCCTCCGTTTTTTCATTCTTCTTAGCATTATTTTGCCAGGACAAAGGCCCATAACCCACTAAAAACCAGTGATCCAATTTTGGGCTTTGAGAAATACTGTACACTAAACTATGAACTTAGCAATCGGCAACTGCAAAAAAAAAAATGTTCTCTGCAAAAAATAAACAATACATCCCTGGAAGTTTTACACAAATGCCTGTCTTCGTGTGCTTCTGCAACCTGCTAATCCAATTCTCAATGGGCTACGTATATGTCAAAGATGTCAAAGAAGAAAGAAAATGCATGTGGGTATTTTTTGATCCAGCAGGGGGCACTACATTCGAATGCGCATCCACCCACAATTTGATCCGAGTAAAACCCCGGACAGTGTTTATGAATCGAGGACATTTGACTTGTCTTTTTTTCTCCCACCGATAGCAAACACAAGGCGTTTATTTGAGGGAGGTATTTATATGTATGCCAGCAGGACAGCCTAACTGACAGCTGTCAATCCAAATCACAAGTCTGCATTATTATCTTTGTAAAGGCAGGATTTTACATACATCTCATTAGATTGGGTGCACACATACACACGAGCGTGTTTTATGGCGTTTGTGCGAGCTCAGCTTGTGTGTGTTGGGGGGTTGTGGGGGTCTTGGACAGAGCGCTCGGCGATATATATGAATAATGCATTGCGCGGCTACAGCGCGCCGCCTCGCTCGGCTTTAAGTTCCTCTTAAGGGAAAAAAAGTCACCATCTGCAAGCTGCTGCTGTCTGCCTTTAAATTTTTCTTTACAAAAAAATAAAATACAAACAAACATCCACTAACTCAGGGATCTCAAACATATGACCCGCGGGACCAAGCCGACCTGCTTGATGATTTGATCCGGCCGCCATAAATTTCTTAGTATGTCAAAAAAACAGGAGTCTGTGGGTCATTTCTATCAAAAGTTATGACTTCTCAAATAAATGCTATCCAAACGCTCTCTCTGGCCACTATCCCACTGGTTCTTTTTTTAAAAGACCAGTAAAACTGAAACCATTATGACAATTAAGGAAACATTACAAACTCAAGTTTGTATACCGTGGTCAAGTACCGTATTTTCCGCACTATATGGCGCACCATGTTATAAGGCGCACCTTCAATGAATGATATATTTTAAAACTTATGCCATACATAAGACGCACCCCATTATAAGGCGCTATAAGCGCATGCTGGTTTAAGATCAGGTAATTGTGCAATTTTGTAATTGTAATCCTGTGCAGTCCTTCGAGACATTTTTGGGATTAAGGGCTATTTACGGTAAATAAATGTGACGACTTGACTACAGTAGAGAATGTAGTTACTTTATGCAACCTCTAGATGTTGCCACGCTCAAGGGAATGTCAACAAACCATTCAAAAAGGTCAAACTTTATTAACAAACAAGCTTTCCACAACTCAATTCACTCCCAAAATAAATAAACAGCCGTTTTATTATTTTCTCTGAGGTAAAGCATTTTCGTGACACATCTTTAACATCTTTGAACAACATCGACATATCATTTTATTTTTTGTCCATTTAGTCAACACGCAAAGAAAAAAACGTCTGATACTGTTATTTTAAATGAAACGTTAGTGCAATCGCAATAAAGTGACACTCGTAATGTGCAAAAACAACGAGTGCAAAGCAAAAACATAATAACTGTAAAATGTAAAACGTAAACACACAAAAGAAAAACAAAGATCACTCTATAAGCTCCTCATCGACGAATCCCTCGAATTCTTCTTCTGCTGTGTTCGAATTGACCATATCTCAGTGAATGGGCCATCCAACACGTCCGGTGTTTTTGTGCCAGCGCTGTTGCCTTCATACGTATAGTTATCGTACTGACACTTCTGCTTGCCGCTCTTTGTTGAACAACCCACTGTTCAAGTGTCTCCTCTAACTCTGGCCATCTTGCTTTATTGCCACGGAAACTTTGTTGAGTTTTCCTTACTTGGCGGAGCTTATCTTCATCCTTTCTCCACTTCCGTACCATCGATTCATTTAAGTTTAACTCTCTCGCTGCCGCTCTATTGCCGTGTTGTGCTGCGTGACTGATCGCTTTGAGTTTAAACTCGGCGTTGTACGCGTGTCTCTTAACAGGAGCCATTTTCTTATACAAATGCACGTATGAAAGAGAATCTCGCTCTCTCTCTCTCTCGCTCTCTCTCTCTCTCAAACGTGACATTCTGAATAATTCTGCGTTTGTTTAAGGTAAATTGTGCTTTACATCTTCACCAGTCATAACCCTGGATTCAGACAAATACTGTATTTGTTGAATATGAATTAAGCAGTTTAATGGGGTAGCCATTTTGCCACTTAGTAAACAAATACAACACGAGCCCCGGCAACTACCAATCGTTTAATATTTCCCAGTATGCACAGCGCGAAAAATGGAGTCGGCGGCTGTTTCTCGTAGTTGCGAGACCTGCGAATTTAATATTGAGCCATATATAAGGCGCACTGTGTTATAAGGCGCATGGTCAGCTTTTGAAAAAAAATAAGACTTTTAGGTGCGCCTTATAGTGCGGAAAATACGGTAATATTTATTTGTGGTGAGTTGTTTCAGGTGTAAAACTGCATTCATTCAACTGTTTATATGAACCAGTTAACAAATTCAATGCCAAACATTTAAATATATTTTTTCTCAATTGTTTTTGAATGTGTTGTACTTAGAAAATATCCCTTGTCATCCGTGATTATAATACTAAAGGTTGGCTACTAAAGTATTCTGAACGATAAAGCATAAGACTGAAAAACAGAACTTCAGATTTGGAGTTGCCATTCCTTTACTGAGCCGGCCCACCTGAGAACAGAAAGTCGGAATCTGTTCCCAGAGCAAAACTGAGTTTGACATCCCAGCTCTAACTGCAACCATATTATTAAAAATAATCTATATTGAGAACCAATTAATTTATTTTACCAATCTAGGGGTTTATTTGTTTACATTTTCAATAGAAATACTGTTCACCTTGTACACAAAACATATATTGCGACCGTTTTTGGGTGTTTTCTGTTTTTGTTGCGCTCAATGTTATTCCACTAGTTGAGATTATACACCTTGTGACTTATTTTTTGTGCTTAATTTTATTGCACTATTGTGACAATGCACTATTATTTTTCATTCATAAACATTAAACTATTAATGTAGCTTAGGCCAGTTTCTAAGCAATATGTTTTTTTTTTCTGTCTTTCATCCTTATAATTGTTTAGCTTTGTTTCTCTTTAAAGTCTTTATAACATGTTTACCCTAGAGTGCCATGTCCAATCGTGTTGCATACAATGTTTCACAACGCTAATATCAACAAGAATAAAGTCAATCCAATTCCATACAAAATGAAAAGTCCTTTAAGAGACAAAGAGTATTTGAGACTCTAATTTGTAACAAAAGCATAGGGCGTAACGTAGTTGCCACAGAGGTTGTTTTTCAACAAAAGCATGAAAGCCACAAGTCAAGCAATGTGTATCGCACAATTTGATACTCATTTTTTCAATAGGCTTTCCTCAGTATGAGTAGTACTGGCAAAAGCCACTGCCCATCAGGATGACGCTTTACACTGAAAATCAACAGCGACCAGATGATGAAGTGTTGTATCTGAGGCTTCTCCTGCTACTGGTAACCATGGAAACCAGTACTATTTATCTATCTATGTATCTACCCTGGCCATGTCCCTCAAGAGGGGTGACCAACAGCAGAACAAAACACATACACAAAGAAAGAAAAAAAAGGAAAAAAATACCCCCTAAAACACAAAAAAATTAACCATGGCCCACCCAAATGCCCAAACACCCAAACAAGTTCGGCACCTTGGCACCCAAGTGTGTCATGCTTTCGTCCTTCAAGATGAAACGGGTCATAAGAAAGCGGCCATGTCACTCGAGTCAGGGTGACACTCTTCTGTTCAACAGCAGGGCCCGACAACTCTTACCGATTTACTCCTGCCGCATCATACAGGTGCCCTGCCCATCCCTTAGAACATGTCCAAACTTCCCACTATCCTAAAACAGCAAGACAGCAAGAAACTAGTACTATATGGTTTTATTGAGGGGGGAGCAAACCCCTACCCCCAAAAAACAGCTTGGAAAGGAATGGGCTCAACCATGCTGTACTTGCCCAAGAAATACCACAGAGAGTCGTGCCCCAACGTCCCTGGCAGTTAAGGGATCTGTGAACCATGAATCTATAATGAAGATTAAATTAGTTATATGTAGCATATTACATTAGGCAGTGACCACGTTTGAACTTTATGTACTCATTCTTAATTGCATCAACAAAAAGTTGACAAATTGTGGACGAAGAAGGGGCCGTCGGTGATTAGTCAAAAGTGCTTCAAAAGTTGTCTGGCATTAGCTTCAACTTGTTTAGGGTTTTATAAGAAGGCAGAGATCCATAAAACATGCAGCTTTGTATGCAAATGTATGCAAATTAAGGCACTGCATGTGTCTTTTAATTGCACATCTCGCTCCAAAATGTGCAAAATATTCTTTTGTACTTGATTGGAGTCAGAGAAATTTCTTCTTAATTCAGATCTGAGATGACTAATTGGGGACTTCAATGGATCGTATGCAACCCTGTGCAAATTGGAGCCATTGTAGTATTAAAACACGCATTTCCGGGACTCAACTGGACTAGAAACACTCTCAAAGTGTGATACAAGTAGAGTAGTACTACGTAACTGTCCTCTATTGGCATACAAAAGTATCACTGAAATACGTTTTGACAATGTATTTCATGAGACAATCATCTTATTTAACAATATGACCGATACATATGTTTTGTTATTAAACTAAAGTACAAATAAACATCAATGAATAAAATATTTAACAGGGATAGTGTTTATAATTTAGCACCTCCCAATGGTAAAAAACTATAAAGTTTAAAAAGAAAAACCATAATGATTTAAATAATAAGATAAACTACATTAATCGCAGGGTTGGGTGGGGTTACTTTAACTGGATTACTTTCAATTACTTTTGGATTACTCCAATACCAAATATGCTAATAAAAGACAAAAGAAACTAAATATGAATACAATTATGACTCACAACACGTGGTAAGCTTTCTCTCCTGGCTTTGATCTCTTTGATCTCCGGCAAAACTAACATAAAATGCGACGGAGACAAAATGAAAATAAATCCAAACAGCTTGCCAACATCATTTTTGCCGTTCCATGTATTTCGTTACTCCCCAAGCCTGCACAAAATTTAGTAATTTTATTCATATTTAGTTTATTTTGTCTTTTATTAGCATATCTGGTATTGGAGTAACCCAAAAGTAATTGAAAGTAATCGTGTTAAAGTAACCCTACCCAACCCTGAGTAATCGTCATACATACGCGCATTTTTCAAAATACTTAGATCGAGAAATGTTGTCACGTAGAGGGAGCTGACATATTTTTCTGTTATCTTGCTGTTACGGGCACCACCAAAAAACAAGAGCCCCACAAAAGGTTGGGGGGGAATGAGAAAAAAATGTAATTTTTTGGTCAGTTTGAGTCTCCCGTTTGTACTCTACCATGCGCTTATTTGCAATTGTTTTCGAATGCATGACGAAATCCAGTGACATCTATTGATCAAATGATACACACTGTCCCTTTAATGAAAGTTTCACTTACACATTCAAAATTTCATATATTTTGATATATTGTTAATTTCAGTTCAAAAAAGGACTTTAGAGATAAACCGCTTGACTCTCGGAGTGCTGATTTTAAGGGAAATGACGAGCCGCTTCGATTGGATGAGAAACGGCTGTATTCCTTCCCACAGCAGAGGAAATACCCACTCCTACCTGAGCCCGTGGACCAAAAGAAAAGGATGAAAGAAAACTCCACACATGTGCACATAGTTAAACTGAGCTTTGTGCGCCGGTAGAGTGCTTGCATGCCTTAAAAATTTTTTTTACCTTCACCTCCATGTCAGGATTGCTTCACGTGAAAATATGTTTTAATATAAAAACAATAAAAGCAAGTGATTTAATCAAAATTCTTTGGTGTAATTTTAAAATGAATGGCAATTATTGCTACCTGTGAAGAAATGCTTTTTTTACAAATGCTTCATCCTTGAATTGGACATGTCTATCATAAAATATAAGGCTTAAGCCTGATTTTGGGACCAAACTGTTTCAGTTAAAAATAAAACTAAGAAACAAACAAAAATGCTTAAACACATCACCTAGATGTCACTTTACACCTCATCCAGGTAAATCTTGAATCAAAATTGGGTTCCTGAAAGCATCATTTCAACAAAGAAAGAATAACTAATGATTGTTTTGTTATAAACTATAATGGGGGAAAAACATAGAATGAAAAAAAATACGGAAACATTAAAGACGATAGAACAAAAAAATGAGTCATAAGTTAAACTTTGATTTTTTTTTTAAGATTAAAAAAAGACTCAATCAAGGGCATATTGAATCTTAAATTGCAGAAGGTTGCCTTTCTGTTTAAATTAATTCCTGACAGAATGATCTAAACACAAAATAGAAATATCGATTTTGGCCTATTTAAGCTACATAGAAACATATTTATTGTTTATCCTACAAACTATAAACTCAAGGTTACTGCCTGCAAAACCAAAAATGCGCTCTTAAGTCAAATCATTTCTACTTTTTAAAAAGATGTTTTAGAAAAAGTTAACTTGTTTATTTGGCTAAAGAGAGCAAGAAAGATAACAGGAGTGTGTATTTCAGGTGAATTAAGTCTATTAATAATCATCCCTGCATCTTCAATGTCTACATTGGGTTATTTATGGGTTTCTGATTTAATGGTTATTTTTCCTGGATTATTTATTCCGTGGATTTGGATATATTTTATTTATTGAATGATATTTTGTTATTGTTTTTTAAGCAGAGACAGTACATATTCTAAATATACATATATTTTAAACTAAACAGTTTTTAATTCCAATTAGGTAAGTGAATATATCACGACAGTATGTCATCTCCAAAACCCATAAACTCTTAAAATATGACGGCTCACCAAAGTTGTTGTGTTATAAAACTTAGCACCAGTCGGTATTATTAACATCATCGCGATGCGCAGAATAAACCAGGTGAGCGCAACTAATTGGGCACCTGAACGCAGCACGAAGCAGCCCCGCGTGTCACATTCGGACTTTTTGGACCCGTGCATCTCCGGACCTCTGCAGATCGCCGGCGAAGCAAGCCGCTTCCGACTAAGACTCACCTCGGTTCTGGTCTGGAGCCGCTTGTTCATCTCATAGATCCGGTACTCGGGCTGCACCACGTAGGGCGAGTGTCTCCGGTAGAAAGGTCCGAAGGGGGACGAGTAGAAGGGGTCGTGGTTGGGGTTGGACATGGTCGCTTCGGTTTGTTTTGGGCTTTTTGGGGGGAGTGGAAGGGGGAGAGGGGTAGAGGGGAGGGGAGAGAGAACCGGCGGGATCTCAACACGCGGCGGACGCGCACATGGAGGCTGGCGGGCAGGCGGATGTTTGTACGCGGGCGCTCCTCTGCGGGGACCCCCGGCGTCTAGCGGCAGCCGCGCGGTCCAAACTGAGCGGCACTCTGCAACTTGGCCAGGCTGCTCGCGCTGCACACAGGATGAGGAGGAGGAGGAGGAGGAGGAAAATAAGGAGGGGGAGGGGGCAGATGTGGAGGAGGAAGCTTGGAGGGCAGGGGGGGTTGTTTCCTGCAAAGTCCCCCCCTCACCAATACCACCATCACCCAAAACCTGGAGATTTCCTCCTGACTTTTGCAACTGCAAAGTTCACCTGCGCTTTAGTGGGGGACTGAAACTTCACTGTTTCTTTACTTGACTGCCGATGGAAAGGAAAGTGAGAAAATCCATCCATCCATCCATCCATTATTTGAACCGCTTATCCTCAGTAGGGTCGCGGGGGTGCTGGAGCCCATCCCAGCTATCGTCGGGCAGTGGGCAGGGGTCACCCTGAACTGGTCACTCGCTCATTCACACTTTTTGGAATGTGGGAAGAAACAGGATTGCCCGGAGGAAACCCACGCAAGCACGGGGAGAACATGCAAACTCACAGAAGGTTTGCTCTCATGACCTCAGAACTGTGCCGCACACGTGCTAACCACTGCGCTGCCGTGCTGCAGTGAGAAACTCACGATGTTCAAATCATGGGCGTAACCAGCCCGTTTTTGAGGGTGCTCAAGCAGGCCAATTTCAAACCAAGTTCCCTCGAAAACTACAGCATTTTGAAAACTCTCTTTTCCTTAATAAACGACAGGAAGAATTGAATATAATGAAATGCTAGCTAAAATGAAGCAAAACAAAACAAAAATGTGAACAATACAGTGTCAAAAATACTCCACTGCTTTTGAAATGGTCCAGTTCATTTGACTGTTAGCACAACTCTGGCCCCACTCCCTGCTACCCTTTCGTCTGGCTTAAGTCACTTGAGGCATAGCGGAAGAGTCTGTGAAGGCTCTGGTGTATTACAGTGGGAGTATATTATTATCCAAGCCTAAGAGTGTTATAGTTACCGATGTGAATCACCTGTGCCCGCTCATTTGGGGGCAACCGCTGCAGGCTCTGATTGGCTCTCTATCCCTATTAAACCCAGTCCTCTCACTGTCCTGTTGTCATTCCGTCTGCGTATCTCTGTTGATACAAGGCAAGCCTTTTTGACCCTGATTCCCGCCTGACCAGTTGTTGCTCCCGCCTGTCCCGTTTGGTTGACGACCTGTTTTTGACGCCGACCACATCTGCTCCCCCGTCCCGGCTTACGACCCATTTCTGATCCCGACTACGTCTACTCTTTCGTCCTGGCTTACGACTTGTTCCCAACCCCGACCACGTTTTTGCTCTCCCTGACCCGGCTACCGACCTGTTTTTCCATCCCTGACACCGCCATCGCTTGCTACGGAAGATCCACTTGAATATTTGGATCACAATCCGAGTGCGAGAGCGACTTGCTTTCCGCGTCCAGCAAACACCGGATCGTGGGCGCAGCCCTTCCCCTTTCTTTCAATAAAACTTGTGGTAAACGTTACACAATTGGGTCATGATTCCGTCCTGGTCGTGACAAAGAGTGTCATAATTCAATTAAAAAAGGAACATTTAATTAAAAATACCGGCCTTAAAACAGACATTAAATGAATGAAAAAATAATTAAGACAAACATTCAGTTGATTAAAACGGCCTTTAAAAATAAAAAGCTGTAGGTGCAGAATGTATAGGTATTTTCCAAAATATACTCAATAAAGTGTTATCGCAAAGGAATTTTATTTTTTTTAAATTTAGTGAAATGAAAAAAAATATTTGAACCAGCCAGACACTCTGGGTACTGAACCTAAAATCGCCTCTGGTGTAAATCAATGGAAAAATGACTGATTGATTACAGTTGGTATCAAAACGACCATTATTGGTAGGGGTGGGTAAATAACGATACCAAATAATGGATTTGGTAAAGATTTTTGTGTTTTTAGGTTTTGGTACTTGTAGTATTAGACATTGGCTCTGTGAATGCATCTTTATTTTCTCACATAGGCGTCACAACCCCCAAATTCAACCTCACCATCACTGAACATTATAGCATTTTAAAACTCTCATCTCCTTAATAAAGAACAGGATAGGCCTAAATATGATGAGAAACGCTAGATAAATGATAAAAAACAAGTAGATGAAACAAAAATGTGAACAACGCAGTGCCAAAAATACTCCACTGCCTTGAAATGGTTCAGTCCATTGGATTCCCACCGAAGCTTGTGTTGAGAACAATGGGGTAGATTGTTTATTTATTATGTACTGGTTATTCAAATGAATGAATTAATATTTTTAATGACTAAAATATGTTTTTATGTGGTTGTTGCTGGAAACGTAGAGAGATAAGACACTCTGGGTTCCTGGCACCCCTAAAGCTCTAAACCTAAATTCAACACTGATTCCCATCTATTTATTTAGATTTGTATGTATTTATTTATGTATTTCTAATATAACCCTATTTTGGGATTATTTAAGTATTTATAAGCAAATGGACCTATGTTGCCATGCATTCTACTTGGACATGTCATGACCAGAACAGAAGTAGGACCCAGATGCGTAACGTTACTCACAAGATTATTGAAATATAGAGGAAAAGCAGCAGCAGCGATCCGGTGCTCGCTGGACGCGGGAAGTGAGCCGCTTAAGGAATCGGAACCTGTTCCAAATGTGGAAGTGGATCTTCCAGAGCGGGAGATAGTAGCGTAGTCTGACGGAAAAACTGGTCGGTAGCCGGGACGGGAGATCAAAACGTGGTTGGGGTCAAAAACGGGTCGTAGCAGGAGACAATCGGGGAAATCAGGAACAGAGGAGTGGAAAACGAGTGACGAAACAGGACAGACGGGAGTCAGAGTCAAAAACGCTTGCCTTGTGAAAACAGAGGTTCGTTGACGGACTGACAACAGGTGAATGAAAGGACTGAGCTTAAGTAGGACGGGGGACCAATCAGGTAACCATCAGCAGCTGGCGGCAAACGAGCGGGCAGAGGTGAGTTTAATGCTTAATCATGACAAGGCAAGGTTGTTGGGGTTAGAGTTTGTTTAAACATGTGCTTAAGAAACAATTACATCAATCAAGGTGTTTGTTCCCAAAGAAGATTTGATTCAGCTCCTTGGAGTGTTCTGTGGTCGGGAGCTGCATTACCCAATATGGCCGCCAGAGGATGGTAGAGACCAGGAGACCATACAATAGCACATGTTTATTGATTTTGTCAGTTTTTAATTGGGGGCGCCTTGACACCAAATCTAGCTAAAGATATTTGCGGAGGTCTAAGATACATCTGTAAAATTTCACAAAGTTCAGTTCTGCCATTTCAGTACCCATAAGTCACAGACAAACACCAACACACTCATACATCGGGATTTACAAAGTAGTTTAAATTGATCTTATTTTAATTGTTGTTTTTCATCATTTCTTTATCAATCAATGTTGTTATTTATTCATTTCAATACATAAATAATTAAAGAATGAATAAAAAATTTGACAAAATGCAAAATCCTTTGCCGGACAAAGAGCCCTTAGTATGTCAGAAAAACAAAGGATGTAACGTTATTATCACTAGGTTTGTTTTTATAACAAAAATATGAAAGCCACAAGTGATGTAATGTGTATCAAAATTTCACAACTTAATACTTTTGCCCTAGATTCTTACTTTCAATGATTTATTTGTGCTGCTTCACTAAGGGCCCGGTCACACAGCCGTTTGCGTCTGAATCACGGCCAGAAATTTCTGCCTGCGAAGCAGACGCTGTTGGACGCTTTGAGATCGCCATTCAGACGAGATGCAGCAGTGCTTTACACGCGATCGGAAATTCACACGCGGTTGGCAGCGCGAAAAAGTTTTGCGCTGCTCAAAACTTTAGGGCCCGGTCACCAAGCCCTTCACGGGCGTATCGAGGCTGAATCACGGCCAGAAATTTCTGCCCGTGAAGCAGACGCTGTTGGACGCTTTGAGATCGCCATACAGACGAGATACAGCAGTGCTTTACACGCAGTCGGAAATTCACACGCGGTTGGCCGCGCGAAAAAGTTTTGCGCTGCTCAAAACTTTAGACCACGGGTAACCGCGGGCGGCACACGTGGTACACACGAGGTAATGACGCGGTAGACGCGGAACGACGTGCTGCGGCCGCGGCCAGGGCGTGGTTACACATGGGTAGGATGCGAAATTTCAGCGGGTAATCGTAGGTGGAGCACGGTCATAGCATGTTCTGCGCCTGTATCGCGGTGTTATTACGTGAAATTAGCGTGTTACGCGTGTGACGGTCAAACGCCTTTCTCCGCGTATATACAGCGCGATTTGCCGAGCACACGTCAGTTGTGCTCGAGACGTCAAGGGGTGAACATGGATCCCCGTCACTGTAGTGACCTCGTCTTAATCCATTTTTATTTCTTGACATTTCTTTTCATTTCATAACAAGATAATAAAATAAAAATAAAAAAACTATTATAATAATAACATATTGGCTTCTTCGGTGCCATAGCTTGAAATCTTGATCTTCACGGGACTGTGTCTTGAGCGGTTATGATTTCTACAGCCCGGTGTTATGCCGAGACATGCATCCCTGCCGAGATTTGCATCCCCTCGCTACTACAACCACTTTCACCTCGTTTTATCTCACTTTTAGGGAATGTAATGGCGAACATATAACCAAATCAACTTCGTCTTGCATTTGTTGGGAATGTAATACAACATAAACCATTCCGTCTTTGTTTTTGTTGTGAACGTAATGGAACGGTAATGCACACGTACATGTATATAAATCACTTTTGAGAACTGTTATGCACTCTACCGTAAAGCTTATTATGCAAAAATAAGCTTTATGGTAGAGTGCATAACAGTTTCAATACGAGTGATTTGAATAGAAAAAGGCAAAATAAACATGTTACCTGCCAAAAGTGATTTGTATACAACGTGCATTACCGTTCGATTACATTCACAACAAATACAAAGACGGAATGGTTTAAGTTGTATTACATTCCCAACAAATGCAAGACGAAGTGGTTTTGGTTATATGTTCGCCATTAAATTCCCTAAAAGTGATATAAAAGTGAGATAAAACGAGGTAAAAGTGGTTGTAGTAGCAAGAGGATGCAAATCTCGGCAAGGATGCATTTCTCGGCATAACGCCGGCTCGGCAGCTTTTATACCCGTGGTCCACACGAGAAAATGACGCGGAAATGACGCGATGAGGAAGCGGAACAGTCGCTGGCATCTGTTTTGCGGGCATACCACCAATGAACAGCGGGTTGGCCAATTTTGCGCATTTTCCATCGCGGGCAACCACGGGCAAAAAAAAAACGCAAAATTTTAACCGCGATACAGACGCAAACGGCTGTGTGACCGGGCCCTAAGGGCGTGTAATTTCCGACCGCGTGTAAAGCACTGCTGTATCTCGTCTGTATGGCGAACTCAAAGCGTCCAACAGCGTCTGCTTCACAGGAAGAAATTTCTGGCCGTGACTCAGACGCAAACGGCTCTGTGAACGGGCTCTAAACAAAATAAATTAACATGCTCCCCTGTACCTCATCATGATTAGATCATTTGTATCTTTGTATGAAATGTGAATTTGCTGCTACCTACTGATATGGATGAATGTTACAGGTGTTTGGCTCATCACCTGAAGTTAGTTTAGATAATGAACAATGCTTTGTTGCTAAGATAAAATTGGACTTTTTCCTGTTGAACATTTGAGATTGTCTCACGGCACATTAGTGTTCTCCTGGCATATTGGTTAAAAATCAGTGATTGTAACGATGACCAGTCAAGATTAGGGGATTTTATTTCATTTGGGTGTCCGGAAAAAAAATGTGGTACTGAATGAGATTCTATAGAAATTGCTGTTTTGGTCAGCAACAAAGTCCATCCTCCATCCTTATCTGGATAGAAGTGCCATGTAGGAGAGTATCTGTGTGAGGTTATATAATTTATCTAATACACGATGTGTGTCTCGGTAGGTGCTGCTGGTTTGGCTAACAAAAGACTTGAAATTGGCTTCACTGTAATGTACACTTTGCAATGTAGGCAGAGATGACATATTCCAAGTTTTTGTTTTTTCTGATTGTGAATTTGTGGCTGCTGTTGATTTTTATTTGGAAGAATGGGAGTTCAATATGCATAGCAGATAAGTTGGAAGATCCCATATGCAATTATTCTTTTCAGCCACCAGTTGGCAATACTGGATGTTTTTTTGTTTGTTTTTTTCAAATAAATCTTGCTTAAAAGGGATAGTGTATTATTTAGGAACTTCCAGTGGTAAAAAAGAACAACATTAATTAAAAAAAAAGAAAAAAAACTATCATACATACATGTCTTTGTATTTTTTTCACGATATTGCAGCTACGGGTACCCGGAAAAAGAACCCTCATATAAGCTAGTCAAAAAATAAGAAGTAAAATGGAGCATTTTGGTCTCTGAGTCTCTGTACTTCGTATTCTTCCTTGTGCTTTTTAGCACACATTTTCGATTGCACTACACAATACTGCAACATCTAGTGGTCAAATAATACACATTGTAAGCTTCATTTACAAATGTCATGAAGACTCATTACTTTCACTTGTGCCCGCTCGTTTGGCACCAGCTGCCGCTGGCAAGCTGATTGGTTCCCCGTCCTACTTAAGCTCAGTCCTTTCACTCGCCCGTTGTCAGTCCGTCAGCGAACCTTTTTTCACAAGGCAAGCATTTTTGACTCGTTTTGTCACCCGTTTTCCACTCGTCCGTTCCTTATTTCCCTGTTTGTCTCTTGCTACAACCCGTTTTTTTTTTTACCCCGACCACATTTTGATCTCCGTTCCGGCTAACGACCCGTTTTGTGACCCCGACCACGTTCTGATCTCCCGTCCGGGTTAACGACCTGTTTTTCCGTCTAACTACGCTTCGATCTCCTGCTCCGGAAGATCCACTTCCGCATTCGGAACGCGTTCTGATCCCGTGAGCTGCTTGCTTCTCGCGTCCAGTGAGCACTGGATTGCTGGCGCTGCCTTTCCTCTATATTTCAATAAACTAGTGCGTAACGTTACGCATCTGGGTCCAACTTCTGTTCTGGTCATGACATCCAAATTCTTATACTTTACTACATTGTTAATTTCAGTTTAAAAGTAGTACTTTAGAGGTAAAACGCTCGTCTATGTGCACTGATTTCAAAGACAACGAGGAGCCACTTCGATTGGACGAGAGCCAACAGTATTCCCTATCACAGAAGTGGAATCATACCTGTACTGGTCGACCAAAAGAAGATAAAAGAAAACTCCACACAATTGTATTTTTCTCAAGAAAACTGAAATCACAGTTATTTAAATATTTTAGTAATTATTTTGTGATAAAAGACTATTCAAAGATCTCATTCTCATCTCATTAGCCGTACCGCTTATCCTCATTAGGGTCGGGGGGGGGGGGGGGGCTGGAGCCCATCCCAGCCATCTGCGGGAAGTGGGCAGGGGACACCCTGAACTGGTTGCCAGCCAATCGCAGGGCACACAGGGACAGACAACTCATTCACTCATTCACACCTAGGGACAATTTGGACCGGCCAATTCACCTGAAATGCATGTTTGTGGAACGTGGGAGGTAACCGGAGTGCCCGGAGGGAACCCACGCAAGCACAACATACAAACTCTGCGCAGGAAGTCTGCAGCTGGATTTGAACTCACGACAGGTTCCCATGACATGAACTGTGCCGCACACGCGCTAACCACTGCGCCGCCGTGCTGCCCTATTCAAAGATAGATTTGAATATTTAAAACGGTATCCTGTCCAACTTCAGTGCTCTCAATAGAAAAATAATGTGTCCTTATCTAACTTTTTCTTGATAATCACACCCCTACAGTCATTTCCATTTCTTGGAGTGCAGCAGAACAACGATCCGAAACACACCAGCAAGACCACCTCTGAATGGATCAAAATAGTCAAAGTCCGGATTCGAATCTAAGAGAGATGGTGTGGTGTGACCTAAAACCGGCTAAAAAAAACTTCCAATATGGTGGACAGATTGGAAAGAATTTTGCAAAGAAGAGTGTGCCAAATTTCCTCCACAGCGTTGTGAAAGACTGATTAGCAATTATCGTAAACGATTGATTTATGTTATCGCTGCCGAAGCTGGCCCAACTCGCTGTTAAGTTCAGGGGGAATTTTCTATACACGCAGGGCCCAATTAGGTTTGATTTTCTTATTTTGCGCCTTAAAAAATTGAATCAACATTTAAAAACTGCAATTTGTATTTCCCTGGGGTTTCTCTGTGTCTCATCTCTCATCTCATTAGCCGTACCGCTTATCCTCAGTAGGGTCGCGGGGGGGCTGGAGCCCATCCCAGCAATCTCCGGGCAGTGGGCAGAGGACACCCTGAACTGGTTGCCAGCCAATCGCAGGGCACACGGGGACAGACAACTCACTCGCTCATTCACAGGGACAATTTGGACCGGCCAATTCACCTGAAATGCGTGTTTTTGGAACGTGGGAGGAAACCGGAGTGCCCGGAGGAAACCCACGCAAACTCCGCAGAGGAAGTCTGGAGCTGGTTTCTCTGTGTGATATACAAATTTGTTTTGCTGATCTAAAACTATTGTGAGTGATGAATATGCAGGAATTCAGGAAGTAGGCAAATACTTTATAGAATAGAAAATGATTAAAATACAATAGAATAGAATAGAATATACCTTTATTGTCATTGTTACAACATGGGTTGAATATATTGTGACAACGAAATTGGACGTGGCACTCCAGGACCACATTTTACAGTGAGGATAAAGAAAACAAAGAGACAAAGGAACAAAGAAGATGTTTGTACTCTCCTTGTTGCATAGGCTTTGTTTTCCTCCGGAGTGGGGTGTATGAGGGGGTGAGGGACAGACAGAGATGGCCAGATCCTTTATCATGGCATTGTATGTAAAATCTGAATTTCTTGACCTACACAATTTTTTTTTAAATCCTTGTTTGTCTGATAGTGCATGTAGTTTGTCTTGTTATTCAAATCATCGCTGTTTCTTTTAATTAAGTAAGTTTAGGGGGGGTTACCAACAAGAGGCGCCTATTACAATGCAATGTCCCTTTAAAATATGGACAAAATCCTACCTTAATATTATTCGCAAGTATAATATCAGTTTCCGTTGCTACGCAGATGACACTCAACTATATTTTCCTATGGAGGAATCTGCCCCCTAAACCGTGGACATTTGGAGGCCTGCCTCACTGACTTAGAAGAATGGATGTCCCTCAACTTCTTGCGCCTTAACTCTGAAAAAAACGAAATATTAGTTATTGGTCCATCTAAATGCGGTGACTTGTTCTCAAAAACTGCTCTGAACATTGACAAATGTATTATCACCCAGAGTGACTCAGTCAAAACTGTAAGTGTCATATTTGACCCTGAGTTGTCCTTTCAAACACACATTAAGAATATTACTAGAACAGCTTTCTTCCATCTTCGCAACGTTGCTGAAATTCGCCCTATGCTGTCCCAATCCGATGCGGGGATTATAATTCATGTGTTTGTTACTTCCCGTCTCGATTACTGTATTCTACTATTCTCCGGTCTCCGAAGTCCAAAATCAAGAGCCTGCAGCTGGTGCAGCAAGCCGTTTAACTGAGACAAGAGAGTTTGATCACATTACCCTTATTTTAGCTAACCTGCATTGACTCCCTCTTAGTTTAGGATGTGATTTTGAGGTTCTGTTGGTAGTATACAAAACCATGCATGGACTTGCTCTCTCATATCTTTCGGATTTAATTTCCCCCTAAGTATTCGCTCTGAAAATGCTGGTCTACTAGTTATCCCAAGAGCCAAGAGGACAACCGCAGGTTTGAGAGCGTCTTCCATTCAGGCCCCGGTGTTGTGGAATGCTCTGCCCCCTGAGATTTGATCTGCAACATCAGTGGAACTGTTTAAATCTAAGCTTAAAACACACTTATATAGCTTATGAATGACCTAGATTTCCTGTTGACAAGATATGTGTCTTAATTGTTATTGCAACATTCATTGCAGCCTGGTCATCCTGGAAGGGGGATTACCTCATGTGCGGTTCCTTCTCAAGGTTTCTTCATTTTCATCATATTGAGATTTTCGAGTTTTTCCTTGCCCTTATGTTGGTTTTAGATCAGGGGATGGTGTAATAATAGTCCGCGTTTTGCAATAATCTGTGGCGTGTGCAGCCTTTTGAGACTCCCTGTGATTAATGGCTACACAAATAAACATGACCTGACTGAATAGACCCAAAAAAATGAATCCTGACCAAAAGAAGATAAACAAAGACTGCCATTTCGTTTTGAAGCAAACATGTAGCATTTTATTTCTGGAAATTTGGAGGCATCTCTCAACTTGTTTTCTATCTCAACATGAAATTTGGTCTATGTGTCAATCATGATTAGACCTCCAAAATCCAGTAACTCTTCCAATGTAAGAATATTCACTCTAATTCCGGAGGTCTTTTTAGAGGCGAACTTGCTACAGCTATTGATAATGATGATGAAGAAGAAGCGCAAAAGGCCAGAGTTTCATTCGCCTAAAAATAAACAACACACGTGGTAACTGATTTGCACATTTAAATCCCTCACATTGGGAATTAATGAAGAGCTTTCATGATGTCTGACTTCTAATCCGAAATTGCGAAAGGAGGAAAAGCTCGTTTGCCGTTGCTATCGAGTGAGATAACTGTTGTAATCCAAACGCCTCCGGCTTCCGTTAGGGTAATTCATATTAGAAAAAATAGAAGAAAAACTTTTGAAAAATCTATTAATAAAGCTTTAATTAAAAACTACATATTTTAATATCTCAAGACCTTTTCAATTGACATTTTCTAACAGGATTTGCTGGTTTGCCTCCGGCGCTTTTTCCACTCCAGCGACGCCGACATGCGTTTCGCTCAGCGGCCCCTACAACACATTTGCATGTTAAATTGTGGCAGCCCTCTTAAACCCGAACGCTAAACGTCAATATATGTACAGTATGTAGAGGAAGTAGGGCTGCACGATTAACCGAAATCTAATCGATATCGCGATGTGACGTAGTGTAACCACAAAGCACTGCGTTTTTTCAGGGATTCATAGTTCCAGGTTACTTGAGTGATGGAGTGTTTGTCCGACAAGAATTGTCATATTTTGTGGTTTAACAGCACTGGCCAATCAGAATAGTTTTTTTAATGACACTAACCAATAAAGGCAAGGCAAAGTTTGCAAGACGTGTGTCCAAGACTCTGGTGTAAGGCTACCAGTCAGTCTTGCAGCGCTTTCACAAATGGCCACCAAAACGAACGCCACAGCTCGAAGCTTCAGTGGCTGGTTGAAAATCAATTCATTTATTAAATCAGACTCTGAGAAAAGTCAGGTAAGCGCAAGGAAAAGCTTCCAGGAATTTACAGAGGCAGCGTCAGAAGGGAAAGCTAACAGCTAGACTAACAACTCTTCAGCCTCCGCTGCCGTACGTGGTTAGTGACCAACACCAGATCCATTACCCATTAAACAGACAACTTGGACCTACTACTCGTGGAAAATTGCTACATTTGTGACTCTTGTATTTTAATCATCATAAAGGTTAGCGTGTAGCTAGCCAGCCTCTCTCAAAATTGTTTTCTTACACTGAAAGGAATAGCCCTCCAATTTCATTGTACTTTTTTATAATGACAATAAAGACCATTTATTCAATTGCAATTCTGTTTTTATTTGTACATTCATAGTTGATATTTGAATGAATGAATGAATGAAAACTTTATTTCGAACATAAAAATAAAAACAGGACAAAAACAATGAGTCAACAACGAAATAATGTCACACAACATGTTCGTGGGTGATTATTTTCTTATAGTCATATACTCTCAGTCTCTAAGTACGTCATCTCAAGTTGTTTGCGTGTCACTATGTTTATGTTCTCCCTGAATAAAACAAAACTAGCACGGAAACATTTGTCTGAAAAATCGCAACTGGGTTTTTTCCAAAATCGTGCAGCCCTAAAAAGAAGTATTCCATACTTCAGAGTGCAGGTCCTTGTATTGGATGGTATCAAGGTTCACATATCCCTTAACCCAGGGGTAATAAACCCTTTTGACCCAAATAGTCGTAAAAGGAAAATAATTTGATTTTTTTATGAGAGAGAGAGCCACACCATACATTTTAAGACCAAATTCAACAAAACCGCAAAAGCCAAATACAGCACATATCACTTAACTGTATGACGTTTGTTGATTTGATCAAATCCATGAAATAATAATAATGCCATAGACTGTGTCCCATATAAATATGAATATACTGCTTAAAATGTGTCTCCCTCCCGCAGTTACTTGAGAGTGTTCAGGCTCATTTTGTCTTTTTTTCACTATGTAATAGTTTCAAAACAAGGTGCGTGCAAAGTTATCTGTAAAATGTCACGCAATACTGCAAACGAGAATGATACTGTATTTACCATCAGGACAGACGGCGCTGAGCAAGGGGGAGAAGGAGAGCATGCACTGTTTGTACAGCTCTGCCTAATTCTACTACTCACCCATTTAAATTGCTCTGGGTGCTTTTCTAGTTTTTGGGTGTTTACAATTTTTTTCTGTGGGTTTTCAGGATAAAATGTCTCAACAAAGAATGTTTAATCGGCTTCCAAATAAAGGATTCCTTTGCAACTTACAGCCAAAACAAGGTCTGTTGGTGTGACACCTTAACTGTAAACTGTAGTTAAGACTGTGCACTATATATACTATATATATACCGATCCCGGGTAATTTACGAAGTCTCGTCTTAACACGTGCTTCAATCGGCAATGCATATAATAATACAGTAAATTAATGCGCCGATTATGTTTTATCTGCGAGCCAGATGTACTCATGAAAAGAGCCATAGGTTCCCTACCCCTGCCTTGACCGCTAGGATTATAGGGGCACCACTTCATGGGGTGTGTCTTGGGCAAATACAGCCTGGCACGGCCCATTCCTCTCCTGGCCGTTTTTTTGCATAGGTGTTTGCTTCCCAACATGAAACCGCGAGTGCTGGTTTTAATGGCTACCAGTAGCAGGATAAACTTCCTGATCTGACTCAGATACAACTCCTTCATCATCTTGTTGCCGTTGTTTTTCGGTGTAGTGTCATCCTGGTCTTCAGAGATAAGCCAGACCTCAGCATTGACGATCAAAGTGACAAAACTGATATTGAGTAAAAAATATTTTGCTCCAAAATAATTTGTATCAAAAGACGATCACGTCATGCAATACGCATGGCATTACTTGTGGATTTCATATTTTTATTGAAAAACAAACGTTGTTTGCTTTTGAGGCTTATTATTATTGTTCGTTACATTTCATATATTTTTGCATCTATATTAAAAGTATTTATGACTTTAAATTAATAATTTTATTTTATTTTACTATTGAAAGAAAGTGGTCCACAATGTGAAATTCCACAAAAATACTAGATAGATAGATAAATAGATAGATAGATACTTTATTCATCCCAGTAGGGAAATTCACACTTCCAGCAGTATCCTTGTGTTGAAAATAAAACAATGATAAAGTAAAAGGAATATAATACATAAATACCCAATGTAACGTGTTGATATAGAGTATTTAAATAGTGCATAGTACATAGTACATAAAATACACACTGTAATGAAAATAGGGTAATATGCAATGTGGGGGTGTGGTTTAATGTGGGCTTTTACTCCCCCGGGTGGAGTTAAAGAGCCTCATGGCATGAGGAAGTAATGATCTCCTCAGTCTGTCCGCGGAACAAGACTGTGACAGCAGTCTGTCGCTGAAGCTGCTCTTCCGTTTGGAGATGATGCTATGTAGTGGATGTGATGAACTGTCCATGATTGACCGCAGCTTGTTCAGTGCCTGTCTCTCAGCTACAGTTGTCAGGCTGTCCAGCTCTGTGCCCAAACTAGAGCCCACTTTCCTCACCAGTTTATTAAGACGAGACTTATTAAGACTGTAGCTACTTGTATTATTAAATTCACAAACAAAGGCTGACCACTTACTTATGTGACTCTCGATCATAAATTCAGTTAGCAAGCATGGATAATCCACTACACGGTAAGAAAAAAATAATCGCAAGCTGGTTGACAGATGTTTCCCTAGATTTTGATAGGTTTGAGACGGGATATCTCTTTTGAATAAGAAAATAAAAATTATTTCAATATCCAGTCTGATATAGGAACAAGCATCAAAAAAGAAAACGAACAAACAGTGAAGCGAATACTTTGTCGAAAATATGTCGATGCTTCAGTTTATAAGTCACTATTGGTTGGTTGAATGGTTCCCTTAGGGCCCGGTCACACAGTCGTTTGCGTCTGTATCGCGGGTAAAATTTAGCGTTTTTTTTTGGCCCGTGGTTGCCCGCGATGGAAAATGCACAAAATTGGCCAACCCGCTGTTTATCGGTGGTATGCCCGCAAAACAGACGCCGGCGACCGTTCCGCTTCCTCATCGCGTCATTTTCTCGTGTGGACCACGGGTATAAAAGCTGCCGAGCCGGCGTTATGCCGAGAAATGTATCCTTGCCGAGCTTTGCATCCCCTCGCTACTACAACCACTTTTACCTCGTTTTATCTAACTTTTATATCACTTTTAGGGAATTTAATGGCGAACATATAACCAAAACCACTTCGTCTTGCAATTGTTGGGAATGTAATACAACTTAAACCATTCCGTCTTTGTAATTGTTGTGAATGTAATCGAACGGTAATGCACGCCGTATACAAATCACTTTTGAGCAGGTAACATGTTTATTTTGCCTTTTTCTATTCAAATCGCTCGTATTGAAACTGTTATGCACTCTACCATAAAGCTTATTTCTGCATAATAAGCTTTACGGTAGAGTGCATAACAGTTCTCAAAAGTGATTTATATACGGTGTGCATTACCGTTCGATTACGTTCACAACAAAAACAAAGACGGAATGGTTTATGTTGTATTACATTCCCAACAAATGCAAGACGAAGTGGATTTGGTTATATGTTCGCCATTACATTCCCTAAAAGTGAGATAAAACGAGGAAAAAGTGGTAGTTGTAGCGAGGGGATGCAAAGGGATGCATTTCTCGGAATAACACCGGGCTGTAGAAATCATAACCGCTCAAGACACAGTCCCGTGAAGATCAAGATTTCAAGCTATGGCACCGAAGAAGCCAATATGTTATTATTGTAATAGTTTTTTTATTTTTATTTTATTATCTTGTTATGAAATGAAAAGAAATGTCAAGAAATAAAAATGGATTAAGACGAGGTCACTACGGTGACGGGGTTCCATGTCCACCCCTTGACGTCTCGAGCACAACTGACGTGTGCTCGGCAAATCGCGCTGTATATACGCGGAAAAAGGCGTTTGACCGTCACATGCGTAACACGCTAATTTCACGTAATAACACCGCGATACAGGCGCAAAACATGCTATGACCGTGCTCCACCCACGATTACCCGCTGAAATTTCGCGTCCTACCCATGTGTAACCACGCCCTGGCCGCGGCCAGAGCACGTCGTTCCGCGTTATTTCCGCGTCATTACCTCGTGTGCCGCCCGCGGTTACACGTGGTCTAAAGTTTTGAGCAGCGCAAAACTTCTTCGCGCGGCCAACCGCGTGTGAATTTCCGACCGCGTGTAAAGCACTGCTGTATCTCGTCTATATGGCGATCTCAAAGCGTCCAACATCGTCTGCTTCACGGGCAGAAACTTCTGGCCGTGATTCAGCCTTGATACGCCCGTGAAAGGCTTGGCGACCGGGCCCTAAAGTTTTGAGCAGCGCAAAACTTTTTCGCGCTGCCAACCGCGTGTGAATTTCCGACCGCGTGTAAAGCACTGCTGTATCTTGGCTGTATGGCGATCTCAAAGCGTCCATCACGGGCCCTTACCCACCAGGGACGTAAGGGCACCATTTCCTGGGGTTCCTCTTGGGCAAGTAGAGCCTGGTAGCACCCACCCTCTGAGACTTAAATGTAAGACAGCAGAGTCCCACATCTAACCATTGATTAGAGCACATTGTACCTTTGAAGAACAATAGACAGTGGGGAAAGATGGGTTGTTTTGATATTTTAAGGGGCACCGTGTAATATTTAAACACTAGAAGTTGCTGTATGTTGTAGTACAATCAAACATAAGCAATACAAAGCGCAAAAAACAAACTACGGAGACTCAAAGTGACCAAACTGTGCCATTTTACCTCTAGTTTACTTGTACCACCTTGTCTGACATATCTAGCATGCAAGCATATGGTTTATGGGCCTTTGGGTACCCGTAGCAGCAAGAAGGCAGACAATGGTAAATGGTCTGCATTTCTATAGCGCTTTTCAAGTCAATGAAGACCTCCCAAAGCGTTTTACTATGTAAGCTCCCATTAGGTTAGGCTCATGTTATGTACCCCAAAAACAAAATGCTTGTGAAAAGCTAGGCAAAAAAATCGAGAAGAAAAATGGTGAGGTTTGGTCAGTTTGAGTCTCCATTGTGATTCATCTTCTTTGATTTTGGTTGTACTCGTTTTCGGTTGCACTTTACCCAAAATATTAGAAAAGCCATTTGGACCTAAATAAAAAAAACATCTTTGAAGCTTCTAAGAATTTAAAGCCTTTCATATGCCTTATTGAACTTTTTGCACACACGTGACAACACCATGACGGACGGTAGTAACCCGTAGTGAACAGTGTATGAGGCCAATAAATAGTAGACAACAACAACAACAACAAAGCTTCACTCATCAACACCATTGGCAAGGACTAATCAAACGAACATTGTGCCGCTGTCGGATGAGGCGACTCACCTTGTCAAAAAGCACATAAAGCGCTATTTAGAGAAACTCAGGATAGCATTAGCAATGCTAGTTATTGACTTATACAGTCGCCCTCCTTACATATTTACACATCCAACCGTCTAGTCCGCCTGACTTCAGTCCACATGATCTGTACCACTGCTATTTTAATGGAGTATCCCCATACACCAATGCTGATCTAAAAACTTCTAAAGGTCTGGATACTTACCATATCTTTGTAGCTCGTACACGATGCTACACTTCGTTATCTAAAATTTTTGAGAATGTAATAAAACAGTAAATCTGTTTGCACCTTGTATAGAAATCACTTTTGACAATTTTGAAAATATTTACTTTGGCGAAATTACGTTTTGAACATTAATTTCCCGATTTAACTGTTGATAATTCGACAGTTCATTTCGGATTAATAGCTTTATTGTGTAGCACAAAACCTTTTTCAGTACATGTGCTATTTCGGAATATTACTGTTTTGAATTGCTGGTTGATTACAATAAAAGCAGCTCATTTACGTAGTAAGAAATGGCAAAGGTGAGACACTTACATAGCTTTTTCGCAATAGCTAACTTATTATATTTAGTGTATTTAATGTGACTTAACATAAAATTGCTCGTAATTATAACAAAAATACCTTTCAAAAATGATCGCAGAAAATCCTGGACTACTTGAAGGCTGCCAGTGTTGTGCCTCGACACAACAGTCCCCCGTTTACTGTGGGTTGACATTGAAATCATCTGTCTTCATCCAAAGCGATAAAATTCCAAATCAGAAGCTTTCCCACCACACAGGAATTAATCTCCATGGTAAAAAGTGGTGGTCGTATTATGATGTCGTGGTTATTGGTTTTTGTTTCAACTCAACTGCTTATTCAACCGCCGTGCGCTCAAGTGCCTCTTGCCGTCTGCCATGGCTCTCAATCTGCCAGGGAAAACAACGTGGCGTCACGTGATAAGGGTCAATGAGGAAGGCGACACATACTATGTAAACAGTATACGAACTATATATCAATATTAATCGGAAAACGTTGGAATGTTTGTCCTCCTACAAAAAACATATCATTTTCCATTATCAAACATTTTTGAAAAAATTCCAGGGATCAACTAGGGAGCACTACAGAACTGCATACACCTCCAGAGCAGCTTGTTTCTGACGCCCACAACATAATAAAGCGACATGCAGTGTCCCTTTAAGGCTGATAAATGAAATGCCTTGTTTTTCTTATCAGAGCATTGAAATCAGACTTGCTACTTTTTTTCCAAATTTATCTTTTATCAGACTTTTATCACAAACAAATATAACACTGTCATGATTACTGATGTGACTCAGCCGTGCCCGCTCATTTGGCGCCAACTGCCGCGGGTTCTGATTGGCTTTCTGTCAGTATTTAAACTCAGTCCTGTCACTCCCCTGTGGTCAGTCCGTCTGCGAACCTCAGTGAATATTAGGCAAGCCTTTTTCGATCCTGACTCCCACCTGTCCCCTTTTTGCTCCCGTCTGTATCCGGCTACGATCTGTTTTTTGCTCCTGACAACGTCTATTCTCCCCTCCCGGCTTGCGATCTCTTTTTCTCCCGACTACGTCTTCTCCCCTATTCTGGCCTATTACTCTATGACTCGCTTCCGACCCCGACCATGCCTTGCTTTCTCAGTCCCGGCTACCGACCCGTTTTTTTCTGTCCCTGACACCGCCATCGCTTGCTATGGAAGTTCCACTTCCGCGTTCGGAGCACCATCGGAGTACGAAAGTGCCTTGTGTCCCTCTTTCTCTTTCCTCTGATAAAACTTGTGAGAAACGTAACGCAAATGGGTCCTTTTCCGTTCTGGTCCTGACAAACACAACATACAGAGATATTTTGATGACTTTTTGATTTCTTTCCTTTGGCAAAAATATTTTTTTTTATATTGTTTTGATCAATGTGTGTTATCTATAATTTAAATGCTTTACCTGCAGGATCAGTAAGGGGACAGTGTGTATTATTTGACCACTAGATGTTGCTGTGTCGTGTATGGAAACCAAAAACATCTGGTGAAAAGCACAAGGAAGAATACAAGTCACAGAGACTCATCATGCCAAGTTATCGAAACATGTGGTGTGCGAGCACCATGTAATTTGTTTGATAAAATAGAACACTTTATCGTCTTGTTACCATGGCATTCTCTTTATTGTTCACATATGACTGATGTGTGCACGTTGCTGAGCTTTATGGTTATGTTCAATTTGGGATGATATCCTGGTAGAGATTGGTTCAATGGCTGAAAATCCTGAGGCTATTTAAAAAACGAGTGAGAAATGAATACATGAAAGCATAATTTTTCATTTAAAGAAATATTAAAAATCGATACGAAACACAGTGGATTAAATATCTGACCATATAACTAAATTGTAAAATGAAATAAATCAATTTAACCATTGAACAATGATTTGTTAGTTCATGTTTCAAAAAAGTTTCGTAGAAAAAGAAATTAAAGATATCATTAGCAAGAACTGATAGCATGTCTTCAGTCATTGCTCGCTGCAGGCAGAACATACATGTCAGCGTAAACGCAAACAGGACCTATTATCATCGATACCAATTGTTAGCAGGGCTTTGCTTCGGAAGCTAAAGCTTTCGTTTATTTTTCATTTTGACTCCACCCAGTGTTGGTGTGATTCACAATAGACGAAAACCCGATCTAGACGAGTTTTAGTGAATTTTGTTTCCGTTTGTCTTTGATGTATAAAAAGTTACTTTGATGCACTAAAAACATTGCTCATGGTTAAAAATTCTAACATTTAAATCAAATATTCAAAATTTGATGTCTCTATTGATAATATTTTTATATTGTTACTTGACTTGCCTACTTTCTGTGTAAATTGACAAGTAATAGTAACTAGGTCGGGTAATGAGTATTCGCCTCTTTCTTTTGTCAAGAAACATTTGTTGACACGTCGCCGCAGGCGGCTCAATGTTTATTCGTTAACAAAAGACTGATTAGGCAGCACGGCGGAGCGGTGGTTAGCGCGTGTGCGGCACAGTCCTGAGGTCATGGGTTCAAATCCAGCTACCAACCTTCCTGTGCGGAGTTTGCATGTTCTCCCCGTGCTTGCGTGGGTTTCCTCCGGGCTCTCCGGTTTCCTCCCACATTCCAAAAACATGCATGTAAGGTTAATTGGCCAAATTGTCCCTAGGTGTGAATGAGCGAGCGAATTGTCTGTCCCTGTGTGCCCTGCAACTGGCTGGCAACCAGTTCAGGGTGTCCCCTGCCCACTGCCTGAAGATGGCTGGGATGGGCTCCAGCACCCCTGCGACCCTACTGAGGATATGCGGTGCAGATAATGGATGGATGGATGGAAAAGACTGATTATATTTTTTTAATGTTGGCCATTTTCAGAGGCCAGGTTTTTTTTTCCCTCCTGGAAAAATGCCTCGATCCCTTAAGCAATTGGAAATCTCGGTGGTCCGTGTGTCGGGCTACGCCAGACCAGCGGTTCTACATCAAGGTTACGGTAGGAATTGGATTATTCCTTTGATCTCAACTGTGGACTCATGAATTTCGGGAAAAAAAGTTATACCCATGGATTTGGGATTCTGACAGTAGTGGGCGGTGAGAGCCTGCAAGGCCTTCTCTGCTAGTCCCAGAAATATCAGAATCTTGTGATGTTGATTATATTTGTCCATTAATACTTATTAAATAATTCCAAATTGGCTGTCAGCTTCATTTCATTGTATTTCCCCTTGTTGTGCTGCTTCCAGATGTATGCTTTCATATTTTGGCATTTATCCAATCACATTTTTGCCATTACTTTATGCTAGGTTTAAAAATCTTGAGGCCTTCAGGATGAGGTTTGCAGGCTCTGGTCCATACATCAGTCATGGAGAACACAGTTTGTGTAGCCCATCAGATTTTGAATCCGTCAAAACAGAGGCAAGCGGGCTTTCACAATCTGTGACTGGTTTAGTGGCTAGAGGGTGGTAATCTAACAAAGATTAAGAGCCAACAACATTTCCTGGTTAAACAAGGAAATAATACGGTTGTGTTGATTTGATAGGAAATGGTTGGACAACTCCAAAGCAAGCAAGCTTTGTGCAAGCAGAAAAAGGTTTTGTCGCCACACTATGCCTAGAGATAAGATTTTAAAGCTGAGCCCAATTCTGACCTGATCCGAATTCTGGCCAGTCGGGGCAAAAATCTTAGTAATGTTCTAGTCTGACCGAACTTCTGTTTCGCTGCCTTTTTCTTTTAAATTACACACACATCAGTTGTGTTTCAACAATGTTTTATGAACAAGATTTTGTGACAAAAGACAGACGTGGCGACGGAGGCTCAGGCGGTCTCCCGGCCGTACGTGGTGCGGCAGCAGCGTCCGTCCAGCCCTGCGGGGATAATGGTGGCAGTCAGGCACGGACCTCCGTCAGACCATGATAACAGGTAGGGGTCAGGCGGCAAAACCACGTCTCACCCATCAGAGTACTCACAACTAAATCTCACTTCCAAGAGCCAGATCATAAGAGCCAGTTCATTCGCAATTAACACATTATTAGTTTGTTATGGAGCTGTAGGCGTGGTTGTAAATCTATCGCCTGTCACTTGATTTTGCCCAGCCTTTGACCAGGTTTTGGTTTGGGGGGTTTACTTAGTAAGCCTTTAGATAAACCTCATGTTAAGTAAAACAAATGCAACTTTTTTTTCGACTTACAAGTATTTAAAAAAAAGGGTAGGTTTATATGATAGTTTCTGTTGTAATACACAATCTCCCTTTAAAATAGAATTCCGTAGCATCGTGTTAGTTTGTGCATCGAATATCACAATAAGAGGCTAACGTGTGCCTTTGTGCAAACAAGCAAGCATAAATCAACAACTTTAACAAGCTGGATGCTGCAAGGTACGTTCAAGGCACAGCGGCTGCTGTAGCGGAACGTTCAGGTGCAAAACCTGTAGCTGCGGAGGCGCAAGCGTCTGCCCGTGCGTAAAAAGACAAACAAAAATAAACCAGGTAGTGTGTGGAGATAGGGTGTGTTGCCATGGTAACAGTGAGAGCGAAGCGGTTCGTCTGCGCTTGTGTCCTGACCCATTTCCTTTCTCACCCACAAGTGTTTGCCGCCATGTTTTACAACTCCTCCTCACTCGCAGCTCCGAAGGTACATTTTATTTCCTGTACACTATCTGGACTGGCATCCGCTGAGCAGAGCTGCAACAATTAGTCAATGTTGTCGCTAATACCCAATTGTCCCCAGACACGTTTTTCCAACTGCGTGAGGTATCTTACTTGATTATCATATCTGCTGAAAGTTGATCATACAAAATAGTGTCTTCTCGAACGTCAACACACAGAAAAGACTAAACAAAAATCAAGTACACGTAACAATATGTCTAAAGTTTAAGAGCGTTGTAGTCTGGATTCACAGTCTATGGATACCTTAACCACCTGGGTTGTCAGGGCACCAATCTGGAGCCATCTCTGGACAGCTTTCTCCACTGTTGGCAGCTTCTTGCCTGTTTTGGGGCCAAGACAATCCGGATTAGAACAGAAATGAGCTAAATTAGATAGGTCTCACAAAAAAACAGTTAAAGATAATAGTCTGTATTTTTTTATTTTTCCTGTTCAAAAATTATTATAGGGGGTTTGCAGTTCACGGATCCCTTAACCGCATGTATCAGTGGGGCACCAATGAGGACGCAACTCTGGACAGCCTTCTTTACTGTTGACGGTCCCTGGCCTGTTCTTGGGTTGTGACAAAGTTAGCAACAGTCCATTCATTAATGTTGTCGGCCCAGTTTTTTTCATTCTTCTTTTCTTCCTGCCCTCTTGGACTGTACCCGGGAGAATTATCTTGGCTGGTCCTGATTATCCTGTGGTGTGACCGTTCCAATGAAGTTTTCTTCTGCGCACAGTTGACAACAATGTGTCCTTTGATGACCGTTTCGTTTGTCACATGGACTATGTAGCTGGTACTTAGAAGTTTTCTTTGTAGCATCGTATCACTGTGGCCTTGACTCTCTTTTATAATTTTTCCATATGAGTCCATGTTTTACAAGCGTGAAGGAAGATGGAAGTAATCAGAGCTTGCATGAGTCCAGTCTTTGATTTTACTGCTTTGTTCTTGTCCCTCCAGATGGCTTTAAGTCTGGCAATTGTGACTGTGGTTTGAGCTATCCTGGCTAGAACTTCTTGTTCTGACCCTTCTTCCGATATGACAGCTCCAATATATTCAAAATTTGGTGATAGGCTCAAGCTCCTGGTGGTTGATGGTGATGTTTATGGCGACACCGTGGGGGTTGGTGGTCATTTCTTTTACTTTTTCTGTCGTGATATCCATCCAACACTGGATTGACGCTTTGTCCGGGCGATTGACCAGATCTTTAATTTCCTGTTATTCTCCTGCCAATCCAGCACTTTAAACCAGCAAAATTCAGGTTAATTACGTTGTGTATCCGAATGCTCACTGTACCCTTTCACTGGCTTACAGGTTTGGTTTTCTCTCTCTGCCCCTTTCACTTTCCCTTTTCCTTTTTTGGTCACTTCCTCATTGGCTCTAATTTCCACACACACATGGTGTCACTTGTCTCATCCTTGTTTTGCTTACAGTGTACCGAACACTTGCCTCCTTTCCCGACTACGAATTCTCCCTGCCGAACATTTGGACTTTCGCTAACATGAATTTACCGGATCACCGACACCTTGCATGCCCCAGGACCTCGACAACTGCCTCTGCGTATCAAGATACCATTGCCTCGACTTTTTGTCACGCCTGTGTAACGAACCTGGAACGGAAAAATGACCCATTGTTGCTTTTATCCATGCTTCTGAATTGTGCTACCGTGGCACCCCAAGCGGGTCCTTGACAGTACCCTTATGTTGGTCCAAAGCTTTGGTAATGATCCTCTCCAGGAAGATGTTAAATGAAGTTGGAGAGAGAATGCAGCTTTGTCTCACACCACCTGTGGTTGGAAACCATGCTTCAATGGTACCGTTGACCAGGACAGAAATGTTGGCATCGGCCTACAGCTGTTCAATGGTCTGAAGTAGTTTCTGGCACATGCCATACTTAGTCAAATGCCTTCTTGAAATCCACAAAGAAAGAGGTTTCTCTGGAGTTGTTGAAACTTCTCACATAGGATGCACAGATTAAGAATATGTTCTGTGGTGCGTCTTTCCTCCCTGAAACCTGCCGTTTTCTATGGCCAGCATGTTTTAAGCCTGTGGTTTCAGTCCGTTCAGTAGGACCTTTAGGTATTTTACCTGCAGGGCTGATGAGACTGATATTTTGTAGTATGAGCACGGTTGGAGGTTTCCTTCCTGAATACGGCCAATGAAAAGACTGCTTGAACAATTACATAGCAGACCTTGCATCTCATGGCAGTACCTCGGTGAAAAATAAAACAGAAAGCACGTCAGACAGTTGAACAAATCGGAGTCCGACTGTAATATTAAATTAACATTCAAGCCGATATGGTTTAATGACATGCATCTTACATTTTTACGCATATATTTTGCTATAAAGGAGAGCTTGAGTATTATGCCAGAATGTGCCTGACAAATATATTTTAAAATAAATATATCTAGTCAATAAAACAAAGACCACTTGTTAAAACGTTAAAAACGATAAATGTCAGTTGTTATAACCATTTGATTTCAAACTGTTGAGAATCGTTAAGTACTTCTTTTACAGACTTTGCAGTTGACCATTAAATGTATTTTATAAAACACATATTTGTTTTATAAAACTAATTATTATCTGATTGTACGACTAATTGTTTCAATAGTCTGTGACTAGTACACTATTAAAGTCATTAGTTGCAGCCCCAGCGCTGAGGCCTCACAAAGTCATTATTCTTCCCATGATACCAGGCACCAAGAAAGTTAGTGATAGGGGAAGAACATGGAGAGGTGACACATCAATGGAGTTGAAGAAGGAAATTATTGCAGAATATGAAAATGGTGCATGAATAACCTTGAAGTTGCGTTGGAGGGTACAGTAAAGAGTTTGAAAGTTTTATATTTATAGCTTTTTACCAGTAAATGATTTTGTTCTATCCACCTAATCTAATTATTATCATTGTTTAGATGCACGTCATATTTCTTTCTAATATATTTTAATTTAACGATGTCGGGTCATATGTCAGTACATACTGTACTTGAAGTCTATTTGACCAGCAGTCTTTCTTTTTTACATATTGTATTCGACTATCTCTGCTTAAAACTGTACAAAGTTTTCATTCGATCAATTGGAGAAGGGAATTATTTTTCCTGATTTGGGTCGCAGCTTGTAATTATGGTAGAACGGTGGGTCCTAAAGTCAGAACAGTTTAGAACAACTGCTCTAGGTGAGGCACATGTTATGTAAAATAAAAAACTTATTTTTTCATTTTCATAACGTTCCTGTAAAATTCCCCTAAAATCCAAATCCAAGGCGTACCCAAAGTAAATTCTGTTTGTGAACGGTTTGGAGAATATGGACTGTTTTGGTCTCTTTTAACACTACTGCAAGTGCGACTAACTTGAGTATATCTGAGTCCCAGGTTGCATTTAAGCATGTTCATTTTCGGCTCTGATTTGAATACACCCCCGGACAATGATGTAAAGAAAAATGCTTTAAATTATATTCATTTGGTTCTGAATGAAATTCAGTGGTTACCGATACGGCCAGCAGGTAGGGCTCATGGTTTCCCAACCAAATTTATTTGCAATATCCTCTTATTGTGGCTAGTATTCATCATGAAGGAAGCAATACTAAAAGCATATTTTGTTTTTAGTTTTAAATTATCAATTTTGCAGTTAATAGATATGGATGATTGATTAGCCAAGATGGAAATTAATATAGTCACACACATAAATACTGCAAGAGTTTTGATACTAACAAACTACGTTTACTTACATGACAAGGAAAATCAAACTCAACACAAGAATAAAGAATAAATAAAATAAACACAAGAGAAACTCATATTTCTAATTAACAAATGAGAAACCGTGAGGGAAAAAGGGTTGACCAAAGATGGCAATGATGTAATTTCTTAGAGAAACACAGGATTCTGTATTGTTGTGCCTAATTTGAGGAATAATCCTAACAAACATGTGCCTCACCTAGAGCAGTTTAAAAATGGTGATCAGCAGGAGCTAAAACGAGTACAGAAGGAGCTCAAAGTCCAGCTCCAGAAAGGGAAGGAGCAGTAAAGGAGGAAGTTGGAGAAAAAGCTGCAGAACAACAACATGAAGGAGGTGTGGGAAGGGATGAAAACAATTACTGGCTGCAGCACCAAGCAGGGTGTGGCTGTGGATATAGATGTGGGGCGAGTCAACCAGTTGAACAACTTTTTCAACAGGTTTGACCACTCCGCCTCATCCTCACCCCTGAGTACTGCAGCTGTCCTTCCCCCTCCCCCTGTGGACACTAGCATTGAAGACATCCCCCCACTAAAAATAACTGCAGCCCAGGTGTGTAGAGAGCTGAGAAGGCTGCGAACCAGCAAGGCAGCTGGTCCAGATGGAGTATCCTCCTGACTGCTGAAAGCCTGTGCGTCTGAGCTGGGAGACCCTCTACAGCGCATCTTCAACCTGAGCCTTGGACAGGGGAGGGTCCCTCAGCTGTGGAAAACATCCTGCATCATCCCAGTCCCAAAGAAATCAAGACCTGAGGAACTCAACGACTTCAGGCCGGTCGCCCTGACATCACATCTGATGAAGACCATGGAGCCGCTGCTGCTGCACCACCTGAGGCTACAGGTCCGTCACGCCATCGACCCACTGCAATTTGCTTACCAGGAGAAGGTGGGAGTGGAGGATGCTATAGTATACATGTTACACCGATCCCTCTCTCACCTGGATAGGGCTAAGGGGGCTGTGAGGATTACATTTTTGGACTTCTCCAGTGCCTTCAATACCATACAGCCTCTGCTACTGAGTAGGAAACTGACAGAGATGGGAGTTAGCTCGCACCTTATAGAATGGATTACTGACTACCTGACAGGCAGACCCCAGTATGTGAAACAGGGTGGCTGTACATCGGACACTGTGGTTAGCAGCACAGGATCTCCGCAGGGGACCGTGCTCTCTCCGTTCCTATTCACTATATATACATCGGACTTTCAGTACAACTCTGAGTCCTGCCATGTGCAAAAGTTTGCCGACGACACTGCGATCGTGGGATGTATCAGAAATGGGCAGGAGGAGGAGTACAGGAAATTAATTCAGGACTTTGTCCGATGGAGCGACACAAACCACCTGCACCTGAACACCACCAAGACCAGGGAGATGGTGGTGGACTTCAGGAGAACCAGAACTCACCCGGTTCCTGTAACCATCAAAGGAGAAGGTGTAGAATAAGTCCAGACCTACAAATACCTGGGTGTGCAGCTGGACAACAAACTGGACTGGACTGCCAACACAGAAGCTCTATGTAGGAAAGGGCAAAGCCGACTTTACTTCCTCAGAAGGCTGGCCTCCTTCAAAATCTGCAAAAAGCTCCTGAAAATATTCTATGAGACAGTAGTGGCGAGCGCCCTCTTCTATGCGACAGCGTGTTGGGGAGGCAGCGTCAAGAAGAAGGATGCCTCTCGTCTCAATAAACTGGCTAGGAAAGCGAGCTCTGTTGTGGGCAAAGAGCTGGACAGCCTAACAACAGTAGCTGAGAGACGGGCACTGGAAAAGCTGCGGTCAATCATGGACAATCCATCGCATCCACTACACAGCATTATCTCCAGACAGAAGAGCAGCTTCAGCGACAGACTGCTGTCACTGTCTTGTACTACGGACAGACTGAAGAGATCTTTTCTTCCTCATGCCATGAGGCTCTTTAACTCTACCCGGCAGAGTAAAAGCCCACAGTAAACCACACCACCTACATTGCATATTACCGAATCTTATTGCAATATGTATTCTGTGTGGCACTATTTAGTTATTCTATATAACACGCTACAGTGGGCATTTGCACGTCACACTGGGTATTTGTATATTGTATTATTTTTGCTTTATTATTGTATTGTTCTCAGCTCAGGGATGCTGCTGGAAATGTGAATTTCCCTTCGGGGACGAATAAAGTATCTATCTATCTATCTATCTATCCATCTATACCTGACAGGTACCCAAAAACCAGCCAGCATATTGTCAATTTGTCAATTTTTCATTAAACGGAGCTATCTCAGTTTAATCAAACAGGTCGGTATAGGCTATTGCGGGCTGTGAACCATGATAAAAGCCTGCTATTGTCAGAGAGTGGTGTCAATCAAAAGGTCAGAGGGCAATGGCCAAAATGGTAATAATTTTACCAGTCTGTTTATTTGTAAACAGAAATAATGTGCCGAAACGAACTGTTCAAAAACTAGAAAGGTCCAACAATGCTGACATGCTTTTAGGCGGATTTTTTTTTCTTCTGTCCTCATTGACCCTTTATCGTGTGTTTTAGAGTAAATATTTTACACAGTTAGGTTTTATAGACTGTCCTTGATGTACCACAGCTATTTTTGCAGACATTCAGCTCATTTGATGACTGCCAGGGGACGTAATTGGTGAGCTACGCCGACTTCACAGTTTTCAGGTATCTTGTTTCAAATGAAATTAGTCCCAACAGTTTAAGCTTTCCAATGATATATGGCAAGACCTATTTCAGTGACTGGTGACAGTATTTACAAAAAAAAAAGTTTATATGAAAGTTAATGTATTTTTGCTCAGTTTTCAGATCACTATTGTTTTGTTGTGATGAATCAAGATTCATTTTTACCAATAGGAGGCAATAAAGGCACTAAATAATTGCACAATGTCCCTTTAATGTTGCACAGGAATAAAAATCAGGACAAGCAAGTTGAGGTGGGTTGCAGCTCAGCCAAATATGGAAGAAATATACCCGAATACCCGAGCAGCAACTTCTTCTATGGTAGAATCTCATTAGCATCGTAATAGCTTCCAGGCTCATTTGCATTTTGCCGTGAGTGATTTTTCTTCTCACTCCCTCCCTACTTCCATCTTCCTCCTCACTCTTTTACCTCTTAGCTGAGGACACCTATCAAAATAATATCAATAATAATAATAATAATAATAATAATAATAATAATAATACAGTGATAAGAATATAAAAGAAGACAAACTTTATAGCAGCATTCATTACCCAACCTGTTCATCCTAAATGATGTGCGTTAAACAAATGATAATTGAAAAGCACTTTTCAATTATGTAGCACGCTGACAAAAATCGAGCGGCGCAATTACAGGTTGCCAAAGTCTTATTTGCACGCGGCGGGATGACGAATGATAGCGTGCAGGCGGGGACGTGATTTTGTTTGAAGGGGAGTGTAGAACACGGTCATAATAAGGCGCTGGGGCATAAAGACGCACTCTACAAGTTTTGGATTGCATTGCAGGTGGGGGGCATGTCCTTGTACGCACCGTTGGAGTTTTTTCCATCGCGGTGTAGTCAAACTTGTGTCATATCTACCATTAAACATTATTAGACACATAATTTAGCAATCCAGAAACGGTTAATATTTTCTGTCCTGATATAAACTTATACCTGACAATAATACAGTAAATCGCAAGGTTACGGTGTATCTAGCTTACGATATTTCATGTTACGATGTGGAACAAGGTGTTTTTTAAGTCCCGTGTTACAGCATTTTGTCCACCATACGACAATAACTACTTTAAAAATCAAACTTCAGGGTGTAAAATACTGCTGTTTTTTGTAATGCATTTATTCTGCGGGTCCCATGGCTTGCAGTTATGCTATAAGCGGAATCAAAACACGATAACCATGAAAACAAAATTTGATATAATGAAATAAAAATGAAATGATCTGCATTTATATAGCGCTTTTCAAGTCAAGACTTCCCAAAGCGCTTTAGAATGTACTTTACATTTCCCATTAGCGGCGGTGCAGTCATGTAAGGCGCTAACCTGCTTATTGGGGGCATTAAGGGGTCAGTGTCTTACCCAAGGACACTTTGACATGTAACACGGAGGAGCCGGAATTCAAACTGCGATCTCTTGATCCCAAGACAAGCGCCCTACCTCCTGAGCCACTGCCGCCCCAATAATTAAGAAACACAAATATAGCAGATGCATGGTTACCCTCACTGAGGAATATGGCCTTAACCAAATAGCAGCGCTATTAAATAGAATAAGTAGATGATAAAAGCAACCAAGACTTCCAAGGGCATGGCATTCCTCGCAAGTTGAAGTTATAAAATCAGGTTTAATCCCTCTGCATCCACCTGCTAACTCCATTGTACCAGATCAAGTCAATTCACAGCAATTGTAACTAAAATTTCATTTTTCCTTTAAATGCATATTTATTTATGTTTACATATATTATTAATTCATTTGCACATATATTCCATATATGTAGCATTAACTATACAATATTTTGCCATTATAATTATAAATAAATCTAAAACATTAATCTTTTTACTGAGGTCACAGGGGTTTGAAGCACATTAGCTACTTAAAAAAGGCTTCCGTTTCCCGCCATACCACGATTTCACCTACCTCAGAATGTATCCATGTCGTATCCTGGGGGTCTACTGAAATGTATATAAAATATATATACACACGTACACACAGAAAGACCAGTTTGTTTGGATCCCTTAACCACTACAAGTTGTAGGAGCATCATTTCCTGTGGTGTGTTTTGGGCAACTACAGACCAACATTTGTTTCCAGTCTTGAACCGGGGACCTTTCGCGTGCACTACAGACACACAAGGTGACCAGTACCAAACATGAAACACACGTGCAGACCCCCCCAAACAAACCAATCCTGCATGCATGCACGCACATAAAAGCACTCATAAACTAGAACGAATAAAACGCGCTCACACATCACACAAGTGAGTAGGCTCATGCACATACAAATACATTTGAAAAACGTTCTGTATACAGTACTGTGTACAGAAAATATACAGGCACACATACAAGCAACAAGATACACGTACAAAACGGAATTGTATGGAGTGGCAAATGTGTAAAAAAAAATAAAGTACAGAAATACAATAACATATTCCTACTGAAATACACAAAAACACAAAGAATGCACAACACAAACTGAAAAACACAGAACACCACAAGTTCACGAAATAATACTTTATATAAAAACACACACGCACACACATACGGAAAACAAACATGTGCACAAACAAGCGTAAAAACACAAATACACGCACACAAACACACTCGAGTTCATTTCTGACTTACACACAAATGAAAAACTCACACAATTGTTTGAAAGACACTGGTAAATGTACAAAAAGGTAAAGTCCTGAAAAACAAAAACACCTTTCTGCGGAAATATAAAAATAGATTAATAACACAACCAAATTAAAAGCATAGAACAACACATGCTCACATAAAAATACAGTATATAGAAACACACAAGCACATGCAAACATGTGTGAAAATATAAAGACATCCATCCAACTTACACAAGCACAAACACCATACAGCTCAACTTATATGTTGTCCCAGTATTTTGTCCGTTTGTGATCATTGCAAAATTGTGACCATCGTCTGGTACAATGGAGTTTGCAGGTGGATGCAGAGGGATTAAAACTGATTTTATAACTTCAACTTGCGAGGAATGCCATGCCCTTGGAAGGCTTGGTTGCTGTTATCACCTCCTTATTCTATTTAACAGGGCTGCTCTTTGGTTAAGGCCATATTCCTTAGTGATCATATAATCCATTCTCCCTCCAAATTCAACATCTTCCTGGAGAGGAGCATGTATTAAGCTCTAGAGCCACATTAAGGTACAGTCAGTCTTGGGGGACACAACATCACTAAGCTCTGTTTCGCTGATGATATTGCCAGATAAGCAGGACGAACAGGAACTTAGAGGTCTGGTCAATTGCCTGGACAAAGCATCAAACCAGTATGGAATTAAGATCAGCACAGGCAAACCAAAAGTAATGACCAACAATCCCCAAGGTCTCACTACAAACATCAGCATCAACCACAAAGAACTAGAACCTGTCACCAAATTGAAATATCTTGGAGCTGTCATATCAGAAGAGGGGTCAGGACCAGAAATCATGCAAAGGATAACTCAAACCCCAGCCGCACTTACCAGACCTAAACCCATCTGTAGGGACAAGGGCATATCAGTGAAATAAAAAAACCAAACTGCAGGCGCTGGTTACTTCCATCTTACTCTACGTTGGCCTGGAAAATAAAATCCCGGCCACGGAGATACAATGCTACACGAAACTTCTAGGCATGAACTACTTAGCCCATGTGACGAACAAAACGGTGCGCAACACCATCAGAGGGCACATTGGACGCTACCAAGAACTGTTGTCAAATGTGCGTAGACGGAAACTTCAGTAGTATGGTCAAGTCACAAGATCCTCAGGACTGACCAAGATCATTCTCCAGGGCACAGTACAAGGGGCCAGGAGGAAAGGAAGAATGAAAAAGAACTGGGCTGACAACATTGAGGAATGGTCTGGTGCCAACTTTGTCACAACCCAAGAACAGGCCAGGGACCGTCAACAGTAAAGATGGCTGTCCGGAGTTGAGTCCTCATTGATGCCCCACTGATACATGCGGTTAAGGGATCCATGAACTGATTATTACTTTTAACTGTTTTTCTGTGAGACCAATCTCATTTTGCCCATTTCGGCTCTAATCCGGATTGTCTTGGTCACTGGTAGCTGATGACAATGCCATTGTAATGGTATTCTCCATAGCTTGTTTTGTTGGGAGTAGGTGCTGCGTTGTGCTTATCATCACCTATTAAAGGGAATTGCGATCTTTGATAAGGGGAGCAATAAGCTAAGGTTGATGAGTAAAACACACACACAAATCATACATTTTTTTTGAAAAACAAAAAACAAAAACAAATTGAAAATGTGCAAAAAAATACAAAAAAGGATGTTTCTACAAAAATACACAAAAACTAAAAGAATGATAACACAAACAAAAACCATAGAACAATCCATGTTCACATAAAAATATTGCAAAGGTTCTTAAGTAAAGGTGCTCTCTTATTTGCAACACAAAACTTGCTTCCAATATAAAGGAAAATCCAGTTCATGAGCAGTCCCAGAGGTTACCTTTGGAGACCGCTCACCGCTTGTGACTGATCACTTGGAGGGATATTTCTAGCTTGAATTTTGAAAATCGTTAGGATGGAAATGAATTATTCTTGACTGTAATCAGTAAGCGAATTTGACTCTAGGTGCTTCTTGAGTTCCACCATAAATCTTTTTTCTTTGAAGGATGGTAGAATTTTCTACACTGAAAAAAATACAATTGTTATTACTTTAGTTATTTTGTGTTCTGATATGTATTCAAATCCCAAGTAAATTGAATCAATGAACAAGGCCGATACATATAACACACGCAATTTATTAACACGGATAATTAATGATAGAAAAAAAGGAGAGGGGACGTCGCCGGAGATTATGGGAGTTTGACCACTGAAAGGTACTAGCACAAAAAGAAAGTTTCCAGGTATAATGCTTGTCGATTTAGGGAGATTCCCTTGTTCAGAAAAAAACGCTTATTCCCAAGAACCAGCAAATATGCTGTTAAATTTGAAATTGTCCTCTTACTTGTTGTTGCAGAGAGATTTGGTCTCATGCTCTGTATGGTCTCAATGTATGGCACACGTGCTTCTCAAGGCCGCAGTGCGGCTTTCACGCCCGCATTAGAGGGGGCGGCTTGCGATGATGCAAGGAGGAGAAAAAAAGTGCCATCTATCGATCGGCTCCCCTTTATATATGGACCATGGACGCCTGAACAGGGTCGAAAAAATCTGAGACCACCAGAATTCAGGTGACCAATATTGAAGTTGTTAAACTTGTTAGAAAGCCAAAGAAGTGGGAAATTTGCGTCATGTTCTGTTCTTGGGAATTGGGATTTCATTATGGAATTGGTACGTTCGGGAACTGTCCAAAAAGAGACACAGTTCCACAGTTACTTAGAAGTCAATTTTGTCCTCGGCTTATTTGCTCTACACACTGTAGGCGTCAGCTCGTCCTGTTTGCGCTTGCAAACTACTACAGGCAGAAAATAAGGGTGCTGTAAAAAAATGTGTGTTTGTTCATTTGAAGGTAACATAACTTTAATTTAACCCGTACAGTAAGTGCTTACATATTATGAACAGTCTCTCATTTCATACCTGTCAACCTCCGCCAAGTTTTTTAATGATTACAAATCCCCTTATTAAGCAATACAAATTTTGAAAAACACAATAAGGCACCTATTTACTCAAATCAAGACAGACTATGTAAAATAGCGCAGCAATATTATAAACCTATGTTATCTATCTAGCGACCAAGTCTGTTCGGATCAATGCCAAAATGAGCAAGACGAGATTGATCTTTATTAACTTATTATCGTATGAAAATTGATATATGGTGTACTATTTGAAATGATCAAAAAGCATAAAATACTGGGAATACATATAAATTGACAAGTATGCCATCTTCGTCACTTCCTTGCGAAATTCAAGCTGCGGGCATGATCCCGAAACGAGTTATGCCCCTATGAAGATTGATCACTGTACATAGTTACACATGAGCACAGACAAACATTTCTGAAACATGCATCCAATTCACACACACACACACACACACACACACACACACACACACACACACACACACACACACACACACACACACACACACACTAAATAGTGGTGGGTCATCAGGGCCTGCAAAGCCTTCTCTGCTGGCCTAAAAAAATATCTGAATCTTGTGATGTTAATAATACTTTGTCCATGAATACTTCAAATATTTTAAAATTGTCGGTCAGCCTCCTTTCATTGCTTCCCCCCCGTTTGTGCTGCTTGCAGATGTGTGCTGTCGTATTTAAGTATTCAACCAATCACATTTCAGCCATTACTTATTGCCAGGGTCAGAAATCTACCAGGAGGCCTTTACAAACCATTTTGAAAGCCCTGCGTGTTACGCGAAACTGAAAGCCTTTCTTAAATAACAAAATCTAAATTTCACATTTATACCTTTCATATTCATGTGTCCGCAGAAGTTACATTGACTAAACATTTTCCATCATTGATAACTTTTTAAAGAGTTGACACGAGAACGTTGAGGCCATCTAACATGTGGATGGGTTTAAAATTGAACCATCAACCACAGCACCAGTATGTCCTCAAGACACCCGACCAGAATACGATAATTGAAATTTTAGGCCCGACCCCGGCTTGAGTTCTTACCTCTGCTGAAGGCCTGGGTGTGAAATGCATGGCCCGCCACTGAAACATACACATACAAACTCAACTAATTGTGTGAAAAAAGGCCACAAAATAATACAGAAAAATAAATTTGAACAAGAATACACAACCACAACAAGAATGGTAACACAGCTTTCTGGCTCTCCTCACTAGCGCTGCTTGCCGTCTGCACGCGCCCCTGCCCCGGAGGCTTAAAAAGTGTGGGGGGGTGCACCCTAGAGCCATGGAGAGCTCTTGGATCACCCTGTATCTGTTGCCTAGATGACCACAACTGCTATGAAATCCAATTCAACTGCATAAAAGGGACCTGGCTTTCTTCAGCCCCATGTGAGGGCATGTGCCTCCCTCCAAGGGACCTCCTTTGTCTCAGAGGGACACAAGAAAAGATAACGCTACACCCCGTTTTGGTGCACGGGCAAATACATCTTGTATTTCTGACACACAATGGAAATAATTCCTGATCATTGAAATGAGTTGATTATCTTAAAACCTGGTTTATTGATCTTTAATTATTGCTACTAAATTTCATACCCCTCTCCTTTAGCTACCACTGTGTGAGCTTGTGTCAGCAAAGTGCTTATTCTTTTGTTATATTAAAATTTCCTTGTCAGGTAAATAAAACGTAGTTTGTTAGAATCGAATGCATGGGCATTATTTATTTGTTTTTGCAATGTTTTCCTCCTGAACTGAGCAGTCATTATCTATATAAATGAACAGAAATATCTATAATTTAAAGCTAAAAATAAAATATGTTTCACAGATTGCATCCTTCATGATAAATGCTAACCTCTATGTTTAATTAATTCGGGTGGGAAACCGTAAGCGCTGCCTGCTGGCCAAATAAGTAACCATCAAATTACACTGTGAATTATCCATCCATCAATTTTCTGCGCTGCTTATTCTCAAACGGTCGCGGGAGTGCCAGAACCCATTCCAGGTATCTTTGGGCAGTGGGCAGGGGACACCCTGAACTGGTTGCCAGCCAGGGCACAGAGATGAGATAACTCACTCATTTCGACCACCTTATTAAACTGACATGCATGACTTTGGAATGCAAGAGGAAACCGAAGCGCTCAAAGGAAACCAACGCAAGCACGAGGAGAACATGTTAACCCTGCACAGGAAGGCTGGTAGCTAGTTTAGAACCCGCGACAACAAAACTGTATCGTGGACACGCTAACCACTCCAAACCATCAATCTATTATCTGTAGGGTCACGGCCGTGCTGGATCTGATCCCAGATGTCCAGTGGGCACGGGGAACCGGTTGTCAGCCAGTCGCAGGGCACACCGAGTCAGACAATTCACTTACTCATTCACACCTAGTGACACTTTGGACAGGCCAATCAACCTGACATGCATGTTTCTTTTGGAATGTGGGAGAAAACCCACGCAAGCACCGGGATAACATGCAAACTTCACACAGGAAGGCTGGTAGGATTTGATCTCATGACCTCAGAACTATGCCGCGGAACTCGAAACCAGGGGTGTCAAACTCATTTCAACTCGGGGGCCACACGATAGAACATTCTGTCGGGGGCCGGACTTGTAGATTAAAGAGAAAGAAAAAGAGAGATGAAGAAATAAGAGAAAGATGGAGGGAAAAGGAGAGAGGGAGGGAGAATAAAAGAAAAAAGGGAGATAGAGAGAGAGCGTGAGAAACAAAAGAGATAAAAAGAGAAGTCATGAGAGAGGGGGAAGGAGAGGGAGAGGAAGAAAGAAATCCAAAGAGGAATAAAAAGACAGAAGGAGAGAAAAGAGAAAAGAAAGCACAAAGGGTAGAAAGAGAGAAAGAGAAAGGAGAGAAATTGAAAAAGGGAAGTTAGAGCAAAATAAGTTAAAAAGACACAGAGCGAGAAAGAGACGAAGAGCAACAAAGGAAAGAAAAAGAGAGACATAGAGAGTGAAAGAGACAGAGCCAGAGAGTGGGAGAAAAAGGGTGGAAAAGAGAGAGTGAGAGATATAGAGAAAGAAATACAAGTACAGTGTCTTTGTTCGAGGCACCTGGCTTTGGCAACATCAAATTGACATATTTCAACCTGCAGCTTGTTTTTTCTTGCACTTCTTTGAATGTTGTCTCGCGGGCCGGATTCAATCCCTTAGTGGGCCTGATCTGGCCCGCGGGCCGCCTATTTGACACCTGTTCTCTAAGTGAATCTAACTTAAAGCCATTTTTTCAACAACTGTATGAAAAAAACACTGGTAAATGTGCCTAGAAATACGGAAAAAACAGAAATACACCGACACACAAAGGATGATAGCACAATCAAAAACATAGAAGAATAACTGTTGACATAAAAATACAGTATAGAGAAACACAGGAGCATACACCCACAGACAAACGCAAAGATACTTTAGCTAGTTTTCATTTAATAGCAGTGCAGTTAGTGAAGGGTTAAAATGTTCTACCAGTCCTGACTTAGACACACACGCACACGCACGCACATGCACGCACGCGTGCGCACACACTCAAACAGCCCATCACCCTTGATCACACTCAGACTGGTGCGCACATACACAAAGAGTATTACACGCACACACGCGCGCACGCACATGCGCAGACCCCCACACACACAATTCCAAATAAACCCTCCCTCTCCTCCTCCACTTCCTCCCCCTGCCTCCCTGGGCTCAACAACCCCCCCCCCCCCCCCTCTCTCTTTTTTTTATTCCTCCTCCTCTTCCTCCATTCTCCATCTCCCCCCTCCTCACAATCACCCCATGCACCCCCTCACTCCATCCTTCCACCCCCCTTCAGCACCCCCCAGGTCAGTTAATAAGCGAGCCTGTGCCTGGGCTCGGCTGTCTGGAGGACATGAAGAGAGAGAGAAACAAAAAGGGGGAGGTTTGGAAGGGTGAGTTTTTTTTTTTTTGGGGGGGGGGGTATTGGAGGAGGGTGTGCGGTTGTGGTGAGGGGGGCACGTCTCCTGGGAATTTGCTCACGCGGGATGCCGAGCTCCGCCGAGACAACCGATTTTTACCTTCATACAGGACACACAAGAATAAAAAAATGAAGGTGTGTCTTGGCGTGGTTCAGGCGTCATTAAACTCAGTATTGCAAAACATTTCGGAGTTATAGGCACCGTTTTAACGAGAACCACAGATTTGGGAAAATGGCAAGAGTCACCCAAAGAAACAACAGTGCCATCTATTGATAGGAAGTTAGATGGCACATTCTAATGCGAATGATATAAAAAGGTTATGTCAGGATGTCAAACAAACGGCCCGTGGGCCTGACCCAGCCCATTGGATAATTTAACCATAAATTTCTGGGTATGTCCAAAAAGATTCTCTTGATCGTTTCTATCAAGAGTTATGATTTTGACTTTTATGGACATGCAAGGGGTCCAGTTTGGAGGCCTCAACATTGCATCACTCCTTTTTGCAGATTACCGTAAATTCCGGACTATAAGCCGCTACTTTTTTCCCAAATGCTCAGCCCTGCGGCTTATTCAGTGATGCGGCCATATTATGTATTTTTTTCTCACAGCCGCCATCAGCGCTCGAGTATAAAAGGTAAGATTTAGACCGGTGGAATATATGCGAGTGTGTTGCTAGCGTGTTTTTGAATAAAGGAGCGTAGGACGACGTCTACATGACTAAGTCTCTTTCCCATTCTGGGGAAGACTACTTTAATGACGTCAGTTATAAGGAGGAAGATGAGCATGGTTTACCATGATCTTTTCAAGTACTGTATTTTTCTTTAACAGGCCCCTTTCCTTGTGTTGCGAGCGTGTTCCTAGTAGCGTTATGCTACCCTTCACAGACACGGTTTGGGATGAAAGTTATAATATTATTATTCAAGCTTTGAAAACTCTCTCGGTGTACCGTCTTTCTTTGTAAATATGTGTAACCATGTATAATATGTATTTGCAACTGTATATTTTTGTAATGTATTTAATTTAGAGACTTATTCTGATATGTTTTCTAATCAAAAAGAAGGGGCAAATAGGGGCTGATGGGAAGTGGAGTAAAGGTCAGACGTGTTTGTGGACGCAGCGGAAAATAGTGGATCTATATTTTTCCCACTATTACCTTTGGAAATATACATTTTTTTTCCTTGGATTGTTTTCTATGGGACCCGGACTCTGCCGGTCTGCGTCATATCTTAATTACCGGTATCATTTTACGTTCTATTTGCCGGCCGTTGTTTTTGGACTGTGTACTTCATAGAAACCCCAAAACCCCCTCAGTTTAACTGACCGATAACGGATAATGGATAATGAATAAAGATAGAACAATAACCCTTAAAAAATCCCCCCCTCAGTTACAATTGCGGGACTCAAGGTCGGGTTTGGGTTGATTTCGTGATTGTGCTACATGTTTTAATGTGGGGGCATGCGGCTTATATACAGGTGCGGCTTGTGTAAGTACAAAAGCGGTTATCCTCTTAAAATGTGGTGGGTGCGGCTTATAATCAGGTGCGCTCTATAGTCCGGAATTTACGGTATGTGGTGCAATTGGCATCCTCAAAGTGTGATCTTCAGTTCTTACTGGAGCGATTTACTGCAGAGTGTGGAGCTGATGAGATAAACTCAGCACCTCCAAGTCCGAGACCATCAGTGGGAAAAGGATGACATACCCTTTACAGGTCAGGTATGAAATCCTACCTCAAGTGGAGGAGTTCAAGTAACTCGTGGTCTTGTTCACGGGCGAGGATAGAACAGGATATCGACAGACAAATCATTGCAGCTTCTTCAGTCGTCTTCAGATCCTGCACCAGTCTGTCTCGGTGTAGAAGGATCTAAGCCGATAGGCAAAGCTCTCGATTTACCAGTCAATCTATGTTCCTACCCTCACCTACGGTCACAAACTGGGTCATGACCGAAAGAAGAAAATCCTGGATACAAGCCAGCTGAGGTGGCTCAGGCATCTGAGGAAGATGCCTCCTGGACGTCTTCCCCATGAGGTATTTTCCACAAGTCCCACTGGCATAAGGCCTTGGGGATGACCCAGAACACGCTTGAGAGATTACATCTCTAGGCTTGCCTAGGAGCGCCTCGGGTGAATAAGGCTGAATGAAGTGGCTGGGGATAGGGAGGTCTGGGTTTTCTTGCTGAAGCTGCAGCCTCCCGGGACCTGACCCCAGATAAGTGTTTGACCTGATTTAGTCTAATCTTATTGCCCATGCACAGCTGCAAATGTATTCTGCATTTATTTCAAACAAGTATGACAGGTAGGGCAAAACATTTTTTTCATAGTTGCTGCTTTAGTTTTAATAGCATGGTGAGTTGAGTGAGTTGTAAAACTCCATTCACTCAACTGTTAAACCAGTGAACAAATTCAATGCCAAACAATAAAAAACATTTCCCGCTGTTTTAAATAAATGACTTATGCCTAGAAAATATGCTTAGTCATATATAGTTATACTATGAAGGGAAGGCAACTAAAGTAGTCAGAATGATGAATCATGATATTGAAAACATCACCGTCCAGAAACAGACACAGGACCCAATAGCTCTCGTTCTCTCATTAATATAGAGCGAGAGCAGGGCTTGCTTCCACGATCCGATGGTTGACAGACAAGGGGAGCAGGAGATGCGTAATCACTTCCGTGTCTAGCGAGGAGGGTCGAAGACAAGCACGAATTACAAGTCGTTAGCCGGAACTGGAGAGCAAGGGCGGTGTCAAGTTCGGAAACGAGGTCAGCAACAGGAGGCAGGCAGGTAACGGGGCAAAATAGATCGGATAACGGGCAGGCAGAACGTCCGGAAACAGGTTGGCAACGAGGATTAGGCAGAGAAAAACAGGGCAGGAACAGAGTCTGACGTAAGAGCTTGCCTAGCTGGGAGCAACGGTTAGCATAACGATCTGACACGGATCTCTTGGAAGTCGGGGGTTTAAAAAGAGTTCATCTGCCAATCAGCTCTCCGGGCTGTTGGCGCCAATTTAGCAGTCGCAGGTGCTCTGAATCGGCAATCATGACAGAAAAACTACAGTAAGCTTTTTAGACATTATTCTACAGATCCAGCCCACCTGTGAACAAAAAATCTGGATCAGTCCCCAGAGCCAGAATAAGTTTTTGACATCCTTGGCTTATGTGTAAGGATTACTGTTTATCAAAGTTCACTAAATGGCTGACACTATATACGTGGCACAGTAGACCCCCAGGATACGGCATTGAACACTTTACAATGTTTTCACTCTACAGCAGGGCTCTTAGACTCTCTGCCCAGGGGCTAGTTGCAGCCTGTGGGATGATAGTGCCTTAACATGAAAGCTTGGCAGGACATTGTTTATTATTTAGCGCCTCCAGGTGGTAGAAAAAAGACAGCCATTATCCCTCCATCAGCTTATTCTCACTGGGGTCCCTGGATCACATCCCATCTATACATGGGCAGTGGGCGACCAGTCCCAGGGCAAACAGAGATAGACTACGCCCTCACTCATACAAACATAGGAACAATTTATGGTATTATTTCAGAAAAAGCTTTGTTACTGCCATCCATCCATCCATTATCTGCACCGCTTATCCTCAGTAGGGTCGCGGGGGTACTGGAGCCCATCGCAGCTATCTTCGGCAGTGGGTAGGTGACACCCTGAACTGGTTACCAGCCAATCGCAGCGCATACATGGACAGACAATTCGCTCGCTCATTCACACCTAGGGACAATTTGGACCGGTCAATTAACCTGACATGCATGTTTTTGTAATGTGGGAGGAAACCTGAGTGCCCAGAGGAAACCCACGCAAACACGGGGAGAACATGCGAATTCCACAAGGGAGGTTCGATCTAATGACCTCAGAACTGTGCCGCACACACGCTAACCACTGCTCCGCCGTGCTGCCCTTGTTACTGCCACTCATCCATAAAGGGCAGATTATTTAGAGTATGACTAATAATTGTCTTATGCGCAGATAGTCCCACCTCAGATGTGTATGCCTGCAGGTCATCCAATGTGATCATAGGCCTCTTTGTTGCTTATATGACTAGTTATGTCCTTGTTTGGCCCAAAAGGTTAGAGGGACAGCCAGGTCTTAGCAGTTTGCAGTGGTTTTATCGTCTCTCGTATCCCATTCCTTTTCCACAACTTAATCACAGACCTGCCTGGTATGTTATTTGGTCTTCAATATGCTGTCTAATCTCCAGTGTCCTCTTTCATATACCTCTGAACTCATCACTGAGCAGATGCATTTAGACTTTGTCATTTATAGTCATTTAGGTCGACATTGGACTATTCAGAAGTTGTATTTTCAGTTTTTGAGCCTTATGTTTGAAGCCTCATTCTTCTTAATGTGATGTTAAAAACACCAGGGCAAGGCTGAAGCAAGCTTGTGTTGTGTTTGGAATGGTCCTCAACGAGATTCTGCAGGCTTCCTTGCGCTTTGGCTGCGGCTGCATCGGGTCAGATGCAATCGACATTTCGTTCTGTGTACATTGTTACACAGAATGACAATACAAGGAAATTATTATTATTATTATTATTATACTGCCCTCACCCTCCCTCACCCTCTTGCACTCCCCCCTTTTCCTACATACTCTCCCCATCCTCGCTCTGCTGTAGATGTTGCGGTTAAAAATACGTTTGGAGCGTTTTGCTCGGCCGGGTGTCGCCGAAAACTTTTTGGCACCTGGACAGAGGTCAAGTAGAGGTCGGCTAAAACACGGCAAGTGAGCAAAGTCACAAGCGGCTTTTGGGATAAAAATTGTCTTATTGGGTGGATTTATTTCCACATGGAGTTTAGTTAAAGCTTCAAATGTTGCCCTGTTGATTCTACTTATGTTTGCAGATATTTAAAGGGTCACATTTGACCATGAGAGGTTGGTGTATTGTGTTGTACAACCCAAAACAAAAGCTACAAAGCACAAGAAAGAATACAAACTACGGAGACTTAAAAGGACAAAACGATACAATTTTTGCAGAGCCTTTTGCAAGGTTTTTGTCAGCTCCTTGTAGGTGAACCTGATGCTATGCAAAATAGATACAAATTTCCCAACTTAGAGTACTTAAAAAATGCATTTTTATATGAAAGTTAATGTATTTTTGCTCATTCTTCAAATGACATTTTTTTTTACCACAAGATATTTTGTCCCACTAGAAGGCGTTAAATGATACACAATGTCTCTCAAAAGGCAGGGTACATTATTTGAAGTGTGCTTAAAAAAGTTGAAAGGAGACTATTTTCTCTTTTAGATATGTGTTAACAATGTCCAATTGAGTTCAATGAGTCTTTATATTTCCCCCCCACCACACCTATTTACTTTTATGTTACTTTTAACAGAGCCGTTTGGGACATGCAACATATTAGGAAACAGAAATTGGGGTACGAGAAGGATGGAGGGTGATATAAACACGCCCCCAGGTTTTTTTTTAAATTATGTAGCATGCAAATTGTGAAAGTAAGAAAAGTCCTGTTTCAAATACAGTCCAAATACCAATCCATACCAAACCAAGATGGAAATAGAAGATGTTATTTGAGCGCGTCCAACAAATGCATGTACTTGCACACATATTATAGGGAGCTTGACAGAGGCTGCAATAATTACTTAAACCAGAAAATTGCATCAGTGAGTATACATTTTATCTATTGCAACTTTATATTGGTAAATATTTGGGAGGTCTTATTTTCATAACATAGAAAAAAATGACACATTTCATATACACTGAAAGGCTGGGCTTATTTTGGAACTCTTAAACTGATATGATTCAAAATCTATATTTTGTAGGTTTTTTAGCATGACATTTTGTTCTGAAGAGGCAGCACGGAGGCGCAGTTGTTACCAACCTTCTGTGCAGAGTTTTTATGTTCTCCCTGTGTTTGCGTGGGTTTCCTCCGGGCACTTCAGTTTCCTCCCACATTCCAAAAATCTGCATGTCAGGTTGATCGGCCGGTCCAAATTGTGCCTAGGTGTGAATGAGCGAGCGAATTGTCTGTCTCTGTGTGCCCTGCGACTGGCTAGCAACCAGTTCAGGGTGTTCCCTGCCCACTGCCCAAAAACAGCTGGGATGGGCTCCAGCACCCCCACGACCTTACTGAGGATAAGCGGTGCAGATAATGGATGAATGGATGGATTCTGTTCTGAAACTCTAAACTTTGAAAAATTTGATACATTTTTAGCACTTGTATTTATTTGTAGTTTTAATAGATTGTTGAATATTCTGTAATTTATTACACATAGGAAGGCATTTTTTCTTACTTTTAACAAACTTCAATTGCAAAAAAGCAAAATTTATTGTTTTATCTTCCAATAACTCACAGTTCACAATCAATTTGGACCGATACAAACTAACGTAAACGAAAAATAGAAACAAAATATGCGTCACGTGGAAAAAGCTGCTAAGGAAAATTCTAATACCATTTATACGCATGTGAAGATAATGAAAAAGCACTGGTGTAAACACTGAGCTAGTCCTAATACTTCATGTTACTTCATGTTCATATTTTTTTTTCTTACTTTTTAGTGACTCTCACAAAAGGTGAAATGAAACTATAGGAAGGATGTATAGTAATTGGTTCTGTTCCAAATTTGGATTGCTCAGTCTTGGCCTGGACCAGTGCTGATCGTCCTTGCGGCTGGTATATCGTTTATAAGCCATGGTGTGTGCCAGTGTGACATTCATGCTTTTTATATGCTGACATTGCAAAATCCAGGGATTTTTCAATTTTGTTTTATTTGACATTTTTATTGTTTTTTTGCTCGATAAACAACGCTAGATGTTTATTCCTGATTAGCTTAAAATGCAACGACATTGTATTTGATGTGAAATATAAAGACGGTTGTGCAAGACAAAATTTGGTGGTCAGGAGAGAGAAAAAATAAAAATAAAAAGATGGCTAGGCGGCCGCTACCATCCCCCATCTGGTAGGCATGGCAGCAGCTCCTCGCACACACACAATCTCTCTGAGCTACCTGATGTGAGGCAGCCAGAATAATCCACAAGCACAATGAATGTTGCCGCGCTATTCACTCACAAACACGCATTCGCGCACACACACAAACACGAAACATAAAAATCATGCTAATTAAGGCTGTTGCGGCTAACTGGAGGAAGCAACAGTATTTCCTGAGCACAACTCATGATTTGCTTCTTTTCAAAGCACAAAACAAAAACACACAAATTCAATGTACAACTCTTTGCAACACTTTCATGCAATTTTTCCAGCATTGTATTAAGCTAGGTGAAGCCTAAATTGACAAGTTTGAATACTTTCAATATATTAACGTAACACTGCCTCATTCCAGAGCTACCTTAGACCAGTGTTTCCCAACCGATTTAGAGCCAAGGCACCATATTTTCATCTAGAAATATTTAGGCAATAATAAGAATATTTCCCGGCACAAGTTCCATGTTTTTTAGACCCCAAATGTGTAATATTGACCACCCGATGGCACTGCGTTGTCTAAGGCGAACGAAAACCAGCGCACAGAACACAGCATAGCAGCAGGAAGGACAAGAAAACAAGATGGCGGCTGCGCATGGATACATGCTTGCGGCTAGCTCTCCAGCTAATCTTCTATTTATTGCCGTTCTCTTGTCTTTTTTGCTTTCACTTTTGGACACATGTGTGGCCAAAAACACTTACAGTAGGGACGAACTTATTCGGTTGGGTGGGCGTCTAAATTTCGATTTTTCGGGCACTTTTTATACCGCCCATGATATACCGAGCGAACTTCAAAGAGACCCGGCATCCTTGTGGACAGCTATTCCTCTTAATAAACGACGCCGACGGCCCCGTAAAGAAAGGAAACAGAAGCGTGGTTGCCGTGCAGGTAGATGTGTGAAGCGTGTGAAGTCCAAGCAGCAAGATGGACGCGAGGATGGACGCGAGGATGTAACTAATTCCACCATTCATTCCTCGCCGGACAACCGACGCTTTAAACTCAGCGCTCACGAGCGGCCACAACGCCGGGAGCTTTTGAAGATCTCGACAAAGACTACAAAGAGTTCAGCTAAGTCAAATGATTCAGCAAAGCTGAAATTTGGTCTGTTAAATATTAGATCGCTTGCTCCAAAAGCTTTACTTGTTGATAACATTATTCGTGATTATAAACTTAACTGTATGGGTCTTTGTGAAACGTGGTTACGCCCGGATGAGCACTTAGCGCTAAATTATGCCTCTCCCCCAGACTACGAGAGTAGTCATATAGCACGCACGCTGAAAAGAGGTGGTGGTGTTGCGCTAATCTCTGAAAAATCGCTCAAATTTAATACACGTACCTCTAATAATTACAAAACGTTTGAGGCTCTTGTGATGCGGTCCCCTCAATTGTCAATTGATGTAATAACTATCTATCGTGCACCTGGGCCATACACAACTTTCTTAGACGAATTTGCTGAACTTTTGTCTGAACTAGTAACCTATGCAGACAAAATTATAATTATGGGAGACTTTAACATTCATATGAACTCCCCACACAGTTCACTTACTATTGCGTTTAGTTCTCTAATTGATGCATTTGGTTTTACTCAACTGGTTGACTTGCCAACCCATAAAAATGGGAACACGCTAGACTTGATTCTGACTCGAGGAGTTTTAACCTCAAACATTATGGTTCTACCGTGTACTACTGTTATCTCTGATCATTATTTAGTGACATTTGAGGTGCTAACTAAATGTAGACTTAATAAAGCTGAGGGATTTAGCGGACGCAATATAAGCACTGGCACAGTTTCTGAGCTCTTTGAACTCCTTCCTGGAGCAGTTGCGTCCTTTCCTAAATACAATGGCTCGATTGACTCACTCATGAATAAGTTCAATACCACCCTGACTAGTGTGCTGGATTCAATAGCGCCCATAAAACTAAAATCACGTCCTAAAAGACGCACACCTTGGTTTACTGATGAAACTAGAGCCCTTAAAAAAGAATGCAGGAAATGGGAGAGAAAATGGCGCGCTACCAAGCTTGAGGTTTTCCATCAAACCTGGTGTGACAGCTTGTTAAAGTATAAAGCGGCCCTTGCCTCTGCAAAATCGGCCTACCTTTCGAAGGTGATTGCGTCTCAAAAGAACAACCCCAAAGCCCTTTTTGACACTGTAGCATCGCTTACAAGGCAACAGGCTACCGCAGACAGTTCGACACACTCTGCTCAGGACTTAATGGTCTTCTTCACTAAGAAGATTCAATGCATACAGGAAGAAATTGCAAAAGATATTGTTAGTACCACACGTATTAAAGGACTGAAATTTACAGATGCACGACAGGGTGGCTGCCCTGGGAAAATGGCCGGTTTTAGTGAACTGTCACTTGATGATCTCAAACAAGTGGTGAATGCGGCCAAACCGACAACTTGCCAGTTCGACCCTCTCCCAGGTTCACTTATTAAAAGTCTTTTTAGCGTCCTTGGGCCTTCAGTTCTAAATATTATAAATACATCACTCTCCTCAGGTGTAGTTCCAGCAGCTTTTAAGTCCGCCGTTATTAAACCCACACTGAAACGACCCAACCTTGATCCAGAAATATTAAGTAATTACAGACCTGTGTCAAACCTACCTTTCCTCTCTAAAGTACTCGAAAGAGTAGTGGCACAGCAGCTGAATGCTTTCATATCGGAGAATAACCTTTTTTTTTTTTTTTTTTTAACTTTTTATTTCTCACACCGATTTTGACAGAGGTTTGATTCCCCCATCTTACATCAACACAAAATATATACACTTGACACATTCATAAATAACAGAAGGAACAACAAAGAACAAAAAATGCTATTAATAGAAAAGAAGAATAAATGCTCATACAATAAATCCATACAAAAAGAAATATATATATATATATATATATATATATATATATATATATATATATATATATATACATATAAAATTAATAAATCAAAATATACACCCAAAGAAAAAAAAAGAAAAATACACACATAATAAATAGGGGGAGGTGTTTAGACATCAAGTAAAATTTGTGTGATAGGCTTCCATCTTTTCTCAAATTGGTCAAGTTTCAGTTGAAGTCTTGCAGTGATTTTTTCCATAATGTACATTTGCTTTAATTTGTCTCTCCATTGTTTTATGTCAGGAGGTTGTGGTTTCAGCCAGGACACTGTGATCATTTTCTTTGCTACCAGAAGCATTACCCTTAGTATATATTTCTGTTGACCAGATAGTTATTCTTCTGGCAAAATTCCTATTATGTAAGCCTTTGGGTCCAACCGCAACTCCCAGCCAGTGATTAATTTTATTTCTCTCTGGATACTTCTCCAAAAATTTGATATTACAGGGCAATTCCAGAAAATATGCGTAAAGTCTCCGACCCCCCCACAGTTACGCCAACATAGATTCGGGGTATTTTTATATTTTGAAGTGATAGAGGGTGTATAGAAGAATCGCATTTTTACTTTCCATTCAAACTCCCTCCATGTCGGGCTGTTGGTTATTTTGTGTCCCTCTTTCAATGTTTTTTCCCATTCGTTGTCTTTTATCGCTACATTAGTTTCTTGTTCCCATTTTTCCTTAACTGCCATGTCCTCATTACTGAGATCCATTCTCAGGGCTTTATATAGTTTTGATATAACCCCCTTTATTGATTGTCCTTTTGTATATGATATTAATAATTCCTCTACCTTAGTTGGCTCCTTACATATTTTCCCCCATTCCTCGTGTTTCTGGAGGTAATGCCTTAGTTGCAAATATTTGTAAAAATCATTTCTGGGTAGGTCAAATTCTTGTTGGAGTTGTTCGAATGATTTCATTGTCTGTGCTTCCAATACTTGGGTAATCAACATCAGTCCTTTTTGGCCCCATTTCTGAAACCCTACCTCCATAACCCCAGGTTTAAAGTCTGGATTTTTCGCTATTTTGGTAGCCCTATTCACAGATCTTGATATTTTTAATTTTTTTTGTATTGTTGACCAAGTTTTAATAGTTCCCTTAATCCATTCATTCTGGATTTTTAATTTCTTCCACCTCGTGACTGATATGTATGGTAACGATTCCACAGGCATATTTGGACAAGATCGCTGCTCCATGTCCACCCATATCGTATCTTTGTCTGTAGTAATCCACAAGATGAGTGCTCTAATTTGAGCTGCCCAATAGTAATATTTAATATTGGGTAGGTCTAGGCCCCCCTTTTCTTTAGGAGCTAACAGGGTTTTGTATTTTATTCTAGGTTTCTTGTTCTGCCAAAGGAATTTTGCTATCAACTTATTTAACATTTTAAATGTGGATGCCGGGATCAGAATTGGAAGGGATTGAAACAGAAATAATAGTCTTGGTAATATGTTCATCCTGATTGTTTCTATCCTGCCGATAAGACTTAAGGGCAAAATTTCCCATTTTTCCAAATCTTTCCTTATTTCTTTTATCAACATTCCATAATTTGCATCAAACAGTTGTGTGGTATGTGGTGTAATGGTCACCCCCAAATATTTAAACCCTTTATTTGTCCATTTAAAATCAAATCTTTCAATCACATCTGTTGGACATTTTCCTGATATCATCATTGCTATTGATTTGCTCTCATTATTTGAATACCCAGCTACTTCTCCATATATTTTAAGGCTCTCCAACAGTGGTGGTATTGATAACGAAGGTTCCTCCAGCATTACCAACAGGTCGTCTGCAAACAGTGATATTTTATGTTCTGTTCCTCCTTCATCAAATATCCCCCTTATTTGCTCATTTTGTCTAATAGATTCTGCGAGTGGTTCTATGCTTATTGCAAACAAGAGTGGGCTTAAACAATCTCCTTGCCGGACTCCTCTTTTGATTTCAAAGAAATCTGAACAGTGACCATTTACTCTAAGACGAGATTTAGGATTTTTATAGATTATTTTCACCCATTCAACAAATATTGGAGGGAAGCCAAAAGCTATAAGTGATTGATGTAAGAAGCTCCATTTCACCCCATCGAAAGCTTTTTGTGCATCCAAGCTCAGTAACATCGAGGGTTGGGTCTTAGATTTTGTGCTTGTAATTATGTTTAGTATCCTCCTAATATTGTTTGCACCCTGCCTCCCCGGAATAAACCCTGTTTGATCATTTCTAATTAATTTCGCTATAAATTTCTGCATTCTTTTTGCAAGTATGCTTGTAAGAATTTTTAGATCATTACAAAGTAAACTAACTGGTCTATAGCTTTCACACAATATTGGGTCTTTTCCTTCTTTGTGCAGGACTGTTATGATGGCTTCCGACCATGCTTTGGGGGGATCTCCTTTTGTTAGACCATAGTTAAATACTTTCTGCAGTACTGGTGTTAATTCTTCCTTAAAGCTTTTGTAGAACACCCCCGGGAATCCATCCGTTCCTGGTGATTTATTTATTTTTAAGTTATTTATTGTATCTTGTATTTCCTGTTTTGTAATGGGGCGAATAATTTCTAATGTATCCCCTCCTGTTAGTGTCGGTAAATGTAGTTTTCCTAAAAAGTTTTGTGCCGTGTAGTTATCTAAGTCATTTTCTGAGTCCTTGTATAATTCTTTATAATAATCTGCAAATGCTTCTGCTATACCTTTGGGTTTTACTAAACATTGTTTAGAGATAGGATGTTTTATTTGTGATATAATTCTATCCGTTTGGGCCTTTTTAAGTTGGAAGGCTAGCAGTCGACTGGCTCTATTGCCCATTTCATAGTATCTCTGGTTCACAAAGCGCAGAGCCCCTTCTGCTTTATTTGTCAAAAGTTCATCTAATTTGCTTCTGGTTGTTTTTAATACCTGTAATCTGGATTCGCTTGGTGTTTTTTTATGTTCTTCTTCTAGTTCCTTAATCTTATCCTCCAATTCCTTCTGATTCTTTAAGCGTATTCGTTTCAGCCGGGACGATATTTCAATTAATTTCCCCCTTATTACAGCTTTCCCTCCTTCCCATAATATTGATGGAGAAACCTCATTGTTGTCATTGATTTGGAAATATTCTTTTATACACCGTTTTATTTCCTGTACTACGTTTTTATCTGAGAGGAGAGATACATTCATCCTCCAATACCTAAAATGGGTTTCATTGTCTAAACTTAGTTTCAAAGTAATTGGAGAGTGGTCACTTATAGTAATATTCTCTATACCACACTCTACTACTGTATGCATATGTTGTCTTGAAATGTAAAAGTAATCAATTCTCGAATAGCTGCCATGCGGGTTTGAATAGAAAGTATAGTCTTTAGTTTGGGGATTCTTCTCTCTCCATGGATCTATCAATCCCAATTCTTTAGTTATGTTATTCAACATCCTCGACCTCTTTGTGTTTGTTCCATGTACTGAAGGATACTTGTCCACTTTGCAATTCTGTACAGTGTTAAAGTCACCTCCTAAAAGTAACATTCCCTTCGCACAGTTGGTTATTACTTTAGCTAATACTTGAAAAAATGTCCCCTTTTCCTCAACTGGTGCATAAACATTCATTATTGATATTTCCCAACCGGCCATTGACCCTATAATCATTATATATCGCCCCAGATTGTCCTTCACTTCTTTTTCGACTTTAAACGCCACCCCTTTTCCAAGTAAAATTGCTACTCCCCTCCTTTTACCATAGGATGCGTAGAACACCTGGTTCACCCATTCTCTTTTTAGCTTCTTATGTTCAATCTCGGTCAAATGTGTCTCTTGTAATAAGGCTATTGAGCTCTGCAATGTCTTGAGTTGATTCAATATCTTCTTTCTCTTGATGGGGTGGTTTAGCCCATGTACATTATATGAAACAATATTTAGATTGCTCATGCTTTGTATTGAGTCTCACTGATTTTTGAAGCATACAGAAACACTACGTTAATTACTAACACCTCCATTGACAAAACAAACCAAATTACTAACAAACATATTGACAAGCACACATAATTTCCCACCAAAAAGAAAAAAAACACACCTAAAAAACAAAAACCCATGTCTTCCAAGAGTCCAATTGGAGAGTTGTGGCTACCCTCCTGGAAATATGCACTCAGTGCGTGAACAACTTTTGTACCGTCGTCCATATTTATAACTAACTAAATATTTTAAAGTAGCTCTATGCCAATATATATACATACATTGTTTTGATTTAAAGATAACAATTTTACTTGGTATTTTACTTACTTCTAACTTATTGAATTTATAATAGAAAGGGCATATATGGTCCTTACTCTTTCTCCCCAAATCCGAATATGGCTTCGTTTTGCTCCATAGAAGCTTGTAAGTCACCTTCTATGATGGGGGTGTTCCCTTGTCTTCCTCTCGATTCCGGTCACTGTGGTCCAAATGTTCTTTGACAACATCTTTTGCAGTGTCTCCGTGTTGTCCTCTTCCACTTCGATCCCCATTTCTTTTAGCAATGTTGCTGCCTCCATCAGTGTAGAGAATGTTCTTATTCCTGAGTCCAAAAACATCTTCAGCTGGGCGGGATATGGTGATTGTGCCTTTACGTTCTTTTCCTTTAACTTTTTGATAACGTCCCTTACTTGTTTCCTCTTTTTTTGGATTTCTGTGGTGTAATCTTGGTTGAAGTAAACGGTCTTGCCTTCGTACATTGTCTTCTGCTTCCATGCTTCTTTCATTACGAATTCTTTCACTATGTAGTCGGTGAAACGTACGATAATTGCCCGTGGCAGTGCTTTACCTTGAAACTTGTTCCCCAGTGAGCGGTGTGCCCTCTCAATGCGCACATCCATATGTTCTGTTGTCGGAATGTTCGATTTAATAAAGTTTGTTATGAAGCCGATTGTGTCGTTTCTTTCGGCACCCTCAGGGATCCCATGAATTCTTATGTTGTTCCGCCGTGATCTCGACTCCAAGTCCTCACACTTTGTTGCTAGTTTGGCAGTTTGTTGAAGCAAGGAGAATGTTAATTGTTCTAGTTTTGACGTTCGCTCTTCCGTGTTAGCATGTAGCTCCTCCATGCTTTCCACCCTCCGCTCCAGCAACCCAGTGCGCTCCAGAAGTTCTTCGATGCTTTTTTCCAGTCTTGTCATCGCAATCTTGTTGTCCCGGGCTGCTTCCGTGTGTTCTTGCCGTAATTTACGGACTTCATGGAGGATGGCCGAGTCACGTCCTTCGTCAACCGATGACATTCCTTCTGCTCCCTCGATCTTTTTCTCCATAGCGCCCTTTTCCTCCACAAGTTTCCCCTTCTTGACCATGTTTTGTTGAAGAATTTCTCATAAATATGGGTCACAATTTGTACCCTTTCTGTCTTTCTCCAAGTAAGTATTACATTACTCTTTAGTGATTTTTGTCAGAGCTACTTTCCTTGCTGCCGTCTACCTCATTGCGCCACCGGAAGTCCGAGAATAACCTTTTTGAATCCATGCAATCAGGATTCAGGGCTAACCACTCTACTGAGACAGCTCTGATCAAGGTAACAAATGATCTCCTAATGTCAATGGATTCTGGCGCTTCATCACTTTTGCTGCTGCTGGATCTTAGTGCTGCTTTTGACACAGTGCGCCACAATATCCTACTAGAACGGTTGGAAAAATGGATTGGTCTCTCAGGAGCCGTCCTCTCGTGGTTCAAATCTTACCTCTCAGATAGGACGCACTGTGTTAAATATGGTGAAACGACATCTGAGCCCTTTAATGTTACCTGCGGTGTTCCGCAGGGTTCAGTGCTCGGCCCCCTACTTTTCAACATTTACATGCTTCCATTAGGTGATATTATTCGCAAGTACAATATCAGCTTCCACTGCTACGCAGACGACACTCAACTATATCTTCCGTTGGAGGAATCTTCCACACTAAACTGTGGAAATTTGGAGGCCTGTCTCACTGAGATAAAAGAGTGGATGTCACTCAATTTCTTGCGTCTTAACTCTGAAAAGACCGAAATGTTAGTCATTGGTCCTTCTAAATGCCGGGACTTATTCGCAAAAACTGCTGTGAACATTGACAAATGTCACATCACACAGAGTGACTCAGTTAAAAATTTAGGTGTCATATTTGACCCTGATCTATCCTTTGAGATGCATGTAAAGCAAATTACTAGAACTGCCTTCTTCCATCTTCGCAACATTGCTAAAATCCGTTCAATACTGTCTCAGTCTGATGCGGAAACAATAATTCATGCATTTGTTACCTCCCGTCTCGATTACTGCAATGCACTACTCTCTGGTCTCCCGAAGTCCAGAATCAAGTCTCTTCAGCTAGTACAAAATGCCGCAGCGAGGCTTTTAACTAGGACAAAAAAGTACGATCACATAACACCGATTATGGCTAACCTGCATTGGCTCCCAGTTAGCCAAAGATGTGACTTCAAAGTTCTCTTAGTATTGTACAAAATCATACATGGACTTGCTCCCTCTTATCTTTCAGATCTGATCTGCCACTATGTCCCGGTCCGAAGCCTACGATCTGAGAGTGCTGGTCTTCTGATGATCCCGAGAGCAAAGAAGTCTTCCGCTGGTTCGAGAGCGTTCTCCGTCCGGGCACCGGTGCTGTGGAATGCTCTTCCCCCTGAGATTCGATCTGCAACCTCAGTGGAAATGTTTAAATCTAAACTTAAAACTCACTTCTACTCCATTGCATACGAATAACCTACTCCTCTTGTCGGTTGAAAATAGTTTGTGTAATATAGTGTAACAATCTGTGAAGCCCTTTGAGACTCTTCGTGATTTAGGGCTATACAAATAAAAATGACTTGACTTGACTTGACATGGTGGTGACCTTAGGTAGGGATTTCACTAAGTAAAAAAATAAAAGATTCTCGAACTATGATTTTTTTTTTTACAAAAATGAACATTGGTATGATAGTTCAGGTACTTTTGCCCAGTATTCCAATCAATGTTTTTATTTTCTGAATTAAAGTCTTGTACCACTAGGAGCCTGAGCAGCAGGCCTGTATGGCCAGAACAACAAGCTAAAGCACCCCATCAGCAGCCTGAATGAAGAGTTTAAGGCGGGCTGTGCAACGGAGGTGTTGCGATACAGAGATTCACAGGATCCAAAGGTCTCCCAGCTGTGGTGAAAACAGGGCGGAGGTGGAAGGTAGCAAATGCTGTGTATGTGGCTGTGTCATAGCTATGGCACAGGGCACTGGTGGGGACAGTGACTCACGGAAGAGTTGGCCTGGATAGCAGCATAGCACTTAGCTACAACAAGGCGCACGGGAATGTCCAGAGATCACTGGTGCATCAAGAGGTGCGGCCAACACTAGTAGCAGGCCAGAAAGGTGGATTCAATGCAGCTGCAGAGATTTTGGACAAGATGGGAGCATGCAGTGGACGCAAAATCTCTTGGGCAGAGTTGTGGGAAGCCAAGTCCTGTCGAATACAATTCCTAAGCTGTCTACGATGTACTTCCAGGCCTATCCAACCTGTCAGCTGGGGGGTTGTAAAGTCACCAGCCTACAACCTCTGCTCAAAAAGGGGGACTCTGAAGCTGTTGTGCCAAGGCCCTGGGCAAGGATCACTAGTGTTAGCATCATTACTAAATCCTTAAGGCCGTAGCGGACACCCTTAGTTATGGGATTGGCCAAGCCAAGTGCCCCTGCCCATTGAAGAACTTCGCTTTCGTCCAGGCTGGGGAGAAGCCACCATCAGCTGCCAGAGCTACCTCACCTGGCTTGCTAGCAACAGCAAAAGACTAGGAGATAAAAGTTGACCTACGGAAGCAACTACAAACCAGAGAATCAATTTACACCCCAAAACTGTGGAAATAGACCTGTTGCTTATCTCAGAGGCTTCCAAGACGATCGTCCTCCTGGAACTTGCTGTACCATGGGCAGACCCTATTGAGTAGGCCAACGAGAGAATGAGAACAAAATATGCTGAGCTAGGGAAGGAGTGCTGAAGCAACAGGTGTAATGCACGATACAAGACCTATCGAGGTGGGGTGCAGGGCTTCGCTGGCCAGTCTCTCTGCAGGGCTAAAGTCTTGGGCATCACAGGGGCCGACAAGCGAAGGGCCATTCAGGTTGCCTCAAGGTGGCTATGGCTTAAAAAGGTGAACTATGGGTGGGATAGTGCTACTTGGATACAAGTTCTGATCAACCCATAACACTCTGTAGCCCAATTTAACATAAATATGTGTCCAGGTTTCTTCAGTCGTTGTCTTAAAAGGAGGCACTAAATCTCACACACTTTCCCTTTAAAGCTTGAATAATCATGTTGCTGAAATTGATTTTATAATCACTGTGGCTCAGGAAATTATACAGGTTATTTATTTTGGTTAAATCATTTTGATATAGTTTGCGATTTTACTATATACGTTGGATAAAGGTTGACCGACTATCGGGCAGGCCAATTACTGACACTGATATTTAGGAATTTGACACATATTGGAATACGCTTTTATTAATTTGACCGGCCGATTAAATATATATAATACTGGAGGAGCTGGTGAGAGCTTTGCTTTGAAGCCAAGTTATTCCCTCACTTAATACCCCCCTCCTAAGCACTTTTTTAAAGTTAATTTAAGTCATGTTGATTGTATTGACATTGATTTATAGAGAGAGATATCGATAGATAGATAGAGATATCGATAGAGATATCGATAGAGATATTGATAGAGATAGAGATAAAGAAATAGATAAGGATATAGATAAAGATAGAGATAGAGATATAGAGAGATAGATATCCTTTGTTTTTCACAGGGATTATGTTCCAAAAAGAACATGCCATAGGCAAAATCTTAAGTTTTATGAGGATAACGAACAGGTATGCAGGAACTAGAAACAGGAGTTCTCAGAAAGAAGTTTGTATTTAACAATAAAACCAGGATCAAAGAAAAGAAGCGGGCACGAAGCAACTCACAACATTGCATAACAAGAAACAAAAAAACAAACATGACAAAGTCCAAACTACAAACGCCAAAACGGGAAATGGAATATCGCAAGGAACAAAGAAACTAAAAAGATAAAAAATAAAAAAAATAACCCGACGAGAAGGGAGATACACTAACGATAACCTGGATGACAATGGCAGACAAAATGAATAATGAAAATAACTCAATGACGTTCAAAATGTCCTTTTAAAGGATAATTGGGCACAGGTGTGTGATAATTGGATACATTTGTGCCCAGTTCAAACCCCGTTTGGGGCCCTATTGTGGTAAAAGGTGTGTCAGGCCCTAACACCAAACACAAAGAATCCTTAATTTCATTACAATTATCATACAATAAAATACACTGAAACCGGATAGAAAAAAAAATCTCATTCAAATCAAGCGGGTTGTTTGATAAATAAAAGTACTGTATACGTTTTTTTAACTTACTTTTTTCCCCAAACTGTCGAATAATAATGAGCCAGAACACAATGCAGAACACAATGCATGATGCAACGCCCCCCCCCCCCCCCCCAAAAAAAAATGCTGTTTTCGCTTTGATTTTTTCGTAAAGTAGGAAAATAATTGTATCAGCAAAATTTTGCAAGATTTGTAATTTATTTTATTGTGTTTAGTTCTTTAATTTTTGATGCAATATTAAACCATTTCATCAAAATACGTTATTTAATATATTTTCCTGTATTTCTCACAGGCAAATGATTATATATTTGCCAGCAATTGATATGGATGATTGTTACAGTCACTCCACTGATGATTTAAAGCTGAATGAAGCAAAGAGTCATAATGATTAGACTCACCTGTGCCCGCTCGTTTGCGCCAGCCGCTGCAGGCTACCTGATTGGTTCCCTGTCCTTTTTAAGCCCAGCCCTTAAACTCGCCTGTTGTCAGTCCGTCAGCGAACCTCTGTTTCTACAAGGCACGCACTTTGACTCTGACTCCCGTCGGTCCTGCTTTTTTGCACCCGTCCGTTCCTAAACTCCCCGTTTGTCGACCTGTTTTTTGACCCTCCCGTCCCGGCTTAGCACCCATTTTTGATCCCGACCACTTTTCTGTTCTCCTGTCCCGGCTATCGACCTGTTTTTCCGTCCTCGACACCGCAATCTCCCGCTCCAAAAGATCCACTTCCGTATTCGGAACACGATCCGATTGTGTGAGCGTCTTTCTTCCCGCATCCATCGAGCACCGGATCGCGGGCGCTGCCCTTCCTCTTTCTATCAATAAATTTGAGGTTAACGTTACACATTAGGGTCCTGATTACGATCTGGTCATGACACAAAGATACTAGACATGTCATGCTTTTTTTGCAATATTCAAATTGGGCAATTTTCTGCGGCACATTAATAAGGTCTCTCGGCATACTAGTGTGTTCCGGCACACTGATTGAAAAACACTCTCATGAAATTGAATGACAATTTCAGTAACACTTTATATTTTTTCTATTTTACATTACAGGACTGAGAATGGTCACATTAACCGAAAGACAATATCTATCGTGCATACTTGCCGATGCCGAGAAGGGGATCGATAGTGCCCAATGCTGCTGATGATCTGCCCCGCCTCCTCTCGTCGAGCAGGTGCATCATGGGAATTGGCGAGGTGAGGCGCTCGAACGATGGCCCCGCCAGCTCTTGGCAAACGTGGCCAATCAATGCTGCGGGCCAGCGCATCATATCTATTTTTCTTTCAACTGCAATCAATAAAGAGCGTAAGAATATTTTTGGACACAAACCCGAGCTTAGACCAAATTTGGATTTAATTCTTTCTGGTAAGGTGGGGGTAGTTTGTAGATCTGTATGCCACGAGACATCCCAGAGCCAAAAAGATAATTGAGACTCTCAAGCTGCCCCCATGCAAAATAAAAATAAAAAAATACTAAGGAATACATGGGGATACTAACAATAAAGCTAGTTGAGTGGTGGTCTCAGACTCGCAGCCTGAAGACCAATTGCGGCCCACGGATGATAGTTTGAGGCCCCCACCTTAAAATGATAGTTTAAAGGGACAATTTGTATTATTTAACGCAGGGGTATCCACCGAGGTGCCTGTGGGCACAAGGAAGCCCCCTAAGAAGACCTGAGAAGCTCGCAGACTGGGTAAGAAAATAGCTCACTAGTGATGGGTCATTGATTTTCTAAAAAAAAATAATTTCTAACCACTTTTAGCCAAAATTAACCTTACTTACAATGATTACAACCTGGTAATAACATAGTAACAACATGGTAATAACATGAAAGAAACCTATAGAAACTCATCAAACTGGTTGTCTTCTGCGCTAATCAATCTTGAAAAAGGAGTCATCAGCTTCAAAATGTTGGAGACCCCTGATTTGGTGCTTCCAACTGGTAAAAACAAAGAAAAACAAACACAATGACATAAAATTGCATTTTTAATGTGCAATACTTGTAGGTCCATAAAATGTTTTTTATTTTACATACCATGACCTAAGTAGCCGCCATCGTGCTGCTACAGGTATAGAAAAAAACTTCACAATAGGCTGGGCAGAAAAAGATGAAAACATGTTTGTGTTTTGGTCACTCTGTGTCAATACAGTTTGTATTCTTCTTTGTGCTTTGTTACTACTTGTTTTTTGGTGCACTAAACAATATAATGACATATAATGGTCGAATAATACATATTGTCCCTTTAATGTAATTGCAACCCTCGCGAATTATGCATTCATTTATTACTGAATGATTTTGTGTAGCAAATATTCTAAAAGATATATGAGAACAGTGGAATATTTTAAACAGATCAGTTCTTGTGGAAAACCCAATTTGGCCCTGCTTCACTCAGATCCTAGCTGTGTCGGCCCCCAAGTCAATTGAGTTTGGGACACCATTAGAAGAAGGTCCTAATAAACGGGACCTAATATCAAGACAAGATTTTTGGCCCTGTGCTACCGGGAATCGAATGCTTGTAAAAAGACCTTCTTTAGAGGGGATTGCTCACAAATTGTTATTTAAGACCAACGTTGGTTGTCTCATGGGGCCCCCACTTCATCTTGGGGGCCCCATGGCTGCATCCTGGGTTGCTTTCCTCATCCTCAGTGCAGGGTCTTTGAGAGCAGCTGCAGCTGTGTGACAGTAACAATAAACAAAAGCGCACAACCACATATGAACAAAAAACAAGTGAATATTCACTGAATTTGTGACTGTGAACTGTAGGAACAAAAATAGGCTAAAGAAAAAAAAATGAGCGAGTTCTCCCAAGCTTGGAGTGAACAGTAAAAAAAAAAAAAACATAAAAATTCAGCGCTTTCTTACGCCTATTTTTTTTCTCATTTTAGCAACGGCATCCTGTGTTCTTGGATGTGCGGTCGCCATGGCAACTGTAACTTGGTGACCTCGTTATTTCTGCCTAATCCCGTGCTGGAAATTATGGCTGCTCCACCCTTTTGCCTGGCTGCCCTGATAACATAATCACTGCAAATGAGGCAGCGCCGGCCGATGGAAGAGGAGAGGCAGAAGGAGTGAGTGAGTGAGTGAGTGAGTGAGTGAGTGAGTGAGTGACTGTCTGACTGACTGACTGACTGACTGACTGACTGACTGACTGACTGACTGACTGACTGACTGACTGACCAACCGACTGATTGACTGAGAGAGAGAGATAAGGAAATAATAATTTTGCAATATGCTCCATTTGCACAGCACATTTATTTTGATAACTTAAGGCATCATTTGTTATTTGTTATTCATTCATTTATTATCCAAACTGCTTATACTCACTGGGACGCACGGAGGCACCTGAGCCCATCCAAGCTGACTTAGGGCAGTAGGCAGTAGACACTCTGGAGTGGTTGCCAGCCAGTCACAGGTAGTGTTGTGAAAGTAACACAATCCTAGAACGCAATTTATTTTCTCGGTGACGAATACTGTAACGTGTAGTTAATACAAATCTGTGACCTAAACGGTGTTAAAACATGGTGCGTCACTCCGCCATCTATTAAAAAAGTTCCTAAATTTCAACACAATTTAATCAGTGCCTGCTCCCCTGCTGTTCAGGGTGGATTATTGATCTTAATTCCACCAGTATATTACAGCTACTCTCGTTAGAAATGCGGAGTTGTTTATATAGCCTTAAAAAGAACATTTCGATACAATTACAGTGGCACCATCCCAAGCACCAATTAAAGAATTTGCTCCCACTGATATCATTTGTACTGTATACATCCATCCATCCATCCATGCATTATCAGCACCGCTTATCCTCAGTGGGGTCGCGGGGGTGCTGCAGTCCATCCCAGCTGTCTTCGGGCAGTGGGCAGGGGACACCCAAACTGGTTGCCAGCCAGTGGCAGGGCACACAGGGACAGACAATTCGCTCGCTCATTCACACCTACGGACAATTTAGATCGGTCGATTAACCTAATATGCATGTTTTTGGAATGTGGGAAGAAACCGGAGTGCCCGGAAGAATTACACGCAAGCACGGGGAGAACATGCAAACTCCACACAGGAGGTTCGATCTCATGACCTCAGAACTGTGCCCCACTGCGCTGCCGTGCTGCCCCACATTATACATATGTATATATATTTGTACTACACCATGCCTATAGACATTCCAAAAACATGCATGTTAGGCTAATTGGTTGGTCCAAATTTACCCTAAGCGTGAATGAGCGAGCGAATTGTCTGTCCCTTTGTGCCCTGTGACTGGCTGGCAACCAGTTCAGGGTGTCACCTGCCCACTGCCTAAAGATAGCTTGGATGGGCTCCAGCACCCCCATGACCCTACTGGTGCAGACAATGGATGGATGGAAGGTTTGACTTGCCAATCAACCTGCCCTACATGTTTACGGTACAAGGGAGGAAACCGGAGAGCCCAGAGAAAACTCACAGCGGGAGAAAATGGAAACTTCTTATGGCAATATATCCAGTTTACCTTATCAATTATACACACTGATGAGCCGAATTTTCTCAATGTTTTCTTTCAATTTGCTATTGTTTGTTATTTTTGTTTTTAGTCCCAGATTCCGAATAGCATTTTAGTGATTTTGGAAGTCGTATCTAAACTATTTTTTAAGGATTATTAAATTCTTATTTTTCCATATCATGCTCATTATTTATTTGGCTCCATCAATGTATGCTTTCTTTGATGAGATTTATTCGCTTTATGACTGTAAAAAAAGACAATATAGGATAGCCTGTCCAAAAGCTTAATGATGTTTACATTTACATTACGTTGTGTTTTCATCAAGGAAATTAATTACCTAATATTCATTAACTTTAGGGATGGGCAGGTACTGATACCTGGTATCGACATGAGGACGACACGCAACAGTACTTCAAAATCTCAGTATTTGTTACATTATCTGTTATTTTGCAATCATAAACTACATTTTATTTTATATAAGACTATTTAGAATTATATCATTTTTAGCGGAAAAGGTTTATGTATCAAAATATGAGTTGTATCAGTACTTGGTGTCAGTACCACGGCAACTCAAGAGTGTAGTACAAGTACAGGGATTGGTCTGAAAAAAAACTGTAATCAACAAAATGTGTATTTTTATTTGAAGATATTGTTTTACTCATACTTGTTGTTGACAGCACGAACGTATGGTTAAAAAACAGACATACTTTGATTTATGTATCTGAAAGTGACATTGTTTATTATTTACCGCCTCTTAGTGGTAAATAATAATGTGTATTTGAATATTAAGCAAAATAAATGAACTTTGAAATGTGCATTTTTTGAATACATGTGGGTTGAGAAGTTTTTATTTCTTTGACATAACATTGGGCTTAGTTAGAAAGAGCTGACATCTTGCTGCTATGGGAAAACAAAAATCCTGCGAAGGGCTGGGCAGAAAAAAAAGAAGAAAAATGGTGCAGCTGAGATGAAAAATGGTGCAGTTAGTTGTAGTTTCTAATCTTCCTTGTGCTTTGTAGCACTTGTTTTTGGTGGCACTACATAATAGTGCTCAAAGATTAAATAATGTCCCTTTAAAATATGTTTTACTGTGGCTTAAGAGTTTGTTGAATATTTTTGTTCTACGAAGTATTTCAAGGTTTTGGCATTTATTTTGAAGAATTTTTCACCAGTGGGCCAAGAGTCATTAAAATGTGCATTTAGCGCTAATCGCCAGCGAGCGTCCGCTAAACTGTATTGATTTCAGACCAGTTGCGGTTTTATTATCGACTGCGCACTAAATGTGTTAACCCTTCCCAAAAACTTCAGTTTCGGAGGCTACCACAAATTTACGAACAGCTAAAATATTGATTTTTTTGTTTGATTAGACATACTCATTGGATTGTGGCACACTTAAAAATGTATTTTTATCTTTCTTTTTGGGGGCAATGGGGGCGGGGGGGATAAACATGCAAACTAATAAGAAATCCTCAGTCATGCCTATTCAATAATTCAGCACATTTACATACTATTATTGGCATATCTCATTACCGCAGCGCAAGGCATACTTATATATTCTGAAATTGTATTAGTCGGGTGGCGGCTTGCATAAATTAACATGGCTAATCAAGGACGAAAGTGATTCCCAGATATTCCTCTCATTAAGAACGCAGGACGGGAACTGGTTTTGCCTTGACTGGCTGATTTCGAAGTTAACGTAGGTGCGTCGCCTTTTATCTTGGATCATTTTAAATGTTTTGGTCAACCAACAATGTCCTTGGAGAGTCAGTAAACATGTGCTGTTGTTTTGTGGTAAGTCCAGGGCTGTGGCCCCGCAAACGCACATCACGCGCACTGCGTAGCGCATCAAGTACCTAGGAGGGCACCAAAAATCAAGGTCATGAAAAAAAGGTGTAGTGTTAAAACTTGTTTTAACTTAAAAGTGTTAATAATATGCACTAAAATGGTTAAACAATACAAAAGCAGCATAAACCAAATTTTCCGGAGAAAAAAAAAAAAAACTGGCCTATCTCCAGTCTCATGGTGCTCCCCTCACATCCCAGAGGTATGTTCGGTTATGCCTCATTCGCAATTTGGTGAATACTTGTGCAAATATGGCCTCGAAACGGCAACAAGAGTCTGGAGTGGAGAAAAGAAGAAAACAAGAAATGAGATGAAGCTCATGTGTCACTTACCGGTAAATCAATGTTAAAATAAAAAAAGCAAATTTTTGTACCTGGATTTCCACATCCGTTTGGCGCGCTGTTTTAAAGGGCGCACTCTCCTTAGTTCGAATTATGTTTTGTCGGCTCATTGAGCGCATTGCTCTATTCGATGCGAGTCTCACGCGACTGCCGCTAATACCAAAACAAGATAGATAGATAGATAGATAGATAGATAGATAGATAGATAGATAGATAGATAGATAGATAGATAGATAGATAGATAGATAGATAGATAGATAGATAGATAGATAGATAGATAGATAGATAGATAGATAGATAGATAGATAGATAGATAGATAGATAGATAGATAGATAGATAGATAGATAGATAGATAGATAGATAGATAGATAGATAGATAGATAGAGATACTTATTTTAGTTTGATTGTGGTTTAATCACGTATTCATTGCAAAGTGAAACACCAGAATACAACAAAGTTGTAAGAAAAAAAAAACAGACCAAACAGTTTGGTCATCACGTATTTTTTAAACAAAGCCCTCAAACTCAGATAGTGGACGATGCTGTTGGGCAGATAGTGAAAAGTGTCACTAGGAGCCCTGAGTACCAATTTATTAGTTGTCTACGTAAAATATTATCAACACAAATCTCATACAAAGCATGTGAAAACTATTTTACTAAAACAATAAATTAAAACGCACTGACCTTATTAATCCAAAATAAACCGGAAAAATTACTTATTTAATCCTCTTGTTTTTTGACAGTGTTAAGTAAATAAACAAATTGCACTGAGAAATTCATTTTTTTTTTTGTGGTGGTGGTGGGGTGGGGTGCACCATAAAGCATTTGTGCTCAGGGCACCCAAATGGCTAGCAACGGCCCTGGGTAAGTCTTCATCGTCCAAACACTAACTTTTCTGATGACAGAACTGCCAAGCCTCATGTATTAATGGGAAAACTAATTTTAATTTCTAAGAGAACAGTCTTGTAAGAACAATGGATACATTTACATGAAGGCAATAATCCGAGTGGAAACGGATGCCGATTATGTAAAGCCATGTAAACACACCCAGAAATCCAAATAAGGTCATAGTTCAACTGAAAGTATTCTGATCGCAATGGTTGGGTTAGTCCTTTCTTTTTTCAAATACTTACAGTTCCTCCATCAGGCATACAGTGGAACCTCGGTTTTTGAACGCCTCTCAGTTCAAACGAATCGGAGTCCGACCAAAAATTTCAAGAAATTCTTGCTTCGCTGTTCGGTCAAAAAATCGGAGTTCAAACGTCGGTAATGCGTGAGTGCGTACGCTAGGCTGCGATGCTGAGCGGCGTACGGGTGTTTTAGCCCCTTATAATGCCTCCGAAAAAAGTCAGTGCAAGCATCAAAGTTGCTACAGGTGAAAAAAGAAAAGTAGTGCGTACAACTATTGCATTTAAGAAAGAAATAATAGCCAAATATGAAAGAGGTGCGCGAGCGCCTTCTGCTGACCACCACAAAGGTAAGAAATCCTATTCATAAGATTACGATAAGGCGAACGTACAATTAGCCTGGGTTAGCTTTAAGTTTACGTTAAACATTCAGGGTGTTGGAACGGAGTCCAACATTCAGGGTGTTGGAACGGAGCCCCCGTTCCAATGAACCGCTCACCATTTGTTGTGGAGACCCGGGTGCTAAATGACTTGTAAACGACCTGATTTTTTTTATTTTTACACGTTCATTTTAGCGTAATCTTTCGTACGGAAGATTACGATAACGCGAACGTACGATTAGCCTGGGTTAGCTTCACGTTTACGTTAAACATTCAAGGTAAACATTCAGGGTGTTGGAACGGATTAAAACAATTTACATTATTTTTAATGGGATAAATGATTTTGGTGATAGAACAAATCGGTTTTCGAACAGGGTTCTGGAACGGATTATGGTCGAGAACCGAGGTTCCACTGTACTTTCATTTGCTGCAAAGAAAACTTTGGCTTACTTGCCAAAGAAGCCTCATGTGCACTGGTTAATTTTGCCAAGACAATTCTGTTGTATTTTCTGCTCTACAACGAATATACTACAGTCCATATACAGTGGATGCCACAGTTGTATCCATCCACATATAGTGTAATTCTTGGCTTTTGGTGAGCCACATATGAGAAAAACACAATACCTCATTGAACTTGATGAGCGGCATGAATTAAAACACCCTTACTTAAAGGAGCTGTTCTGCATTTGGAACTGTTGAGCGTACATTTCTTAGATGCGCTTGAATATACTCTTCTTTTTTATCTTTCTTGGGGTTTGGGTTGTCGTTTGGACTGTACTTGAAATAGGCCTTTTCATACTTCTACTTGACCTTCTTCTGTCACACTAACAAATAGAAGGAAATAAAAACGTGGAGGACGAGCATAAAGTTACTTTGTACCCTGCCTTCGTCACCCCCGTTATCCTACTTATTGTATTCTACCCCGAAAGGCTTTGCTAAACGTAAGATAAAATCAGATAGGTGCGTCGGAAAATAAAGCATACTAGCTCTTTGAACTCAGTTGGGCATCGTTAATACACCTCGAACGACACACACTCCACCTTTAAAGTAAAAATGTCACGACCGGAACAGACAGTGGACCCAAATGCGTAACGTTTCACACAATGCTTTATTAAGGGATCGGGAAAGTCAGGGCTAGAGGAAGAAGACAGCGATCTGGTGCTCGCTGGGCAGGAGGAGCAGGGCGCCCTCGCGGCCAGTATAGGTGGCAAGTCGGGTAGCCGGGACAGGAGAACGAAGCCTGGTCGGGGATCAGACGCAAGTCAGGTAACCGGAGACCATTGGGAAGCCAGGGACAGGGGATTGATACAGAAAACAGGGGACAGAATCAGGCAGGATACAGGAACAGGTTGGAATCAAAACGGGAACCCGGGTCAAAAAGTACTTGCCTCGCATGCGCTGAGGTTTGCTGATGGAATGACCAAGAGTGAACGAGAATAAAGTGCTTAAATAGGGAGAGGGATCATTAGGGAACGAGTGGCAGCTGAAGCTGAAAGAGTGAACGCAGGTGAGGACAATTAGCGGGCGAGTGACAGAATCGTGACAAAAAGTTAAACATGGAAATGACGTCTATTTGCTTAATGACATTGTTCTCGCTTCACCGTAATAGGAATACTTGTAAACGCCATGTTCAAGGGCTTACTCATTTTATACATGTAAACGATTGCTCCAAAAATCTGTCTTCTAATCCCAGCCACACTCTTCCCTCCATGTAAATGTAGATTACTAGATTTTTTTATACTTTTCTTCTAAAACATGGTCAAAACTTTACAAATCTGTAAGAAAAAAACAGGGAAATCTGCATTTGTAAATAAATAGTCATCACTATTATTTTTTCATTTGATTAAAAGTTGAAATATCTCGGTAGAACAAAATCAATTAATTTTGAATGAACAATGTGTAGAAGTTTTCTTCATCCTGTGATGAGCGAATGATTCATCTGAAAAAAACACTGTTGACTTTAACAATGACCCTCAAAAAAATTCTAAATTTTATGCCTTTGGCAATCACAAAGCAAGATATTGCGCTTTAAATTGAAAAGGTCACACGCTGTGTCAAAGTCAAGGCCCACGGGCCACATCTGGCCCCTGATAAAGATTTTCTTCGGCTCCAGAGAGAATGTTGATTTATTAATGTATCATACACCAGGAATCATTGTTTTCACGGTACAATTCTCCTCCTTGCACTTTATTGTACTTTAGTGACAAATAGATTTTTTATTTTTTTATAAAATTTAAGTAATTTAGCCCACCTTTGCTAAAATACAAGCTACTGATGGCGCTGGAATAATACTGATAATAGTTTGGCACTTCCATCGGTTTGACGTTAACACCCCTGCCCTTTAAAGGAAGCTAAATCTTTCACCACAGTTTTGTACCTTGAAAACCTGAAATACTATCAAAGACACACACATTAAATTTCTTGTTTACGATTAGTTCAACACCAGACCACACTATATTATACACACTGTCCCTTCAAAGAAGAAAGTATAATGATAATGTCACAATTGAAATAAACACGGCATTTATTCACGGAATGAAAGCAAAACTTTGGGCAGCACGGCGGCGCAGTGGTTAGCGCGTGTGCGGCACAGTTCTGAGGTGGTGAGATCAAACCCTCCTGTGTGGAGTTTGAATGTTCTCCCCGTGCTTACGTGGGTTTCCTCCGAGCACTCTGGTTTCCTCCCACATTCCAAAAAACATACATGTCAGGTTGATTGGTCGGTCTGAATTGTCCTTAGGTGTGAATGAGCAAGTGAGATTCAGGGTGTCCCCTGCCCACTGCCTGAAGATAGCTGGGATAGGCTCCAGCACCCCTGCGACCCTACTGAGGATAAGCGGTGCAGATAATGGATGGATGGATGGCAAAACTTACTAATGTAAGGCTTCTAACGGACGTGTGAATGTCACATTATTATCACGGATGTGTACCAACCTGAAAAATCAAATAGGTGCAGATATCTTTAAAGGGCCAGTGACAATTTTCAAATTGTGTAATACAACGTGACAATTTCATATGGGAGTAGTGCACGCACACCCTTTTAGTGACCCAGGATGTAAATGAAGAACACGCGTGCGTAGGCGGCGGTGGATGTTGGGTGTCGGCTGGGGGGATACAAGGTTAGCATGATGTTTTGGGGGACGGTTTCCACGGTGACCAGAGTCTTAGTAAGGAAACTCTATTACCACTTTTACAGTTACGGAAGGCATTTTTTTCTATTTTTAACAAATGCTAAATGACAGTCGGAGAGATTGATGGACAGGAAACAGACAGACAGGAGGACAGATGTGCTGCAGACAAGTGTGCGCAAGTGCACGAGTGTGCATAATCCATCCTAAGAGGCGAGCACCGCACTCAAGAGGATTAACTTGGTGGAATCCTGTTGACTGTATGGAAAGTCTCCATTTGGTCACGTAGTTGGTTTTGCCTATTGTTGCATGGACAACCCCCCCAACCAAACAATTCATCCCCCCCCCCCAGCACTGACCTGTATTTGACTGGCTACTGCCCGCTGCAGTTTCCGCCCACACTTACTCCGAGGCTCAGCTTGTTGCACGTTTCTGCTGAGACAGGAGGGAAAAACAAGAGCACATACACTCAATATTGCTTAATAACACCCTGTTTGATATTCAGCTTTGTTTATGAAAAAATGTAGCTTGAGCTTCTGGTAATTTTGAATCTTAGCCGGACAATTTGACTCAAAATTGAGGTCAAAGGAAGCAACCGCTTTTGCAAATACCACACCAATTAGCTTACGATTTTTCTATCAACTGCAAAATATCCAGTTAGAAAAATACAAGAGTCAAATACGGAATTCCAATTTTAGGGAAAAATTGTTATGGTACATAAGGTTTCCTTTAAAAGTACAAAGTTGAATGCTTTCTTTATTATGTATGTGTTACCAATGCCCGACAGAGTTCAAAGAGCCCTTATGCTTTATTTTTCACAGCAACTAACTGCTTTTATTTTACTTTTATCACAGCTATTTAGGGCGAAACACAGTAGACTCAAGGAATTTGGGTTGGGGGTGAATGCTCTAGCGTGACATCATGTTCGTCCTTGCAGGGTTTTTTTTATTTCTATTTTTTAATGTAGCATGAAAATGGTGAAAGAAAGAAAAGATCTGCTTCTGATAGAGTCCAAACACCAACCCAACCTCCCCCCAAAAAATCTAAAAAAAATAGTTTTTCTTGAGTGCTTACCAGAAATGCAACGTACTTGCACGGACATCATGGACAAGCTGACAGAGGCTGCAATGATTACACAAGCGAGGAGATGGCATCCGCGAGTAAAAGAGTTTGAATTTCTGTTCTGCTCCTTTAAGTAAGATTATATTTATTTGACTAGTAATATAAATACTAAAACAAGCAAATGATTCAAACGGTCAAATTTAGTTGCCACTTCAGATATTTTTCAAGTATTCTTTGTTACTTTATGAAAAATATTGTTTGACATAAATTGTGAAACAAGAAGATATTTTTATGGAGGTTTTTTTTGCCATATCAGCTGAATTTGCTAAGAGCAATGTTTTTTTTTATTTAATAAGGGAAAAAAACTAATTGGGAAGGGGACACACACCCTGAACTGGTTGTCATTCGGTCACAGGGTACACAGACAACACACTCTCTCATTCACACCTAGGGACAAATTAGACTGTCCAATTAACCTGACTTGCATATTTTTGAAATGTGGGAGGTAACCAGTGCCCGGAGGAAACCCACGCATTTACGCGGAGAACATGCAAACTCCACATGTAGAGGCTGCGCTCGTCAGAACCCGAACAGATGGAGGACCCAAGCTTTATTCTACAGAAATGGGGCAATCATGCACATGAACACGAATGCCAGTGATTCGGCGATCGCTGGGCGGAAGAAGTGAGACAGAAGTCCGGCGCGGAAAAACAGGAAGCCAGAGGCAGACGAGATCGATACCAGATACACGAGCAGATACCGGACGGACGGGATCGATACTGGACAGGACAGGGCGGGACAGACAGGATCGATACCAGATACACGAGCAGATACCGGACGGACAGGATTGATACCGGACAGGACGGGACAGACAGGATCGATACCGGATACTGGGGACTGGAGCAAGATATCGGACAAGGAAGAGCTAGACGGGGTCGATACCGGATACTGGAGCAAGATACCGGACAGGACGAGACAGACGGGATCAATACCGGATACAGGAGACTAGCGCAAGATATAGGACAGGATGAGACAGGCGGGATCGATCCCGGATTCTGGAGACTTGAGCATGATATAAGACAGGACGAGACAGACGGGATCGATGCCAGACACTGGAGACTGGCGCAAGATATCGGACAGGATGAGACAGGCGGGATCGATACTGGAGACTGGAGCAAGATATCAGACAGGACGAGATAGACGAGATTGATACCAGATACTGGAGACTGGTGTCAGATATGTGACAGGACGAGACAGGCGGGATCGATACCAGATACACAAGGCGATGCCGGCCAGACAGGATCGATACAGGACAGGACGGGACAGACAGGATCGATACCGGATAGGAGACACAAGCAGGATACCGGACAGTCGAAATATACGTCTTGCGGGTGCAGAGGTTCATTGACGGACTGACAACGTGTGAATGAGAGCACTGAGTTTAAATAGGAGGGAAGCTAATCAAGCAACGAGCCGCAGCTGGCGCCAAACGGGCGGGGCCAAGTGAGGGCAATGGGCAACCGTGACAGCTGTAGCTCAAATTGAACCCTGGACCTCTAAAGGGATTTTTTGATATTTTGCGAAAGATAATATATTTTTATTAATTGTATCATTATTATTATCAGTATTGTTATTATAACACAAAGACACTAAATGTGTTGGTTTCATCTATAACGAATGTCGTATTATTCAGTTGTTTTAATCGGAAAAAGGGTTTTAAAGAAGAAATTGGAATTTTAAAGGTTGTGTATTTAGCTACAGAATATAAAATTGAAAAAAAAAACATGAAAAGTCGAAACTCTGACATGAATACGTGCACGTTTTAAAAGGACAACGTGTATTCTTCAGCGCCTCCTTGAGGTAAAAGAAATAATTGAAAACACCATATTGATTAATATAATAGGGAAAAATAGATCAGATAGAACAGATTGGACTTTCTTATCTGAAGGCTTCTCCCCCGCAAGATAAAATGAGATTTTTTTTTCTACTAGATCCAAAACTTCCTACTCTCACAAATGACATTTTGGAAATCATCTGAACTGCCAAATTGACCTTTCACTTTTCGGTGTATGTGTCGGCAACAAATGCTGTTTATGCTTTGCGAGGCGCCATTAACAAGCAGGAACAAGAAGCTGATAGATTTCTTTCTCTCTTCTCACACGGGTCAGATGCGATTAGATGGGCCGCATGTGATGTCGCCCACCTTGGCGCTCCCGCCGACATCGCTAACACCCGCCTTCGCTTACTCTCCTCCCCCTTTGCCAGGATATAACGAGTCCATTATGGCTGCCGTCCTTGTTTTTTTTTTTCTTGGACTAAAAAAGTGGAGAGCACTGCAAGGAGGAGGAAGAGTACAATCTGGTTTGCAGCAGAGGAGGAAGGTCATGTGAAGCTGCCATTGCCTGAGGCCGCCCGGGTTGGGGGGGTTGTGTACTAGCTAACTTTCACCAGGTCAAAAGGGGCCGTGACAACAATATACCTTTCTGTCTCAAGTCAAAATTTCAATCAGGTTACTGACTTAACATCTTAAATCCAATTGGTTGCATCTCCCTTAAATAAATGTTAGAAAAGGTCAACTACAACAAAATGAGCATGGGTTGGGGTCACCTAGAGACAGAAACATGAGTTAATTCCAAACAAGGTGACGTCTTCAGTCACATGAGGCAATGAGGGGCTGTTCATACCTGTCAACCTCCACGGCTCCATGCCCATACAAACTTTCGTATTTTCCCTTACAAAATACAAAATAATCTTACACCATATTTTTTTTTCCGAATGATGCATGATGGGAAATCCCCAGGCGGCAGACGCATGCGCACAGTAGCATCAAACCGCTCGCTTCGTTTGCAACGAAAAAAAATGACACCGAGATAGAGGGCTCGATAGACTTGATTGATTTGCCGTTTCGTGATAGTCGGTGTTTACCGGATGGTACCCATAATTGACAAATTTGCGTTTTTCCGTACAGATTTTCTTGTACGTCGAACACGTCTTAAATTGCATAATACTCGTACTTTGTACGGCAAAAACGTACAGGTTGACAGGTATGGGCTGTTTGACAAGTTAATCATACTAGCTCTCACATAAAACATCATACTTTTACACAGGGGTGGGTAGTAACGGAGTATATTTACCATATTATTTGTAAAAGTACATTTACTCCGTTACATTTACTTGAGTAAGTTCTGGGAAATTTTGTACTTCTAGGAGTATTTTTAAATCCCTATACTTTTACTTTCACTTGAGTAAGTTTGTGAAAAAAACAGTACTTTTACTCTGGTACTTTAGTCAACATTGAAGTTGTTACTTCATTACTAATCCCCTCCACATAAGCACGCGTCTGTCTGTCTCCGCTAAGGCGCATTTACAATGACAGAGACCTCCGGCAGGTTCTACCATTTTTAATCAATCAGGTGGCATATGGTCACATGACAAGTGGCCTTGTCATGTGACCATATACAACTTCAGCGGGGGGGATTTATTTTACGGATGAAACAGATAGAAAATGTCACTTAGGAATACCGACCATGAAAACACAGAAGAGGAAGAGCACCTATGGTCTCACAGCAGCTACAAACACCAAACACCAGCTCCAATATGCAATGTCTCCTTTGTTCGAGTTCATTGGCTAGCTAGCTGTTCTGCTTGCAGAGCCTGTTAAGATAAGTATTGGGGCTTTAAATTTGCTACTTGGTTATTTATTTATTTGATTTGTACTAGCTTAATTTCATTTTTTATTAAAGCACTTGAATTTACGTTGATTATTTTAATCTACTTTTTTAACTACTATTAACTTCTATTTCTTGGTTGATTGCATGGACTTTGATCATTTGGTGACCTTATTGGTTGTTTTAAAAAAAAACAATAAATATGACTGCTACAGTTACTCAGTACTTGAGTAAGTACTTTTTAACTTTTACTCAAGTAGGTACTTGGATGACTACTTTGACTTTTACTTGAGTAATATTATTCCGAAGTAACTGTACTTT